>NC_142830.1:5972090-6324892 GCF_057945365.1 Rhopilema esculentum | reverse complement strand
TCCATTTTAGGTTTTACAAAAGTTGTGTTTTAGGTCCATTTTAGGGGTAGGAACCAAGGGGTAGTCATGATATTCTGCTCCACCTGGTATCGTTCTCGTAGTGTTGTATAGCTCGTTGCTTGATAATTTGTTAATGTAAATTTTTATATGGGATAGAAAAAAGCCGATTTTTGAATCATATATCATTAATTGCTGTTGAATTAAATATTTCAATTTTGAATTTGAATGAACCTGGCACACTGTTTTACATTTTGTACCTTGAAGATTTTTATGAAGCCGGCTGAATACTGCCACTAAAAGATACGTAAACATTACTTATGAAACTGGCTTTGCAAAAATGAAATTCATGGGCTAAGCATGCTTTTATGCCCAAAGATAGGTTAGCTTAATCGCCCCCCCCCCCAGCCAATGAAAGGGAACAAATTCCCCCTTATGTTGATGTTGACCCGAGGCTGTATCATAACGAGTCCACGCATTTAGACACAAAGATGGCGTACGGATTGTCGACATTCATAAACGTTTGTAGAATTTCTTTAATTAGTGTTCATAGGAAATCTTAATTTAGGATAAATTTGTGTACTATTATATTCCTAAACTCGAATAAATTTAATTTCCAAGCTTTGCTCTACTAGCTTACGTAAAGTTGCCGTACAAAATTTTTGTACCGAGTTAGATTGACCTCCTTCTTTTCAATCGACAAGAGATCATCTAACAGAGTTTCATCCATATCAAACCATGGATGACTTATTAAAGCTTGAGAAGTTATCACTTGTCTCAAAAGTTTGTACAGAGCTAGAGAATCATCTTGGGTTGAATGACAAGACGCTAGGTAAGCTATCATATGAATCCATCTTTTGTTTAGGAATATACCTAGTTAAGTCAGACCGGATGTCTTCTACCACCTTCTTGATTGATGGTTGTTGAATGACCAGAAAAGTATTAATGACAAATCAATTCATGACCGAAATCCACGCAGAAGACCTTCCTTTTCGAAAGTAATTATCATTGTTGATCCAAGAAAGTACAGTATAATGATTAATGTATATATAGATAAATTAAAGAACCTTCTTTTTTTATCAAAGTTCGTTATTTTATTTTGTGTATATCAAACTTTAAAGTTTAACCTAAATCCAATTTTTCTGACTCACTTCAAATAAAGAGGAGGGCTATTTCCTTTATTAGTTACCTTTATTATAAACTTTGTCATGCGCCCACGATATATTGCCAGCGCACTCAAATTTTCCATCTGTGTACTTTTAGATATTGGCAATGCAAAGTCCCTATTTGAATACATTTCACATTATTAACAATACAAATTTCTTAAAAGTGTGTGATTTCAGGTGCACAGTCGTGCACTCAGACACATGAACTTGCCTGGGCAAGAAACAAAGTTTACAGTCTGGATTATTTACTGAACGAGCTTCTCCTTTAAACAAAACTCATCATACGATCTGTCTTGTTTGATAGATATGTATTGATTTCCCATAAGGATGTATTAGTGGCCAGTAAATAGTACCTATTGACCTGTTTTAGTTAAGTTACTATTTTTGTATAGTAGTTATGAAACTGAAACTAAAACTGAAAAATTTGGACAAAAGCTATGAGGCTACTACCAGGAAACAACTGGTTATTAAAGTTTTAAGTTGTAAATCTTAGGACAAGGATGTAAGACACTATATTTTATATTAATGTTAGTGTAGTTCAATACAAGGTGCATTCCATATAATCCCTACCCAGAAATGCCATGCAAGTTTTGAATGTATGCCAATCACATCACATTATCTTTGCCAAAGTATGCAGAAAAAGTTCATGCCACTAGGATGAAAATAATTATGTGTATGCAGCTTTTCCAAAACCAAATACTCTTTCTATGCTAACTAATATCATACACTAATTTTTTCTGCGCTTATTTTCATATGCGTGCTACCTTTGTGCAAGCTAGTATCATTTGACATAATGTATGTCACAATGTAACAATTCATTTTTCTGTTCTTTGAAAATGGTTTGATTGAGTTTTATAATTTTTTAGCTGAATTTGTGATTATGCTTGGAGAAAAGAGCAAAAGTGTTGAAAAGTTCAAGAAAAATCTATTAAAGAAAGGAGCTGATTTCCCTGTAAGTTACTTAGCATGTCTCTTAGTTATTTGCTCTAAACAATCTTTTGGTGGTACAAAACTTAAAGATGGCTTTGAAAAAAGCAAACATTTGAGTATGCTGAGGCTTTTCATCTGACACTCTATAAAACGTCAGAACATAGACCAAAAATCTACGCTAGGAAATATATATACCCAGTTGTGGATCGAAATAGGCCAATCAGAAACATGAACACATGACTGTTGAGGTTGCCCAATAAGTGCCGCTTGTCTATTGAGCATGTTACCAAGGGAGTTCTAAGGTGAAAACGGACAATAGCGGTTTTTTCATATTTATGTAGATATATTTCAAAACTACTAGATGGAATGAAGATCTGGCTTTGCCAATAATCCAAAAAATGTTACCATATTATAGTTTTTTGCACAACCTTGGTTTTCAGTAGATGCTACCCAATATATACTTCCTAGCATAGAGTTTTTAGTCTATGTTCTGACGTTTTATACTCTGAAGAGTATCATTTACCTAAAACAATTTTTATTTGTTTTACATCAATTTAGAAATAAATTGATAGGAAAACTGTTTGGATGGTAAAATTTCTTCAATGCATAAGAACTATCATTCACCCTGTATGAAATTAAAGCATAATCCTATGTCCAGCACAGAACCAAATTTGTTGCAGGTGCGAAATATGAAAAATTATTGTGTGGTACACAGTTACTCTGTTTCCTTTTTTGCACTTGGCCCATACAACATAGGGTAGCAAAAATTCAACATTCAATCCTGGCGGTGTCAGAAGGAGTGCACTATATAAACATGCATCCTATATGTCAGAAGGAGTGCACTATATAAACATGCATCCTATATGTCAGAATGAGTGCACTATATAAACATACACCTGTATGCGTAATGATGATTGTCTTGTGAGAAGGAAGAAGATTTTGTTACTATTTGAGCAGATAGGCATCAATTCTGCAATTTTTAAACAGCAAACCCCTTCATTACCTGGAGTTATCTTAGAGGGTCATTGTAATGTTTGATTTTTCTAAATAATGCCACTATCAGTGATTGTTTATCTACTAATGGCTCTTTGTAGGAATCTCTTGTCACCAATCTGTACAGATTGATCCAAAAATTGAAACCTGAAAAGAAGAAGAATAAGGGTAATATTTTGTAATCTTTTTGCTGCACATGATGCTTATTCTAATGATCAAACTTTTCAATAGACTTTAGCTCAGACAGAGTTTTTAAATGTTATAAGAAATTTGTTCTCACACTTTTTCCTTTTTAAATTTTATCTATATTACCAAATATTTTTGTGTTGTTCCTCATTACAGATAACAAGGCATCTTTCTTCCAATTTTTAATTGAATCTTTCTAAGTTTAAATCAAATTCTCTTAACCACATAGTATTTGACACTCTTTTTACAGCAAAAGAAACCCAGGAAGAGCTTGTGGAGGAAGACTTTACAAGGAAAAAGTTCCCAGGACTCTGTTTACCAGATAAAGAGCCTCAAAAAGAGGAAAATGTAAATATGTTTTCTTGTTTGATAAAACATGTCCAATTTGTAAAATATATGTGCAATTGTCTACTCAAGAGCAATGAATGGTAGCAGATATGATAAGCAGCTAATAGATGAGCATGTTTGTCAATGTTTGTAAATTTGCTGAATCTTCATTAACTTTTTTATTCTGTGAGATATTAGGGGCTCCATTGTATATGGTCAGTTGATTATGGTCTTAGCAAAAAAGTTTGTAATGTCCTGTTACATTAAAAGTGTTAATGAAGCTGATGGAAATTCATAAAGATTTTCAAACATGCATTCTTTTAGCTGCTAGTAGCTACGCTTTATTGTTTTTGAGATGGCACATTAAGCTGATCTATTAACATATGTGTCTGCTTATTTGTAAGCTGAATTTCCACTGTGGGATTTTCAAATCAAGGCAAAATTGGGTTGGTTTATTGAAGAAGTAGAAGTATTAAAGTGAAAGGGTTTTTAAGCATTATTTATCAATGTTGAGTTTAATTCAAATTTTTTAAGAATAAAAAAGTAAATTTCAAGTGAATAAAATAATTTTTAAGTAAAAATATAGATTAAAAATTTTAAAATTTTATTACTTAGAAATTTAATCATACAACTTCAAACTGGCTGAGATTTAACCACACATAATGGAGCAATGAATTTATACATGATGATATCCTATGAGGCCATCTATTTTTGAACTTACCTTGCCAGTATAGTTAGTTAAGATAAAACAGCACCAGATTTCATACTGCAAAAACCCAGTCACCCCTCTTGCATTAAATTTAGTCACCCCTCTACTAGCACTTAATTCTTGTGATTAAATAGGGTGGTCATACCTATTCTATGCTCTCTTAATTCTACAATCATTTTTTTTTTTTGACTCTAGGTTAACCCTGATGACAATGCAGTTGCTTCCAAAGCTTTGGATGAGGTAAAGTAAAACTAAATTTTCTTGACTGTAATCAGATTAGTTATTAATATGAAAATATTAGAAACTATAATAAACTTTATTTCAAAGAAATTTGTTGATTCAGAAATTTTTCTGCTTGTACCTATCAAGAAAGTAATAATGTCTGAAACTGAAAGTTTATATAATTTATTGTTTATTTTATTTCTTAGTTTATAAAGGATATAATTTATATTTGTAAATGTACTGACTGAAAACATTCCCCTCCTTTTTCATTACAGCTTGAAGCTCTGATGTCTCTGCCAAGAACTACAGATATGCCCTCAAGGTACAGCTAGTTTTAGGGCCCAAAGTTTTTAGCTCTTTATATAGTTGAACTATGTAAATGCTTTGGAGGTTTAAAAAAGTATAGAACTTATGAATATTCCTTCATTTTAACCAAACCTAAACTTTATGTAGAAATATGATTCCACATTTTTTTAGTGATGTTTATGCTATTTTTCCTTTCTCCTTCATCATCATGATTGTTGTTAGCAGTTTCACGATGAATGAGAAAGGAAAAATAGGGTACACAGCCCTAAGCAGATTCACTACATATTCACTTAAGCTTGAATTTTTTGATATGTCAAAATAGTTTATATACAGAGAGGAGTTGTCACTAGCAGTAAGCCAGTGTTGTACAAGACTGCAAAAATTTTTGCTAACCATCCAAACTAACATTTTTGAAACATACTCTGCATTTTGGAACTATAATGAGTCCGAATAACTTTCATATCGAGAAGCAAAGAAATATATTAAGCATCAAGCATCATATTAAGCATCAAATAAGAACCTCTGCCTGTTAAATAGATATTGTGCAAAACGTTTTGGTGTATCTTGTTGAAAGAATAATCTTTGTTAATGCAAGAACCATGTTGATGGTGACATCACTGTCTAAGTTTTGCACATATAAGTTATTGAGATTTTTGCATTGGTTTGATAATCACATTACATGGACGTTTGGAAAATTTTAAAAACTGATTGGAAATGCCCTCTTTGTCAGTTTTTTCCTAAGTATTATTTAATGCTGCTTAAAAATGCAATTTGTTTTTCCTGAGCAGAGAGAAGGATGACAGAAGTAAAATGAATGAAGACTATTCGGTAGACGAATATCGAAAAAGAAGAGAAGAAAAAGACAATGAAAGAAAAAGGTTAAACTGAAAATTCTCTTGCCCGTTCTAGCAATAATTTTTTTTAAAGTATGACTTCCTTTACAAAGGAATTTTTTATTATTTCGTTTAAACAGGAATCTCATTACTTTTGAATGATTTTAGATCTTGTAGGCCTCACTCAAAGCCTTGAGCAATAGCATAGCCAGGGTAGTAAGATTGGGGGGGGGGGCAAAGGCAAGTTGATCCAGGGAAATTGGAGGTCCACAGCCTTTTGAACGCCAGAAAACGCCTTTTGTAAAGACTTTTTGCCAATTGGGGGGAGGGCCTCCCCCTCGCTACGCCACTGCCAGTGAGTCGCCTAGGTCTTTTGAATAACACATTTTCAAGTTGCTTATCTAAGTTTGCACTTTGAATGATCAACGCGATCACCCGGCACAGCTGATCACGTCATCACTACCTGATGATTGCATTCAGCATGAAACTCTGAGCAGCAACTTAGAATTGTCCCATGGTACAAACATTAGCATGAAGAGTGTCAAACACTTTAGGACAGATTGGGTGTCAGCAATCTTCATTAAAACCAAATTGATATTGTTTTTTTACATTGATTATTTCACTAAGAATTCTTATGTGCTGAAAAATATATTATTGGTTATTCTTTCAATATAAGATGACTAGCTAAAACTCTGTTTGAATTCTTAATGCAGAAGAAGATATTCAAGATCGAGAAGTCGAAGCAGAGAGAGAGAAAGAGGAGACGGACATAGAGACAGACACAGGGATGGAGAAAGGCAGAGAGACAGGGACAGAGACAGAAACAGAGACAGAGAAAGGTATAGAGACAGAGATGATGACAGGTACAGAAGAAGGGAAAGGGACAACAGCTCGGAGCAGATCAAAAGACGAAGGTACTTTGCTTAAACAGTTTCATCAAACAAATTGCTTCAGACTTCAGACAAATTGCTTCAGGCGACCGCCCCTCTAATACTTTAGAGGATAATGGTCTTTTGTTCCAAAACAATGGGTCGCTCGACGTCTTGTTTTGAATTTTGACGTGTTTTTAGTTGCTGGATATTTTCAAAGTGATTATGATTGTTGATAATATTTGAATCGGAGGCACGTGTCAGAAGGACATAACATAAACATGATAACATGCCAACCTTTTCCTACTTAGCCAATAGTCATACTATTCTTTTAGTCAACGAAGAGATGGTTGCCCCATATAATAGGCTTTGACACTCTTTCGAATGAGAGAAGCTAGTAAGAAGTAAATAATGTAGCTTGTTTAAAGGTTGGCGCCAAGATGTATTATTCCTTTTTTGCTCTTCTGTCTTTGGATAGAAACGTTTGCAATGTTAAGAAAGAGATTGTCAAGAGATTTTATTAGAATCAAGGAAATCATCAAGTAACACGTTGAAAACCGTTAAGGTTTTTTTTCCAGAGCATCCAGCGTTGAGCGTGACCCACGACGTCGTGGATTAACCTCAGACACAGTTGATCGACCGCCACCAACAGAACCAGAAGCTAGGCAGGTAAGAAGAAATTTTGTTCTTCCATTCTGAATTGATGCTTTTCTTTCTTACATCAGCCCATCGTGTTAACAATTTGACAACCGTATCTATATTGAACCTCTACTTGTGTGTAAAGTTGGACACTGTATTTATAGTAATGTTCTTCATTGTTTTGCTAGAGCAATGAATTTTTACAGTCAATTTTTTTTAGCTTGCTAAATGTGCCTATATCCACCCTTAGCATGCCATAAATTTCATTAAAAAAATAAAAAATGAGAAAATTAAATGATCGATAAAGAAGACTGAAAATTGTATTTGAAGTTCTCTTGGATAGACTCGATCTTTTACAAATTAGGGATATAATTTTTGCCAATTGTTCAAGGGCTGTACTACATATTGTATATGTGCTATTTTGCAGCCATATGTGAATAACGAAAAATTCTGACCAATCTGAAAAGTAGCTCAAAATAATTTGAGTTATTGTCAGTAGTTTTTTTGTCACACAAAGCTATTTAATCTATTTATCGCCTTTTTGAACGTTTAGATATACGACGGGAGAGTTACAAATATTATGCAGTTTGGCTGCTTTGTTCAGCTCTTTGGAATCAAGGGCAGACACGAGGGGCTGGTTCATATTTCACAGGTAAGACGTTTGTTAGCAGCAAGACAAGAACATGTAGTTCGGAAATGGTCATAACTGCATCCATGGAAGTTTGGTTATTGTAGCGAAATTTTCACGGAAGTGGCAACAATGATTGTCTTACGTTTAGGCCACGGCGTGTGTCAACTTAGTGATTATCCTGAGATCGTTAACGGAGTCATACTTGGGGGGATTGGGGGGAGTCATACTTTGGGGGAGTCATACTTTTAGGGGATTGGGAGTTGTTGGTTGGTTGTATAGAGATCATAACAGAAGAGGATAAAATTGATAGCCGTAGCAAGTTGCATTTATTAGCAGATCAGCTACATTTATAAGGTAGCTAAGGCAACTTACGTTGTACGCGGTTATTCAGCGATTGATGATAGAGGTTTAAGAAAAAAGCCCTCTATCTATCTTTCTTCGATGCGGAGATGGAAAGGTTGCTGTTTTAGGATGTCTAGTGAACTACCATTTCACACAGGAAATGTTAAAGACTACTTATCTTTATTCGAAATATATCGAAACAAATTGTACGAAACTGAAGCAAAGGCTGACCTTTTTCAGTCAATCTCTTTGTCAGCAATTTGGAGATAAATACAATTGAGTTCGGTTATATCCTGAGTCATGTACAGTTTTCTATGATGTGCCTTTAGTTACGAGGCGGTACAATCAATCCTCCCTGTCCGAGTTTTAAGTGTTTATCTGTCTTTATATGGATTTAATAAGACTTGACGCACATCTGGAAATATAGTTTTCTGTGAGAAGCAAAACACTTAAGTTAAGATACCAAAGAAACTTGCTGCTAAATGAACGGTAGACTGGTAATGATTCCTTTTATCGTTACATAGCTTCGTCGAGAAGGAAGAGTTGCTAACGTGGCTGATGTTGTTGCAAAAGGGCAAAACGTCAAAGTGAAAGTTTTGTCCATAACTGGAAAGAAGATTAGTTTGTCTATGAAGGTAAGAGACGTTGCATTCAAGTTAATCATGAAAGCAGTTAGCGAAATTAGAATTTTTATATCTTAAACGAAGCCTTTTTTTCAAAAGTTTACATTGTCTTTTATAGAATGGTGGCGTTTTTCTTCTATGTTTTTTTAGCTCTGTTGACAATTGTGTATTGATATCAGTAATGGTGGACATTGGTCTTTTGTTCTAAAACAATGGGACAATGTGACGTCATCTTATCAAAACTATAGGCTTGATCCCCCTTCCCCCCCCCCCCCAATAGTTGTCCGACCCTGGATATCAGGATCATCCACGATTTTTTCAGGATGTTGATCAAGCAACTGGTGAAGATTTGAACCCCGACGGTGGCTTGAGATCAGCTGCCAATCGACAAGAAGACCTTTCCCTTAGAAACCCTGACAGGTATGTAATGAAGCTCTTTTTGGTTTTTAGATTTAATGTTTGTAAAATTTAACTGAATTCTACTGTCTGCTTGCAGATGTAAGAAAAAGAGCTTCAATTAGAACAAAAGTTGCGAGTGTCCGTAAGATTTCTTTGCAATTTTAATTAATGCTGATTACTTTGCAATTTTTATTTCTATCGTTACTTGCAGGCCGTCGTCTTCCTCTTTGGTGCCTGTTGTGGATGACAGAGATTTCGATGTGAAGAAGAAATTTAATCGCATCTCCTCTCCAGAGAGATGGGAAATTAAACAGGTAAATAAAAGGATTATACCAAATTTAGTTAGTTTGTGAGTAAGCGCGTCAAGTAAACCTATGCTTTCATAAAGTAAATTGTGCTGGAAATTAAACTGATAAAAAGAAATGAATTGAGTTTTATTTTCTTGTAACTTGTTAGGGGCAGTCCTAAAGTTCGGATAAATTTTTGGTTTATATTTCTTTGAAACGTTTTTAATAATTTTTGTAGAATTTCTGTGATCGATCTGGAGCTGAAAGTACAAGTTTGCTTCTCTTTTCTGAATCTTCGACTGTCGAAAATTATGGATTGCTGCTAAATTCATATAAATATAAATACCTTCCTAGACATTGACCTTTTCGATTGGCTTAAACCCAAGTCCTCTCTATTTCCTCTCCTTTGTCAATTATAATTATAATAGGTTACATGTTACAATATATAATATAGATTGGTGAACCTATATATTGAAGATTATATTAAGACAGAAAAGGATATCGTTCTTTATCCATCTTTTCTTACAGCTTATTGCAGCTGGTGTCCTTGATGTATCAGAATACCCTGATTTTGACGAAGAAAGTGGCATTTTGCCCAAGGAAGAAGATTCTGGTACGCCTTTAGTAACTGTATGATTAAAAATATTTTGTAGTCAAAATCTAGGATAAAATAATGGCTACAACTAAAATTAAGACTTCTTAATAAAGAATTCAATCTCAGGTAATTTACAAGGAAATTTCTTTGCTTCATGCTTCTAGTTCATTATGCTGCATAAAATCCATTAAGCTGCAGAAATCGATGCTACAAGATATTAAGATTGTTTCATTTTCTTTCTGTATATAATCGTTATTGTTATTTCTCTCTTACTTGCAGACGAAGACATCGAAATAGAGTTGAGAGAAGAAGAGCCACCTTTCTTGCAAGGCCAAACGAAGCTCAGTATTGATGTCAGTCCGATCAAAATTGTTAAGGTAGCAAGCCGCAATTTTTTGCTACACACTTTAATGCGTTGTAGAGAGACATTGTTGTTGAATGGTATCACTCTTAATGTTGATTCACATGATGGCTGAATGACTGATTGTTGATTCACATGATGGCTGAATGACTGATTGTTGATTCACATGATGGCTGAATGACTGATTGTTGATTCACAGATGGCTGAAGCCACTTTAGTATCTGTCGATTGCCTCTTAGCCTCCCGTAGTAGATTTTCTGCTTATATATTAATCACAAACTTAAATGGTGAATAGTCACAATATTTATAAAATTTTTTGTGACCTGCGAACACCATGTTTTAATGTCGTTCCCCGTTTTATCAAAACCTGCCTTCCCCGTTCGTTGCATTTACTGTGTGATTTATTTGAAAGGATAATGCTATTTGAAAAGGTAATGCCAAGTTATCGCAGTTAAATTTGATATATTCTTTTTGCATAGAATCCAGATGGAACCTTGCAACGGGCAGCAATGACTCAGAATGCACTTTCTAAAGAAAGAAGGGAAGTCAAACAACAACAACGGGAGGCACAAGCAGACACCATTCCAAAAGATATCGGCAAACTCTGGGTTGATCCCGTGCCTGAAGGTAAGAACCCATAAACATTTTTGTTAACGTCTTATCTAAATATATTCTCCATTTTTTTGCTTTGTTTTTGCACACCCTTAGATTTTATTTGACTTTTGAAACAGCTATTAGAAAAAGCTGCAGGAAATTTGAAGGCAAACTAAACTCATGAAACTAACCTTTTCTTAAAGTGTATTTTTGGTTCATAGTATGACGACATAGCTAGATTGCAAGTATAAAGAATTATTTTCTTTTCTGTTTCTGTATGATTTTATTGCATGCTGCATCTCTTCTACCTAGATGATATACCATCTCTAATATACAGTACATTACGGAACACCTATGTTCCCTTTGTTTCATGAATTTCTTTTGATTCCTGCTGGAAACCACCGCTCTTTTGTTATAGCCGTTGAGGGTGAAGAGAGAAAACCGTACTTTGCACAAGACTTACGCGGCATTGGATTATCGACACAGGACGTCCCTGAATGGAAAAAGGCTACTTTTGGCGGAGCAAAAGGATCTTATGGTAGGAAGACAAACTTGACGATTCTGGAACAAAGACAGGGACTACCAATATTTAAACTCAGAAATCAGCTAGTAAAGGTATCTTCATTTTGGTTTCATTTCATTTAAATTTATCTTAGAAAAGGGGTACCCTACTGTTTAAGGGATGATTTTCAACGTTACCTTCAGTATTATTACAGGCGAGAAAAAATCAACTTAAATACGAAAGGGCTAATCAAAGGGAGTCGTAAATCATGTGATAAAGAAGTACGCTAGCCAGAGCCGAACGTTGTACACTCTTTTTTTTATAAGAACAATTTTATAAGAACACGAGCCTCAAAATGGGTCAAAATTTAAGAACAAATTAAGAACAAGCTGAGGCTGAGCTACTCTAGAATGCAATTTTGAACAACGTTTTATTTCAAAAACGAGGATTTTCAGCCATGTGTGGCTGCTTTTTCGGTGAATATTAAAACATGGCGGCAAATTAAGTTTGTCTCCACGCACTTTGTTGGCAAAAGAGGCCTGAACACCTCCCCAGAACGAAAAGCTAGAAATCGCACTGCTTATACCTTATAAATTTAAGAACAAATTAAGAACAATCCAGCCTCAGATTTTCAGAAAAATTAAGAACAATCAGCCTGAACTCAAATTTACTGGTTCTTATAAAAAAAAGTGTAATGGATTTGTCTAAATTGGAATTGTCTTAATAGATCTGTTTTAATTGGAATTGTCTACGATGTAGCAAGAAGTTGACGAATACATTATGTCTTTTTCTTTATCATTAATTTCATTACTAAGCTGCGATTTCCGATTTCTTGTACTTTTTTCAATGTTTGCTGTTTCTATTAAAAGGCTATAACAGACAATCAAATACTGATAGTCATTGGCGACACAGGATCAGGCAAGACAACTCAAATGACTCAATACCTTGCTGAGGAGGGCTTCACAGAAATTGGCAAAATTGGTTGCACGCAGCCACGTCGTGTTGCTGCCATGTCTGTGGCTAAACGAGTATCCGAAGAATTTGGGTGTCGTCTCGGACAAGAAGTCGGATACACGATCCGTTTTGAGGACTGCACAAGTCCGGAAACTAAAATCAAGTACATGACAGAGGGTATGTTGCTGCGAGAGTGTCTTTTGGATCCGGATCTTAGTCAGTATACCATTATAATGTTGGATGAAGCCCATGAAAGAACAGTTCATACTGATGTCTTGTTTGGTTTGATGAAGAAAGCTGTCCAAAAGCGAAAAGACCTCAAGCTGATCGTGACGTCAGCAACATTGGATGCCGTAAAATTCTCGACCTACTTCTTCGAAGCACCGATTTTCACCATTCCCGGTCGAACGTATCCGGTTGAAGTCCTGTACACCAAGGAAGTGGAGTCGGATTATCTAGATGCAGCTCTGATCACTGTGATGCAGATTCATCTGACTGAACCACCTGGAGATATTCTGGTTTTTCTTACAGGTATGTTCAAATGCAATTATATAACTTTACAAATATTTAATAGGGAATATAGTATATTTAATAAGCTTCATTAAAGTTCAGTGATTTGGCTTTTTGGCAGTATGTAATTCCTTTGATTTTACCAGGATCAGCTCAAAATTAATCAGCTTAGGTTTATTTCAACAGAATCATGTTCCTTTAAGATTTTTAAGTTAAATCTATAAATCTTGTGGCTCCTTCTCCTATGGTCAATTGAAGGCTGGATGCAGAATCCATTTTGTCAAACTACATTGACCCTGTTGCCTTTTTCCAGAAAGCTGTTGATTTTGCAACTTTTGAGAACTGAAAAAGAAGGTAAATGCTTTTAACATGGAACGACTTCTTTGTTTAGGTCAAGAAGAAATCGATACATCATGCGAGATATTGTACGAACGATTAAAGTCCCTTGGCCCGGAGGTGCCGGAACTAATTATCTTACCGGTATACAGTGCTCTCCCGAGTGAAATGCAAACAAGAATTTTTGACCCGGCTCCCCCTGGTAGCAGAAAAGTGAGTTTGTTTTCTTGTTAGTTGTTCCACATGATCTCAACGACAATAGTACAAGGATTACAAGATGTTCAAATAACCTCAAGCAAATGAATAAGTGGACACAATATTAATGGTTTTGAATGTTGCTAGAGATACATGTATATTGTATAAGTTAGTATTCAAATGCATACTGTTTACAGAGAAGAAATTTGCATACCTTTCTGTCATTAAAAGCGAAGGAAATGGCTGTTGAACTCTTTTATTGGAGCGGTTAGAAACTGAAGAAGGATTGCCAGTTAACTTGCTGAGACTCTATCATACTTTGCTTTTGCTCTTATAAATACCTTCTAATACTGCCTTTTGGAAACGTTAGGCACAACCAACTGGCACTGAAATGAAACAACATGATAATGAAATTTGTGGGCTGCTCCTGGTGCCTGTTGGCAGCATCACATTTTTCTCAGTTCCCTTTCTAAAATTTATTTCTAAAAACTTATAGCTTCCATTTTTTTGTGTGTTTACATCTAGGTTGTCATCGCAACAAACATCGCCGAGACGTCACTTACCATTGATGGTATCTATTATGTGGTTGATCCAGGCTTTGTGAAACAGAAGGTGTATAACTCCAAAAATGGCATCGATCAGCTTGTTGTAACCCCAATATCTCAGGTAGGCTATCATGGCAGCTACTTCAAAGCGTACATAGCACTTTTTCTTGGATTTCTTGTTGTACCGACTGTTCAAAGTGGTTTCGTTGAAAACTAAGCATAGAGAAATATATGCGAAATCCTCGCAAATTTTCCAGTTCACCTCGTCATTAAGATAAAGCAACATTCGTTTTAGCAATCTTTGTCATTTTGGTACTTTATTTATTCGCATTCTTATTATCGTTATTTGGATAAAGTACACGCAACTTACATATTCAAATAGCATCTTTGAATTGCATGATTCGCCAGAATGTAAAAAAATCGTTCAATTGGCAGAACAAAGTTTACACGTGCAAGTGGTATGATTTTATGTTTCGCTTTTTCGTGGGTCTAATCAATCGAGTTTAGCTGTGCAATGAATTTAGCATCTGAAACCATTATCAGAACTTCGATTTTTCCAAAGTTTAATCCGCTCTTTTCTATTCAATTTTGCATGTTGAAGTTTTTAAATTTTCTCCTTGCCTTTGAATTTAGACCGCTGTCCATTTAGCGCCTATTCTTTCCGTGCCAAGTGAACTTCATTTCAAAAGAGTTTTTGTCCTTCTAGCATTAGATTTCTATCATTGTTCCAGGTTTGGCACATTTTGTGTAAATCTTCAACTCTAGCACGAAGTCGTAATTAAAATTCATTTGAGTTCCGTCAATCACTGGGCATATGGTATGAAATGTCAACTCTAGCTGAAAAACTCATAGTTAATGATATTTGTGCTTTGCTAGGCCCAAGCAAAACAAAGAGCGGGAAGAGCTGGAAGAACCGGACCAGGAAAATGCTACAGGTTCGCATCTGCCTACCTCATACGGCTGTCTGCATTTGTTAATTTACAAGTTGCTATAGTTTCACCACACTCTACAACCTTAGAGCCATCCGGGGTGTTTCCTGTGATCATTGAATTTAAGCTTTCTACACCCTGTCGAAATTTTCATCAGGTTGAATTTTTTTATTCTTGAATAAAACATTTTTTTTCATGAATAGCCGGAGCACAAGTCGCAATACACTCTTTTTTTTATAAGAACCAGCAAATTTAAGTTCAGGCTGACTGTTCTCAATTTTTTCGAAAATCTGAGGCTGGATTGTTCTTAATTTGTTCTTAAATTAAGAGGGTGTAAGCAGTGCTATTGCTAGCTTTTTCGCTCTAAGGAGGTGTTCAGGCCTCATTTGCCAACAAAGTGAGTGAGACAGCCTTAATTTGCTGACAAATTTGAATATTCACCGAAAAAGCACCCACACATCGCTAAAAATCCTCGATTTTGAGAAAAAACGCTGTTCAAAATTGCATTTTGCAGAAGCTCAGCCTCAGCTTGTTCTTAATTTGTTCTTAACTTTTGACCAGTTTTGAGGCTCGTGTTCTTATAAAGTTGTTCTTATAAAAAAAGAATGTCTTCACGCAGGAAATCTTTAACAATATCAATGACTGACAAATATCTGATAAAAACAAGCAAAAGGTTTTAAACAATGGTTTTAAAGCAAAGGCAAAATAGTCTAATGGTTCCGTTTACAAAATTAACAATTTTTTTATTTCGGTAGACTTTATACAGAGAGAGCCTACCGTGATGAAATGTTGTCAACGAACGTCCCAGAAATACAAAGAACCAACTTGGCAAGCACAATTCTGTCGCTAAA
Organism: Rhopilema esculentum; assembly: GCF_057945365.1. Taxonomy (NCBI): domain Eukaryota; kingdom Metazoa; phylum Cnidaria; class Scyphozoa; order Rhizostomeae; family Rhizostomatidae; genus Rhopilema; species Rhopilema esculentum. The sequence goes on along the minus strand of NC_142830.1, from coordinate 6,309,061 downwards.
AGCAATGGGGATCAATGACTTGCTGTCGTTCGATTTCATGGATCCACCACCTATGGAGGTAGGACAGCGTTAAATGAACTTTTCTTACCCCGTTTTATTTGTAAAGCAATCATTTTAATGGCATATAGCGTCATACTGATGTTAGTTGCCGCACTAGACGTAGCATCATATAGAAGTTTTCACTCACGAGCACACGTTTTTATGCAAGCCTCCCTGTATGAGATGAACAGCATGTATAGATAATCGAACATCGTACTCTTCCTTCCTCTTTCTACTCATCGTAGCAAGTTGTCTCATCGTATTAGATTGATTAGAAAGAAGGATCATCACACGAAGCTGATTGCCAGCATAAAGGGTAAAGTCAAAGAAAGGCACCAATTTATTGAGCCCTTGTTGCAAAAGATAAAGTCAACGTGCAGACTTACACTGAGAGCTGTATATTGAGACTACGATTCCACATTGCGGAAACTTTTCTATCAGTTCATTTCGTTTCAGTTCAGTAAATTCTTTACATTTCCATTCATACAAACCAGTAATTGATACAAAGTTGCACTAACCACCATAAAACTAAAATACTATATTTCAACTTAACATAAAAAAACTACAAACGGGCAGAAGGTTTGTATATAAGAATAATTTAAAGGAGAAGCTATCTAATTGGGTGTACTAGTGAGAAAAGGGACCCTCCTCCCCTAAAATCGTAATACAGTATAATCCCGTTATAACATATTCCGTTAGAACGTACTTTCGGATATAACGTACTGGTGTAATAGGTCCCGGCAAAGTTCCACAACGATTTTTTAAGTTTTCGGATTTGTTTAATGCCAACAAAACATTGAAGACGTTGAGCAAAATTGATGCGGCAGTAAACAAATTTGGAAGAAAAGCGATGTTCAGAAACACTTTACAGACTTCTTTTAACTATGTAGCCTATAAAAACTTAGTTGAATGTGTGGTTTTTAAATGGTTACATTGTTTACAACTTCGTTTAAACCAATTTTTGCTTACCCTGGTTACAACGTACTTCAGGTATAACGTACTTAATCCACCGATCTCTTAAAGTACGTTAGTATAACCTTATTATACTGTATATTGAACATGGGTTTTTTGTTTGAATTATCTTTGGGAACCACATCATGAGCAGACATAAACATTGAGAATTCAACACGTAGATATTCAACTTGGATTTGAAGGAAAGTTTAACAGAAGATATTCTAATTAGTAAAGGCAAATTATTCCTCATTTTACAACCCAGATATCAGCCATATTGAAGATGTTCTTTTAAGTCAAATTCAATCACTACGAAAAGCTTGTCAAGTTTGACCATCTGAATTGACCCATTTTTGTTTATTGTATTTTTTAAATAGATGGTCATTTTCATATGTATTTTACTTGTTGGTTTATGATTATGTTTGTTTTCTAATGGGGATGTTCGAAAGTCTTTCTTCAAGAACAACACATTTTAATGTAATTAGGGATTTAAAATTTGTTCATGCTTGGTCGAATGGATTTATTACTGATTTTGTGTTGGTTTAGTGCCTCATCGTTTGTTATGTATCTGTCCAATTATGTACCAATAAATGCTTCGAACCTGCATTAAAACCATTTAGGTTCGTGCGCATTTCATTCTAGTAAAACCACCTATGACTTGCTTGGAACTTACGCCTCTTTTTTACAGACAATGATAACTGCATTGGAGCAGCTGCATTCGCTGAGTGCTTTAGACGACGAAGGTCTCCTCACTCGCCTTGGTCGAAGAATGGCTGAGTTTCCACTTGAACCTCAGTTGTCAAAAATGCTCATCCAGTCGGTTCATCTTGGCTGCAGTGACGAAATTCTGACTATTGTCTCGATGCTGTCTGTCCAAAATGTTTTCTATCGCCCTAAGGTTTGCCCTGTTTGGTATTATTTCTTTTCAATCTGTTAATTTGATTCATATATTATTTTAAGCATTTCCATATCTAGTCATTTAACATTATCCCTCAATTTTAAGATTAGTACATTGGTTTGCCCTTTGATATCTGTGAGTTGTATATTGTCTCACTACTGTAGTATGAGCCGTATATGGGAATGTATCCCTGTCAGAACCTGTAGGCTAAAGAGTGGTTTTTTGGCCACTTTAAAAAGCACTTTGCTCATTCTAATTTTCATAAAAATTTTGTTGTTCAAATGATGAAGAATAACTTTTGTTTTCTTGTATGGATATCTGAAGATCTAAAAGGATGACATAACCAGAAAAGTCTGAGAGCAATTTTAAAAAATTAATGTTTTAAATCCTAAGTTAAATCCTAGTTTTAAGAACTTTCTTATTGTGTATACTACTTTCTACTGTATTACATACAGGGTTAGATAGTCGAGATTTTTGCATTTTAAAGAGTGGGTCTATTCTAGTGAAACTTGATTCAAGACAAGAGGATAGGAGATCTTAGAATATGACAAGCTTCCAGGTTGCTCCAACTCTTCTTTCCCCCTCTCGTCTAAAGAAATTTTGGTCTCGACAGCTGCGACCCTAAATGGATTTACATGTAGCTTTTTGTAGAAGCTAGTTTGCTATGAAACCATTTGATTTGTTCTATCCTACAGGACAAACAAGCCTTGGCTGATCAGCGCAAGGCCAAATTTCACCAAGTGGAAGGTGACCACCTAACATTGCTCGCTGTGTATAATGCGTGGAAAAACAGCAAATTCTCCAATGCTTGGTGTTTTGAAAACTTTATACAAGCAAGGTCTATGAAAAGGTCACAAGATATTCGCAAACAGATGCTCGGGATAATGGACCGGTAAAATTTATAATGAAAAATATATCAGAGAAAAATTCAGACTATAATTATTGGACTTCGTCACAAACTACCATATTGGCTACAATTTTACCTTTGATTTTGTTGCAAAATAGGTTGAATTGCTTACTTCGTGTGTTATTATCTTAACGCAATGGTCAGGCAACCAGAGTATTTAGGTATTCAAAGTGCACCTATCTTATATCACATATGCAAGGGGTGTGACTGTTTCATAAACTGTCTCTTGTCCAGGGATTCATCTGGTGTGGGGCTCTTTGGCAGAATGGTCGTCATGACTGCTTTCAGCTTCAACCTGATTTTTAATGTTGTGCATTAAAAGAAGCAATACCTCTAGTGCACGTGTCAATTTCGTGTCAAGGAACACCTTAGCCTTGCCAGAAAATGGCTCCTTTGACAAAAATTGTGTAAACAAAGAAATTTTCTGCCTTTAGTAATTTTTTTGATAACAGGTGTGTTTCTGTTTTAGTCATAAGTTGGATGTTGTATCTTGTGGCAAAAATACTGTTCGTGTGCAAAAGGCAATATGCAGTGGTTTCTTCCGGAATGCTGCTAAAAAAGACCCCCAAGAAGGATACAAAACCGTTTCTGACAACCAAGTTGTATACATCCACCCTTCAAGTGCCATTTTCAATAGGTATGTAACAGCTTCCAAATGCATCGTATTGTTTCTATGATTTTAACATTGGGTAAAGAAATTAAATGCACGTGTGAACATTTCTAACTGTCTGTCCCTTTTCTTTGACATAAAGGGAGTCCGTTTTACTTTTATGTAACTGTCCTTTCCCTTTTATTAATTTTCGTAAAGCGAACTCAAGCCTACTCATTCAACATATGCAAATAAACACAGCTAACTCACAATGTAAACAAAGCGAGTTTGTTATTAACTTAGTAATTATTAAGAAAATTTTTTGTAAATAATGCCTACTTTTATCACAAATGCTGTTTAATGATGTGAAGTTCTTAACCTTTTTCATAAATTCTTCTAGTGTCATGGAACTCTTTATTGTGGAAAGGATTTGGATTCTTAATTTGACCATTGATATATTTAAGCGTCAGATCCTTAAAATCTATAAAATGGATCAGAACTTCGAGAATTGCGAGGGTTGTGGACTCTATAATTAATTACAAAATATTTACTTTGTTCCAGTTTGTTTGAATGCAGTATCCCAATAACATACATTTGCATTTACCTCACCCACACTAGCTCAGAGTCTTGTTTGAGCACTTAGACAGATGCCTTTTCGCTATTTGATCTTCTCCACAATACTTTTATGTCCAACAGGCAACCAGAATGGGTTGTTTACCACGAGCTGGTACTCACAACCAAGGAGTATATGAGAGAAGTGACGTCAGTTGACTGTAAATGGCTTGTTGAGTTTGCACCGTCGTTTTTCAAGTTTTCTGATCCTACTAAACTCAGCAAGAGGAAAAGACAGGAAAGAATTGAACCACTGTACAACAGGTAAGTCAGAAGTTTAGCATTTGATCGTAGGTAATGTTTGTCTTGCCCTTGGAATGGTTAGTAATTTGCCAGGGACTACTAAGACATTTCACGTTAACTGAAGATGAATTCAATGAGGTTGATAGCTATAAATGATATGCAATAAATCAAATTAACTCTAGCGCCTCTTTCCTTGGTATCCCTAGACAAGGACCACAGAGCATATTACAGATTGATGGGGCTAAAATGTGATGGGGGGCTAAACATGCTAAAAACAAAGAGCAGGACGATTTTTATATGATTTTAAGTACATTTTGGAAATTATTCGAGGCTAAAGCCCCCGTAGCCCCCTTCTTCCTCGGACCCTGTCCCTAGATAGGATCAGTATATCTTCAGTAACATGATTTAGCCAGACAAAGAGACAAAGGTTACGTGCTATTTTTACGGGCCTATTTATAGTCGGACTATCCGATTGCCTAGAGATTCTTTCTGAGTTCAGTTAAGCTTTACATTGCGCATAACGCTGTCCAAAATAATATTATAACTGGAGCCTGCTGTTTAGTATATATGAATTAATATATTAAAATACCATATTTTTAAGTATTACTGAAAGCTAATGTGTCGAAATTTTCTGTATAGATATGAAGAACCGAATGCATGGCGTATCTCAAGGGCGTTCCGAAGAAGGTAGTCAGTCTACTGCAAACTTACTGCTCGAAAGTCTGGACTTCAGCATGAAGTCGAAGTTTATAGTGATCTTACTAACAGAATCTTGTGGTTCTGCTGAAAACTTCAGATTTACTGTTTAACTTCGTATCTTAACACCACATCGTTTACCACGTGACTAACATTTGGGTGCACTTTTACTCATTGCGCAATTTTTCTACATGTAGATGCAGAACTAAGGTTTTAATCAACCTATGATTATGAAGATCTATATTGCCCTTGATATAGATTAATCGTACTGTGAAACCACCATGTAGGTCATCCAGGGCCGCGGGGAGGATTCCTGGGGCCCGGGTTGAAGTGAAAGGTAAAAGTAAGGCATACTGGAGAAGATCCTTCTGAAGGGGTCCAGGGAAAAGTTTTGAGACAATGGTTGCTAAAATTGCGGCTATTTTGGTTGCTGGAATTGCGATGGTGGCTATTACTCCTTTTATTATTTCAATATAGTTTGAATATTACTGGTATACTATCGTCATAATGCATGCATATTTTTTAACTATAAAATATGCATTTAAAAATCTCAAAAAGTGAAAAACGATTTAATGCTAAATTTGATCAAAACGGACATGCTGCACCAAAAAGATTTTCACTATTCAAATAATTTGAAAAACTTTACATCTAGCAATCAGAATGCAACCTTGCAGTGTCAATTAAAAACTAGTTGATCGATCTTTTAAGAAGCTCGTTTAGACGAGAAGCTAGAGGTCCTAAAAAATTGAAGACAAGAAATCAGTCGAACTTGTTTCTATCTGGAAGTGAAAACCAGAAAAGGCCTTTGGTAAAGTTCAAGATAAATTTAGCATTGTTATGATTGATAGTGTTACTGCAAAGATAATTAGGCGATTCATGTCAATTGGCGAGATATGGCAGGGGTTCAGTATTCTTTGATTTTACACAATGTTGAGAGAAGATGACCTAGCAAAAAATCACAAAATCCTGCGCAGCATAAAAGGAGAACATATCTCCATTCTCAGAAGCATCAACCATTGCATCTGTTGAACAAACTTAAGCATTTGAATTTGCAACGCTTATTTCCCAATGTTTTCATTGCATTAAGGTTGTTTCTGACTTTACCTGCTAGTGCTGCTTCAGCTGAAATATCCTCCGAATTGTCCATAAAAACCTTTGTTAACGAACTAGAAGATTACCTAAAGCTACTAGCTCTGTCTGACAAACAAAAATGGGGTTACAATACTATTGCTGCATCTATCTTTTTTCATTTAAAAACTTTTCCTATTATTTCTACTATTATTGGCAGGTTTTGATAATGGAGAGACTGAATTGCTAGTTTTAATTGTTTAGTTAAGTTATTATCTATGGGCCCCTTAAGTCATGGGCCCCCGGGTCAGAGACCCCCCTGACTCCCCTCTCCTCAGCACTGAGGGCATCTGGAACCAAAGTCACCGTCCCCCGAAGGGAGGTGTCCATTGTCAGGAGGGTATTTTCACAAGGCTTTAAGTTAAGAAATACGTTTTTCTCTGCCCATAGGAAAACACTGAGTTTGAGTAGTCTGTTATTTAGATATGTTTGTTTATAGTAAAACACTTTTTCTGGATTGTGGTAGCATTCAACTAGATACCTTCTTTCTTAGGCACGCTTGACTGACTAGTCAGTATCGGGTTTATTGTTCAATAGCTACCAGAAAGAAGTGTCTAGATGAAATTGAATTATGTACAAGTTTTCCGGCAAACATTTCATTTTTAGCCAAATGAAATCTTTAAATTTTTGTGACCCTTTTTTATGGGTGAATCAAACAACTGCAAATATACTCATTCATAGTTTGTTTTAGTAATTATGATAATCATGTCATATTTATGGCTTTACTGACAGATTGCTTAGTTTATGACATTTTTGCTAGTAGGACCGACGTAACCTCTTTGAACTTGATAATTGCTTCAAACATCGTGTCTTCTTACTACCCTTGTTGAAATGATGTGTAACTATCATCCTCTATCGCTTGACAAGAGATGCGGTCAATTTTCAAGTCAACCGCTGGAAATATTTGCGATCTCATCTGTGATGTATTGAGTTTCAAAATGTTATGCCGTGGTATCAAAAATTGTGTGTTGATATTTTCAGTATATTTTTTATTTCATTTGCAGGGTATAAATTTTTTATCTTGATATAATTGTCACAAACGTTTTCAAAGAAGCCTTTCGTTTAAGGAGATTACTCAGATAATTCTTTATTAAAGGCAATAGAGTTACATTATGATGGGATTATTCCGTCACGTTTTGCCAAGCCAATAGCTTCACTTTTGTCAAAGCCAGTCTGTGGTGAATTTCCAAACCTATAGTCTTACTATTTGGTCGAAAAAAATCCCAGGAAATTTGAGCGACTTGTTGTAAGGCAATAGCCTTTTTTTAACGATGTCAGTCCGAAGTAAAATTGTAAGCTTTTAGAAGACAAATTTAGCCACATTCCCATGGCCTTAAGCCTTACACTGCAATGAAATCAATCGGACCCTAATTTAGTCGAATTTTCTTGACTTACGGCCTTGCTTTTTAACAAAATCATTCTTGAAACATTTTTCAAAGGTTAATCTTGCGACATTATCAAATCTACCCGTTGCAAAGTTTGTCACTACTTCAAAATCAATAGCCTTACGCACTAAAATTTAGCCACATTATCTAGGCTTTTAGCCTTTCTTTTGAAAAAGATTATCCTGTGGCAATTTGGACAAATTTTCTTGGGCCATTGAATTTTTTTTTAAAACGTTGGTCTGAGACAAATTTACCTTCTTTTTCTGAGCCTGCAACCATTCTTTATGGGAAAGTATGCTTTGGCAAATTCTGACCGTCTAATCAATAAGCTTTGTTCACCAATTCTTCCAAAACAATACTCTTTTATATCACTAAGTTATTCCGTAGAAAATTTAGTAATCTTTCCCAAGATTGTATTCTCAATTTCTGACATAACCATATGGTGCAAATTTGGCCATATTTGCTAGTCTTAATTTCTGACAAAGTCAGTTCATGGAAAATTTAGCCACTCTTCCAAGATATTGTTTGATATTCCAAGATACAATAAGGATATACCGTAAATTTCCTTTTTAGCTCCCCGAGGGCTTATAAGAGAAGGGGGCTAAATTAAGAGAGGGGCTTAATAAATATTTTGTAAAAAAACATTTATAGTGGTAAACTAATTGTTTGTTATTTGCGAAATAAAAACACCAAATCAGCCTTCTATATCAATTATATTGTCATCGTCAACGTTATCAATTATTAATTCTAAAATATCTTCTTGGGCCATGTCGCCTTCTGAAATTCGAGCATTCGAAAAGGTCGACTTCATCCCTCGGAGCACCAACGGCCTGTAATTTTAGAAAAAGGCTATCACATGACCCGTGATTAATGGAAGAGACATGGTGTGAATTTTGATTTGATGCGAAGTATTATTGAACGACCAATGAATAAAATGAAAATCTCTGTTTTTTGTTAAGTTTACTTATTTCAGCATCAGTGAAAATTGGGGGAGGGGCTAAATTGGAAGGGGGGACTAATTAAATGTTCCCTTCTGTAAATGGGGGCTTAATTGAGAGGGCGGGGGCTAAAAAGAGAATTCACGGTAGTTTATAAGAACAACCATGCTAAGAATTATCCAGTTTGTGCTCAGCCTCAGCTCGCATGTTTGTGTCTCTTTTTTCAGCAGTTGCCAGATTCGCGATGTTTATAACAGAAAATAGCGTGACTAACCTGTACCATTTTTTCAAAAAATGTGGTTTTTCTACGAGGTCGGGTGATATTCCCCTGAACTGATAATCATATTCGAAAAAGTAAAGAATACTTTCAGAATATATTCAGGCACAAGATGAAAGGTTTTTCAAAATACCAAGGCTGGACAAAAGTTATAGTATTCTTAAAAGCAAGTGAGTGTAAGTACTTTTTACAAGCTTAGTCTAGATTTCTTCAAACGCGAAACAGATTAATGTAAATTCCTACTACTTGTATCCAAACTGACGTGCACTTTTCAGGCCTTGGAAATAAACCGCTATAAAATGAGTATGCAAATAAAGGAAAGGCCACGGTAGCAGGCTGCACGACGGACTCAAATGAAAGAACAAACGATAATAAACATAAGAAAATCAATGGTAGCTAAGATTTTGCCCCGACTTTACTAGAGCAAAAATGAGTAGTATGGCTGCAAAACCCTTTCTTTCTGAAATTCTAATAAATAAGATTTATTTGAAAAAAATATTATGCAACGATGATTACATTAAACAAACATTCAGATTTTTGAATTTCTCAAATAATTGATTAACAATTTTCGCAGGTATAATTCAATTTTGGTTAAGAATTTTATGCCATTTCTGAAATTTTTCTTGGACAAACGTTTTTCCAATAGAAAGAGATGCTAAACAACCAAGCAAGTAAATTTGTCTTAACATTTAAAGTGATATAATTTAAATAAAGTCAAAACAAATTAATTTTTCTAAATAAAATTGTAAAGTTTAAGACTAATGACACTCTCTTTAAAGCTCAATGTACTTAGAGGCAGCGAGAGAGAATGTGTTCATCTGGCGGTACCTTCCATCACCTCTAACAATAACAGTTATTGGGCCGATGTCAGGTGCACCAGCGACCCGTACTTGAACAGTATTTGCAGCACTGCCGGATGTGTCATGGAAGGGTGCATTGCCAGTTTTACACTGCTTTATGCTTTTCGTGCAGGCATAGGTGGCGAAGGCAGATTCCTCGTCCTCTGCGATGACAGAAATAGTGACGTTGTAATTCCCAATGTGTGGGAAGCAGTAGTCTAACTGCAGGAATACCAGGTCACTTGACTTCACTGAATACTGGGAGGACATCTTGAAAATGGGGACCAGTTCGTGAAGTTGGGCTGCATTCACGCCACTGAGGGCCCTGTACTTCCAGTGCGCACGGGATTCCACTAGGCTCATTAAATGCCGTTTTTCACATTCTGGATTACCGTAGGTCTGCGCGTGGAACTTCAGCGCGACCGTGTATATCATGCCGCTACCAGCCCCATTCTCAACCACGATATTTAGATCGCCATATGATGAATGGTAGACGAACGAAATTTGTTCTTCATAAGTTCCATTGATGTTGTTCGATGCAATGATTTTTCCAGAACCATATGTGACAGTTGCTTTTAGGATGTCTTGCACGGTGTTGTTCCATGGCTGCTTTTGCAAATTAAGGGCAACAACAGCTAACTTTTTGTCGAACATGCAGCCCCCACAGAGATGGGCGCTGAAGTGATTTGTTTCGAAGGCATCACCAAAGATGTGCCTCTCAGTTACGAACTGCACAGGCACGTCAATGGGGCTTCCATTTTGGCTCTGTCCGATTGCCCCAGCAATTAGGAAAGCGGCTGTTAAAAAAAATCAACAAGGGTGTGTCATTCGGTATCAGTCATGTCTTAACTTATAAGAGTGGAGTTTGGGAAAAGTCCAAGATAGCGAGTTGCTTAATTCTGCTAGGCTACATTGAGACTGGCACAAATCCTGAAGCGTATTTCCTCCAGGTAGTAGTAAAGTAGCCTATATCCTCGTGTTTATGGATAATAAGAGACAGTGGTGTAGATAGAGGGGGTCAGAGGGGTCGAAAAACTCCTTGTAAAGCTAAAATGTTGTTTTGTCGAAAAAATTTCTAACCTGGTTATCTTTTATCTAAATGTTACATTTTGAGAGGAATTTCAAAGCTGAATATTATATGAAAATGTCTTAATATATCGGAAAATTTTCTATTTCAGTTTTAATGTCGTTATGTTATGCCCAAATGAATGAAAAAATATGCTTATTAGATTTTTTGTCAGAAAATTTAAGTTCTTCGCCCCTCCTATGAATATTCCGATCTATGTCACTAATGAGGTTATTAAGCTTGCATTCGCTGACATTTGCGGGGCCTGAAGATCACGAGCAACCCTGAGCCGAAGGTATGATAGGAAAATGTGACAGAATAATATTAATATGTAAATGTAACCCTAGGCCATACAAACATCGGTTGGTCACTGATTATATAAACTAAAATATCAAGAGATATACGTCAAAGAAGAGTATAATCTTGTCATAAATAATAGGAAGCAGCCTCATTGAGGAGGTATATAAAAATTTTACTTACCGATAGGAATCCAGATCATCGTTGCTAGTTTTAAATTCGTTACTACCTTTTCCAATGGCCGCAGCTTAAACTGGGTTTTTCCAGAAATCCTTCGCTTAAATACTTTCTGAGTCGGTGGTTCTTATGACCTTCATGTGACTGCTCAAGAACAAGAAAGGAAGAGTGCTGGTGAGTTCCAGGAACAGGAAGTTCCATCGCTGTGACTTAAAATGCACGTCATCGTCTTAAAATAGTACATCTATACGATTTAACATTTTCAAATTTTGCCAACTAGAACAAAAATTAGACAAACGACTGTCTCTCTTAAAAACTTATGAATCATCCTTTCTACATATTGAAAGTTTGTAAGAAAAAGTTTCAAGGAAGAAAGTATTAAGTCAGAGTCTGCATTAGGTTTGGAAATGCCTCAAGGAGAACCCCAAACAACTGCTGTTTCATTCAGGCAAGAGTTATGAAAAATATATCTTGGTCATATTGTGAGAAATTTCTTTTTCCTGTTAACTTTCTTGCATTTTCACTTTAAAATGTTTAGCTAAACAGCGTTTAAATTTCAAACGCACCATATCATCTACAAAGTACCACAAAATTATATATTATGTCTCCCAGGAGGCTTGACGGTCAAAACACAAGGGCTAGGTAAATTTCCCTATTTCAAGGGAAAGTCCCAGTGAGCCCCCAACGCAACGGGACATTCCCAGAGAAAAATTTTTTATGCTTATCACGAGAAAAAAAATCGAAACTTTGATATTTCAGATACATTTAAGAGGCTATAATGCAATTTGGAGAGTATTTGGGAGCTAAGAACATGCAGTTTGATTCTACAAAATAAACAATCAGGCTAGATTTCAAGCACAAGAAATTTTATCACGACCAAAAAATATTTTAGCAAAAACGGAACCAAAACTATTGAAATTATTTATGTACTTATGGCTTTATATTATATCAGTTAATAGCACATATTTGTTTGTTTTCCATAAAAAGGGGTGCAGATTTTTTTCGCATTCACACGCGAGTATTCTGTTGAATAAACCAATATATTGCAGGGACTTCCGTGTTGATGCTTTTTACATGAGTTCTGGTCACTCAGCGCTGAAAAAACAGGCTATCAAATGAACGTTTTGTTTAAAACGAAATGAGTGCCTTCTGTGAGCTTGCATAATAGCGACCTCCCTCAAGCGACATAGGACCCAAAACACTCTGCCTGATCTGAAGCTGTTATTAGGTAATGTGTCCAGCGAAAGCAAGTGGCTCTGCGGGAGTTTTCAGGAACATATGATTTTTCATATCATCGCCCCAGCCATTACGGTCGTTCTGTTTATTTACCTTGCTGCGAGGTCAGCTTTTCATGTGAGCAGTTTTGCATCGCAAGAATACTAACCAATCACTAGCTGTTATTTTAATGAGTGGCTTGACAAGTTGGGTATACGCAGTCCTTTTATATGGACACATTACCTTTAAATGAAATAAAATGGAAACTAACGAAATATTTCCTTGACAAATCGTTTGTCACATGCAACTCTATTCGCTATTTATTACTTGAAAAAACTGTTTCCTTGTTAAACAGCGGTAAAGAAATGGAAAAAGCTGTCTAGGCTTGTTGCTTATAAGTTGCGTCATATGCCGTTGTTTGAAAATTGGATGAAGGCGGTAGACAACAACTGTTTACACATTGAGCAATCAACTTAGACGCTGTATTCAAATTATGCAAACAGCAAATTTCCGAAGAAAGTTTGGATGAACAGATATAAATTTGCTTCTCTTTCAAGCATAAAGCTAGTAGCAGCTTGAATGCAGGAAATATTACAGAGGCCAGGCAAAAAGAAGGTTCGGGAGCCTTGTTCCAAAGCACTCTCTTGAAAGATGTGTTGGTGAAAACAGATAACTGAATTTGTCTACTCTGTGGTTCCTCCATTTTAAATTTCAATCCGCTTTAAATATTACTGGTCAGTTTAAATTTGAAAGTAACAAAAACAGTAACAAAAACGAGTAATCTTGCGATCAATGAAGATCTTTTTTGGGCAACAGCCATTTTAAAGTTTTCTAATTTATGTTACATGCAACAGTTAGGAGAAAACAAAAGCTTGGATAATGTCTTTGTCTCAAAAGAACAGGAAAACAAATGTACTCAGTCACCATTAATATCGTTCCTGTGTACGTCATATCATGAACTTGGTTGGTTTACTTTGTGTCTTGGTGGTTCCATTGTCATTCACATCTCCTTTCATGATTTTATATGACCATGCTTCTCAAGTTCAGCCCTGAATGAAAAAATTTATTCTTCCTCAAACTGATTAACACATACCAAGCTTAGTTGGGATCTTCTATTCATCCCCATCCCAATGCCAATAAAGACTGTGCCAATACAAGATAAACAAAATGTTGATTTTCTATAACTATATTTTATATTTCCTTGCATCCTTTTTTTATTTTCTATAATCAATTTAACATGAAAGTGTTCATGATATCATGTGCTACTCATTTTTATTTTTTATCTATTTTTCTCTTTTCACTGGAATTGGTCTTCATTTCTATAAAACGTTAGCCAAGCAAATGTGGCAAGGGGAAAGGCAGGAGACCTGGCCAAAGTCTTTCCATGTTTAGTAATGTATAAATAGTTTTTACTCTAATGAGTGCCAGGGGTGCTCATTTTAAAATAAATATAAGGAGTTTTTGAAAATACAAATGACAGTTGATTTTATAAAAATTAATATTCTATACAAATCACACTTTTCATAGGCAAAATATTTACATGATGTCAGTTTCGTCAGAGTCTGAGCCCTGGCAGTTTTGCATAAATACTGGAGCTCCAACTTAAACAGCCTAGGCTTTATTGAATAGGTTTTAATTAACTGATGACTTGTGATGATATGCTGGTCTCCATCTGTCTTAATGATACTCAGGAGGCGCTCATTGTAGAGGGCATGCTCATTAAATTTGCTCACAATAGGGGGCACTTATTGGAGAGGGGATGATCATTAGAGAGAATACAGTATATTTTGTACATAATTGATAACCTAAACCACTCTATGTGCCCTCCCCCTAAATTGATGATCAAGAGTTAAAACTTCCATTTTATCTTGCATACTGCAAAGCATTCTACCTCTATTGTGCACTTTGTGGGCAGAAAAATTGCAAATGAAGCACAGCAGAAAATTGCCTTTGTGGCCAATCAACACTAGTGGATGAAATCTTTGTTGATTATTTCACTGAATTGTTAAAAAGACATTGCACATTTAACATAAGTGAATCAACCACCCTTGATCTCTGCAGATGTTGAAAAGATTTAAGTCTCATTTCTATAGAAAGCAATCACTAAAGCTCTTCTCCAATGAAAAAATTGACAGTAGACAGGACTTAACTACAAAACATGGCAATGGCCAATGCTATTGGAAATATATTTTTGCAGCTTAGATTTACGTCTATGGTGGTATTTGACCTTTCTCTCACACTGTTTCACTGGTCATAACTCTAAAAAAATCAATAAATTAGCTGCTACCTCAACTGCTTTGAAAAGTCATCATCAACATTATCATCATCCCAATCATCCTCCCAGAGCTTCGCATCTTCTTCATCTTCATCAGCAGCTTTCCACTCTAAAAAAAATGTGCTACACTTAGGTTTCACAGTTATAATAAAATGATAGTAAATTGCTCAAGTCTCTCTTACATGATCAGATCTAGTTGAAATCTACTCATCAAATTTAATCAGACCTTGCTGTGTATGAGGAAAATTTGAAAGTTGAAGGATGCCTTCAGACAGTTGAATTCATTTATTTCAAGAATCGAACATGATCTAACCCTCTTGACTAAATCAAAAGGTCAGTAAAGGAAATTTCACTTCCTTGCGTTATGTAGTGTGATTTAATGTCATAAACTAAACCAGTAATTTTAGCTCTCCCAACAGCTTGGTTCCCTGCTTCTCAGCAACATTCGAGTAAAATAATTTGGGAAACATTTACATTAGATCAACCGAATTTGAAGTCTGATTGTCTTCTGAGATCAAGTTCTGACATATTCACATATACAAAAACAGAGTGCCTTGCTGTAGTATTTTAAAAATCAATTTCCTAAGTTTAACTTTGAAATTGTAACTTCCAAGGAGGTAAGAGAGCTAATTTACAACTTAGAGGAAGACAAATAAACAGGAGCCGATAACATCCCTCCAAAAGTTCTTAAAATGGCAACAGACACTGTCTCTGGACCACTAGCTGCTTTTTTTTCTGATAAAATATTTCCCTTTCTTATGAAAATGGCTAATGTGTGCCCTATTTTCAAAAAAGGAGATTCAACTAGTAAAGAGAATTATAGACCAATAAGTGTGCTCCCCTAGCTTCAAAGATATTTGAGGTTCACTCACATGTTCAATCAAATCTACCATTACAAGAGTGTTAAACTGTTTCCTTTGCTTTGTGGATTCAGAGAAGTATTATAGCACACAACACGCTTTATTACAACTTATTGAAGGCTTGAAAAAGTACCTGGATAAAAAAGATGTGGCTGGTGCAGTGCTAAAATCATTTGATTGTTTACCCCATATAGCTCTACTAGCCAAATTGAAATCTTATGGCTTCAGCGACAATGCAATGAAATTTACGTATAGTTATCTGGATAAAAGAGTACAACGAATAAAAATAAACTCAGATTTTAATGATTAGCCCTGTTCCTTTTCAATATTTACATAAACGATTTTTTTCTGCATTTGAACAAAAGCAACTTATGCAACTATGCAGATGATAATACAATTTGGCTGTCAAGTACTGATATGAATGAACTAACTGACGACTTAGAATCGGAAGCCGCTATTCTTAATAAATGGTTTTATGAAAGATTTTTGGTGCTCAATGGCGATAAAAGCAAGCTTATAACATTTAAAGCCAATTGATCTAATTTAGAGGTATCTAAAATTCAAATAAATGGTTTTACTATAATAGAAAGTAAGAATGTTAAACTTTTGGGAGCAACACTAGACCATTAAATTTAGATTAGAAGAACATATTAAAGTTTTTTGTAAAGAAGCTTGGAAAAAGGTAAACGCTCTAGCCAGAATTGCTTTGCATATGGACGAATCTGAGCAAATTCTTTTAATGAAAACATTCTCATATTACCATATTTTAATTATTGTCCTCTTATTTGGATGTTTTGTAGTCGGAAAAGTAATAGCGGGATAAACCGGATTCATGAAAGAGCAATGAGAATAGCTCATGATGGTTAGGAATCAACTTTTGAACAACTTTTATTAAAGAATAAAACAATAACTTCTCACAAGAAAAATTTACAATATCTGGCAAGAGAAACTTACAAAACATTTAACAGTTAGAATCCACCTTTTATGGATGAAATATTTTCCATAAATGAATGCCCATATTACTCAAGAAACTCCCAATTCAAAACAGCAGAGCCACATTACAAAATATATAGATACCTTATCATACAGATGTAGCCAAATATGGAACTCAGCTTCAAACAAGATAAAGTACTGCCCTACTTTACAAATATTCAAGAAAAAATCTCAGAATTAACATTTGTTTAATTGTACTTGAAATCTTTGCAAGGAATACATTAGCAACATCGGTTATATTTGATTTACATTATATTTAGTGTTGGTAATTTAAATTAGTTGGTTTTAATTAGCTTGAGTATGCATAGCTAGAAATTGTACCAACTTTAAAGAAAGAAAGAAAAAACCCCAGATATTAACTGTCTAGACATTTAACTAAATTAATGTAAGAAAATTAATTTGACAATCAATAATTTCAAGTCAAATGGTTCTTATAAGGCTGTGAATTCCAGCAGAAGTTCCAGATACCTGAATTTGGATGCCAACATTCTCATTATTGAGTCTAGTTATCAACTTGCATGAATTGGGCAGTAGTGAGGATCTCTCTGCTAAGTGACAAAAATTAATGCTGTGGTGGTTTGCACTGGGAAACAAGGGTGAAAATATGCCACTCTAATTTGTGAGAAATTCTGTGAAATAGGTTGGCTTATTACACTGGAAAACTTGCTTGACAGTGAATGAAAATTGCAAATTTTTTAATCATTACTAAATATTAAGCTATTGGTTGCTATATTACATTTTGGGCAATTAGTTGACATATTACACTGGATAACACATTTGACATGTGATGGATAGTGAAATATGGTGAGATATTTCATTGAAATCATTACTGAGATGAAAAAGATGGTTGATATATCACATCTTTGTGAAGTAGTCAGCATATTTCACTGGAGCAAACATGTGTCAACCAATAATGGAAGGAAAAACAGGATGCATCAACCTTATTGTCTTTTCAGTCCAAAACTCACAGTTTCTAGGTAACATCTTCAATACAAAATTTACTTGATATCAATCCTTGGCAAAAATAAAATTAAAGTTTGCTTTCAAAAATTACATCAGACATATTTGTCATTTATACAAAACTGAAACCAATCGAAGTCTGGATAAATGGTGGGTCGTATAATTGAACAATTACACCTAAACTTTTCAAGGTGTGTGATTACCAGCATGCCAACAAATTTTATACTACCAGGACTGATTATCCATACTTCAATTGGTTACAACTTGATGTGAAACTAAACTTGTTCAACTGGATTTGTACCAACACAAAGCTTAATATTTGGAAAAGACAATTTGTCTACCAAATGAACTAGAAAACTATTGGCACTTTGTTGATCTTCTTTTCTTGAAAGCCAACTTGGAAAACCTGCACACACTCACAGTTACTTAGCAACTTCAAGGAACAAAACTTTAGGTTCTCTTCAATTGCACCTCAAGAAAGTTTTGGTCATGGAAAAAGGAATGTACTTTGCATGAAGTGTATTTTGATCCTTGGGGTAACTTGAACCAAAGAATGATTGGGATGTTCCACCACAATATAGCAAAATGCCCACCCATGCCTATTCTGTTCTTATTGTATACCAACTTTTAAAGATTTGGAGATAAAATACCCAATTTTAAGGTTTATGAAATCAATGTTTCAAGTAGCATGGAAAAGACTGAAAAACAACAAACTACAACTGACGTATCACATCACATTAGCAAACAAATTTTATCTCTAATATTTAAAGTAATACTTCTATGGTACCTAACAATTCAAGTGTCTTGGCGCAGTAGAGCTAACTAATTTCTATGGGTGGGAACCAATGCATATATATATGAGATTAGGATTTTGAAGTTTCCAACCCTTTCATATGGGCAGCACGACCATGTTCAGCTACACATAAGAGTTACCCACGCGAGTTTGATGCCATAGCAAAACTACAAGGAATTCAAACTGCGCATTTGTAGTACAAATAAAATGTTTTTGCCCTGAAAAGTTCGAAATGCAGTAAATGTGGATTTTCCTCCTGTAATTTATGTATGGTGGATTTAAAGGGTATTTTATGTCTAAGATTGAAAACAATTCTAGAGAAACCCCAGCACTCCCAGAGACCTCGATTGAAAATGGCCAAAAAAAACGTAGCAACTAATATTCTAATACCTTCAGCAGGGAATTCTTCGAAATCATCATCTTCTTCTAATAGCCCTAGATCAGACTTCTTGCTGATGTTTTCTGCTTTTTCTTTTGATGTCATTGTCTAAAAATGTTTTTTCCTGACTAAAGGCAACCGTTTACTGACAAGACAAATGTTAGGCCACTCCAGTAAACGTTCCCAAGTGTTGTTGCAGCTGCTCAAAAACCTGCACTCGAGGCCACGAGAAGGGGGTCATCACTGACGAGTGGGGGTCATTCACACAGTACGTTCGCAACATTTTACACATTTTTAACCCCTCTCTCCCACTTGTACGCAGTCGTAATTCTTTGGCGACCCCCATCCCTTCTGTGTAGGTACTCTTTGAGTTGACCCCCCCCCCCATTGCAATTTGACAAGACCATACGGACATCAGTCTGCCGAATACACTGCATCAATGAATTTTAAAGGGAATGTTTTTGTTATGAAAACAGTCATGCTAAAGATAATACGTGAATGTTTACACTAAAGTCCATAATAAACGACCATAATTATGGTGACGAATTTGTAACTAGTATTTTGGCCACATTGGGCAAATGATCTGCACCACAACCCATAATAGCACTAATAAATTTTGCGTACGTTCTTAAACTCCATCAGCCCTCTCCCCCCTTGTATATAAACGTACGCTTGTTGACGAGCAACCTCCCCCCTGTCAATGAACCCCAGATAGAAAGGAGTACAAACAAAACAAACTTGTTCAGCTATAGAAAGAACATTCTTGTTCAGAGTTGAGAGTTTTATCACAAACTGCATTCTTTTTTAGCCTTTAAGGCAAAAAATATTGATGGTTTAATGGAATTTGAAAAAGAACTGCTTTGTAAAGAAAAATTGCAGCTGTGGGTTGTTAATAATTACTTTCAGCCGAATCAGTAGAAAAATGAACAACGAAGGATGGATGCAGAACATTGGAAGGCGGCATGGTTAATTTTACGCAAGTAGATCAGGGGTATTGTGACTCCTAGAAGAGGGCCGGGAGAAAATGATCATCGGGGGGGAGGCGCTCTTCATCTCCAATCATAAACCACAGGTCGCCAAAAATGGTACGTACCCGGAATCCATGCACCAACGAAAAATTACAAAAACGCTAGTTTTTATCATCTTTAAAGGTCCGTCTGCTATATTTGTTGTGGTGTATCGCCTTTTCTCTAACCATAATATCTTTAAGACTGGAAAAATGTGAAACAAATTCAATGCCGAAGTACATACTTAACACAAACGCGACAGAGCACTTACGTGCACGGCGAGCAGAAAATTTTGCGGCCATGCCCTCCAAATTTTCATAGCTTTAACAACATTTCAGAATGTTTTCCAGTCGTTTACCACGTTTTAAATTTTTTTTGCGTTTAGTTTAACGTTCAGCGCTTAAATCTGAGTTCTTTGCTTTAAGATGCCCTTTAAACCTCGAGACTCTGGGGCTGTTTGCCCCTTCTTATCCCCCTCTCGGCGGCCCTGTTCAAATTCCACGCATCTCTTTCGCAGGGGTATTTTTGTATATGTTGACCTCCTCTAATTTTAAACTGTGAACTTGAGTCTACATATACGTGAGAGGTTTTCTCACTGAAGATTTTATTCACATTGAATATTTTCCGGGTTTTTACAAACTCATTTTAAAGGGACCTACCGGGAAATTTTCCGGTGTCCCGCCTAGCTACAACGCCCCTGATGTAGATTAGATCTAACTATATCTTTTAAATTTCTACTAGTAAAATAATTTTTGTTCGAATTCCCCTGTTAATTTCTTGGTTATGAGAGCTGAGATAAAAAACAATGATCCAGTTATTGAACGAAATCCAATTCAAGCGTTGCCTTCTCTTTCTAAAAATGATTTTACGAAAGGTCCACAAATAGAAGCTTGGTACAGCCTCTTTCCCCCGAATCACTTGATTATAAAATTTGGACGCTGTCTTAAGTGCCTCACCTCTCGGGGAGGCATGGGATGTTTGAAACGCGGAGTTTTTGCCATCACGAGGTGCTACGTTGGTAAATTCTCAAACCTGCCGATATCTCAAGGTTGGCGCCCCCACTTGTGAAGAAAATCGATTATGTCACGCGCTTGGTGACATCCAATTCAACGCATCAAAAGAAAGAGAAGAAGTCGACACGACTCGAGGATGGACACTTAACGCTTATAATTCGGTCATGGAATATGTTAGTTCAATGTAAATTTCGCCGCAACGAGGATTCTTTTCGCTGTATTTTAATATACTTAACATAACAAGAGCCAGGAACCTTTCTGGAGTTTCGCCTCTAATTGAGAGACGAAACGTTAACACAGCGCAGGATCATTCACTTGATCCCCCATATTATGGTGCCGTGACCCGTTATTTGTATTAACAAATGGCGGAGCAAGAAGCTTTAAAGAAGAAAATCAAGAAGAGAAGTGGCCATCGATTAGTGATTAAAAATACTATCGCGAAAGCAAAATAATTACTGCCACCGCCCGATTAAGAAACCGCACCGCGCGCGGTTAGAGTGAAACTCGAGTCACTGCGTACCACAATCGAAAAGAAAAGAGAAACAATCGAGTCTTTAGACGACGAAATCGAAGATTTATATGATGATCAGGATATCGAATGAGAAATTTTGGAAAGAAGTGAACTCGAAGAAGAAATCGAAGATATATTATGCCGAATCAAAGCAATTCACGATGAAACGGAACATAAAAAACACAAACTAAAATGTTTCAGGTTAAGAGCGCACGCTACATTCAAAGTGAAGTTACCGAAATTATTATTAACAATATTCGATGGAAATCCTACGCAATGGATGACATTTTGGGACAGTTTTCAATCGACTATTCATGAACATCCCGAGCTCTCTATTGTTGACAAATTGAAATACCAACAGAAGTCGTTAGTTGGAGATGCCGCGGATACTATTGCAGGATTACAAATTACGAATCAAAATTACGATGAGGCCATACAACTTCTAGAGAAGCTTTTTGGGAACAAATAAATCACTATATCGCGATACATCGAAAGCATTATGGATTTGCCAAAAATTATCTCGAATGAGAATTTACGAGGTTTGCGATCGTTGTATGATTGGCGACTCGGAATCGGCGACTCGCAGCTTGAAATCGATTGGAGTTTCAAATGATAGCTATAGTGCTGTTTTATCGCTGTAATAATGTCCAACTACCTCAAGGATTGCCCTTGCTCATTAGCAGAAAACTCTGAGATGAATGGGATGTTATTGGATTGCTAGAACAATTTGGAGAAGAGCTAACACTTCGAGAGAAATGTTTTCTCGCGACCATCGCAGACACCCATCGAAGCAAGGAACCGCGCGGTGACAATAATACTAAGAATTTTGCTTTTCGCAGATCTCAACCAACCGTGGCAACTCTCATCGCTGAAAACAACCAACCTGAAAACAGATTCATACCAAATTGTTTGTTCTGCGGACAAAAACATTACTCGGCGAGTTGCAGTATTGTTTCCGACCCTGACGCGCGGAGAAACAGGAGCCTATTTGGATTTTCGCCTCTGTTCGAGGGACGAAACGTTAATACAGCACAGGATCATTCACTTGATCCCCCACAACTTGTAAGCAAATGGGACCTGGACACCCTCCTCCTCCTCAAGCACACTAGCTAGCGACAGCCCTGCTTGCACTTTCACACACTATAGCCTAACTTTACCAATAATTGATGTGCGTATCTCTGTAGGAACTAGCTCAAAAGTCTATTCGACACTGCGAGAAAGGTGTGACTGAAAAATCATGTAAAATTCTTTGCAGTTGCATTTCTTCTAGGTTTTGCAATAAAAGAGAACGACAGATCACTTTAAATACCTCTCCGTTAACAAACAAAGACAGAAAATGTTATAGCATACCATCTACTTGTGTTTCATATCAAGTAATCAAGACATGAGCTCGGAATGAAAATATTACGATTAGTATATTCCTGGAATAGCTATCACTGAAAACTAGACATGAAACTCCAAGCTATTTGCGTAGGATGACAAACTGCATTTCAGAGTATATTTCGGGCTCATTCATTTTTTCAGGTTGCAAACTGACGATATATGCATTTATAACTCTTTAAAAATAACAAAGGGACCCCTCGAAAATAAGATACCTGACAACAATAGCACGACATAGAAAAGAGCTACTTTCCTACATTTACAATTGCTCCACCAACTGAGTCCTCCTAGCTCTACGCTGGGTATGAAACAATTCTCTCCTTTGGCAAGTTATGTATACAAAGTAGTTAATGCCCTCTCAAGTCTAAGGAGAAAAAGGCACAAATACAAGAAAATTGTTAATAACCTGGCTAATTTTTATTAGTTAACAACTCATATCAAAGGAAGCAAACGATTTACTGAATATAACAGCTTGTGCTCTTCGATATATGTAAGCAATACCCTCTCAAAAACTGGCAAATAGCTTCAAAACAATACATTATTATACGAATTAAGATAATAGAGGCAATTTAAAATCTGTCAAAATTCTGAAATGATTTGCTAAGGAAGGTTTTTTATCAGCAAAATGAACCTTCTCTTTTATGTCGATACCTAATGATTTTAACTGTGCAACAAATTTCCTTTTCTCTTTCTCGATCCAGGGCCTACTTTCGTCCTTCATTTGATACGGCGTTACGTGCACACGGATTTTTGGAACGTTTTGTGCTAAATGAAACAACACGTCCTCGTCGGTTACGTATGCGTTTGCTTGTCCACCGTTGCCTGCATCGAGGAAATACATCGAATCAAATCGAGCCACAAAATCACTGACAGTGCTATCTTCGGATATGGAAATTCTCGGTAACTCGTAGGCAAGCTGGTTTAAGACCATGCAGCCTTTGCTGAAGCCAACGATAACGATGGGAAATTCGGCAGTTACGTCTTCCTCCTCTGGGCTAAGATCTAGAACTAAACAAAAACACAAATACCATCAAAAGATTCATTTAATTGACAACGTAATACGTCCATGTATAATTCATACTTTCATGCCCGAAAATTAACCATTTTGGCAGGAAAGTTTTCTAAATTAAAGTCGATGTCCTCCGTCCAATAAAATCTCATTTTTTTACATTTAATAATCCATTACTAACAGGCGACTGAAAAAGCTTTTTGAGCAAAATTGGTCTCAGAAACTAAGCGATCAACTTTTATATTCCTTTAATAAAAATGTATATGAGATATCAAAACGTATTCAATACCTTTCCTCACTGCAGAATCTAGAAGGCATTTCAAATGCGAAAGGGCTGTAGAGTCTGCTCTCTCGAAAACAGGTGTTCCACAAGCATCCATTTCGATAAAATTTGAATAACAAGCAAACGTATTGCGGTCGTAGAGTGCAGATCGAACAACCCAAATGAAGCTTTTAGGGAATCTTTTGGAAAGAAGCTGAGCAGTTGACTCTAGATCCCAATCGCTCCAAGCTTTGTTTTCTTTGATTTTCTCCATCTCCTCAACGTAATTCTACGAAAATGGAGAAAAATAAGGCTTTATATAAGCAGGCCTCACACTGAATTACCATTATTTTCTAAGATATTTGCCTGCATTTGGGGGAGGTATTTGGAGAATCTATCGAACTTTACTTTAATATTAGCAGGAATGGTTCCCTAAACATAACAACAATCAAACCAGTTTAGGTCTTCTACGTCAGTTTTGGTCATGAGACGATAGCACGTTGTTGAAAGTAATCACACGCATTGATCAATTCAAGTGTTTGGATTACTAGGATTTATATGCTGTTTTGGCATTAGTACGAGGATACTGCGGTTGTTTCGCTCGCAGATTTCTTGGAACAATGCGACAAGGATTTGAAAAGTCTGCAGGGAAGGAAATTCCTGCCAGTCAGAAACAGTTTCGCCTTTGTCACAAGAAGGCTCTGCCGACTTATTAACAGATTCATAAGTGCCAGATTTCAAAATATTGTTTAAACAATGGAACCTATTTTCTTAAAAAAAAAAAATTCAGGAGAAAGAAAATTTAATACGAGGACAATTTTCGAACAATAAGTTTAACCGATAAAGCTCAAAAGTTTAGTAAGAAAATTTTTTTCCATCGAATTTACGGTACACGACATATTCACTCTGAGGCAAAGTTGCATGATTTTCCTTGTAACTATAAAAATACAAAAGGAAAAAGGGGGCATTTGAGTACAACACATTCTGAAATTCAGTGCAGAATTGTCCACAGTTGCATTGTTCCTCAAGGTTATTGCACTCCTTTCTCGGTACGCAATGATCACATCTATGACTGCCAATTCAACGATACAATGGGAAAGAATGATGAAATTAAAAGCAGTTGCACAAACCTGTACATCTCCTGGAAAGAACAGCACATGTTGCATTGCATCTTCACCGCAAAATACTAAATCGTTATACTTGCCATCAAACCCGACAACTTTCTTCAGGGAAACCATCGGCACTTGACCTGCCATTAGCAAAAATAATATAGGCCGTAACAACAGGTTGGTATTGGAAACTGTTTTATATTAACAAGCGAGAGAAGAGTCTTCCTTGGCGATTAGTGTTATGCTCAAGCACGGCTTGTTTAGTTTTTGCTTGCATACATCGCGCACGGTAACCTAAGAGAAGGATTAGAAATGAAACAATGGAATGGGACGCGGCTTGGCATTCAGTTTTGCGACGTGGGAAACCCGAGATTTTCTTCGTCTGTCAACTGATTAAACGATAACAAAGCAGGCCTCAAAGGTCGCTTCAATGGTGACTTCTCTCGAGACGATGATGAAGAGATTTAGCACAGCGCTTCATGATCAGTCTTGAACGCCGACAAAAGTGCAATGCAAATGGAAATTCAATTCTCTCTCATCCGACACCTCAACTCTTCAAACAGCAATGACCTTTTTCTAAAGACTTGAAATTGCAAAGCAACCTTTAGGTCCTAGAAGAGAGCCTATTTTCGGCTATTTGTAAGCCGGTAATGCAAATGTTTTCACAGTTTCCAAGATAATCACTGCACCTGTAATCGAAAGCAAAGTTTTCTGGTGGCATTGTTTTGATAAGATTTGTTTCACAACAGAAAGCAGAAGCGGCCAAACAGTGAAGAAGTCTTGTGCGCAAATGCCGCCTTCCATTATGGAGGCAAATATTCTGTGGAGGCTGTGGAGGCAAATATTCCATGAAATAGGTAGTGTAGCGTACTGTAGTGTAGTGTTGCTTAATCGTGATACGTTTTTTGGCACTAAACGCTCAAACAATGTCTGGTAACTAGAAGTGGCTGCCTAGATCAAACTATTGACTGAAACATAAAAAGCATTTATTGAACAATATACATGATATCAACATAAAAACAGAAAAGAATACAGCAGACAAGTAAGAAAGTTAGACAACACAGAGTGTTTGAGTAAATTTGTTCAAAATAAGAGTTTTTCTTCTATGATTGGTTCTGCAGTTTTGCATAGATCACGTGACCCAGTTTGGTTTGTTTGACAAAGGCAACTGAGTAGCCTGCGTGCAGACTCCAAGTATCTTACCAGAACTAGTGATATAATCAAGTGAAATTTCTTTAATACAAAACATTCAGGGCCGCTAAGACATACTTCAAAACTGACGCCTATCAAGTCATATTTAGTTCTCAAAGTTATAAGTGGTTTATTTTTATTTTCTAATGGCTAAACTCAGAAGAGAAAAATTTCATCACAACTGAATGAAAGAAGAAGGAAAAATGAAGGCCACATTAATAATCGTAAAACATTGAATGAATCAGGTCACGTTTGTGTCGTATGTGTTACAAATCTTTCGTCTGGACACAGCTCTTGGGTGGATTCTGCATTTAAGATTGACAAGAGTCCAAAAGTCTACAAAGCAGTGCAAAATGCAGGAATGCCAACAAGCTAGGGTCATGTTAATGATTCATCATTTCTCAAGATACTTTGCTTGTCACTAGTCACTAGCATAGGGCAGCATATGGTAATTGAGAAACAAATTGACAACATAATGGAAAATGATCCTTTCAGAAAGTAACATTGACCTTCTATTTCTAAGTTCAGTCTAAGCATTCTAGTGAGAATTTAAGGCCTTCTTGTGAGAATACTTAGTTTGATGGTAATCATACAAAAAGCAAACTGCTGTTTTTATTTTTACTGATCTGCGTTTGAAGATCACTGGTTGAGTACACCACAAAACATGATGACGAGAACAAGTAAAGGAATTTAAATACAATAACTTCGGTAGATAAAATCAGATTGCTGATTACAACAGTGCTGAGGCCTTCATATGGTGGTAGAATTGGTCGTGAAAGCAAGAAAAAGGCAGAAACCCAAAAACGTCTTAAGTAAGCGTTAAATCTTCCACATTTGTATTACAAGATTAATGCTCTAGAGACAAAGCTCGACTATCTTCAGGATAGAGTAGGCTTATTGTAACAACGTTCCATACATAGCACTTATATACAATCTGCAGTCCATATGAACATTTGAACAACCTCTCTAAGAATTCTTTTGGAATACAGATTCAATAGATCTTTTGTCTAATTCCCCTCACGACTGAATAGAAATTGTATTTTGCCCAGACGAAACAGAAATATTTTGAAAATTTTGTTGACAACTAATAGGGACAGATGCCTTTTATTCGTAGGTTACTTTAAGCCCACCAGGTTCCTTACACTATGAAAAAGAATTATAGTCTGAACTAAAATGTAACTCTAACATTGCCAGCTGAGGGTTACTTCAAATTCTTCAAATTCAAAATTCTTGAAAATTCTGTAAAAAATTCTTGTAGTTATTTACATGTCAAAATGTCTGGTTGTTGTTTGCCATCTTGGAAATATGCTCCATTACATTCTTCTGATTCAAGAAAAACACAGTCCACAATATCAGCTGCACCTAGAACAAAAAAGGAAAACTGCATTTTGAATGTTTGCAGAATTGAAATACGGCAGACCATGGATTCAGGTAGACCAAGGATTGGTAGTTTTACAAAGATACAAGGGGAGAGACTTAGCACGAATGATGATAATTTTAGTTTCATATAAAGTATCATTTTAAAGCAAAAAACTTTTCCCTTTAAAATTCCTCCCCTATCAAACAAGAGAAGCAATGAATGCCATTCTCCAACAAAACCTCTCTCACTTTTAGAAGCGCAACAAAAAAGGGCAGTAAATGCGGAACTTCGGCCAAATTTAATGGCAAATATGTTACGTGTGACAAGCTTGGGGTGAGATATCCCATAGAGCAATTAAAGGATTCGACAGCAAAACGTGTCAAAAAAAGCCTAGACTTTTCGCCTGGTAACAAAAAACATGAATTTATCCACACAAAAAGCCCCCATCCACTTATCATATTAGCTTGTCACCACAACAACCATCAGTTTTCCTGATCCATATTAAAAGCGATAGCAATGTTGCAAAATTGGAACAAAAAATCAACTTTTCGGGATCCGTTACCTTCCTCAGCAGATTTTGGGGCACCCGGACCTCCAATGTTTGTTCTACACCAACCGGGACAGCACTGCAAAAGAGTGTAGGATTAGGCAACAACTTGACACGCAATTTCCTTAAAAATATACACTTTGATTTATAAGAAAAAGTCTATAAGGAACAGAGCCCTAAAAATACAAAAAATAACAAAACATAGAACTGATCCCTGTCTACCTCAAAAAACTGCTCGAAAATCAATCTTTTGAAAATATATTGGAAACAAAGATGTAGGAAATGGGACACGTTCTATCCTACTTCTCAGAAACAGAGCTGAAGTTTTTCCAAGTTTATTCACTTATGTTACGGAAAAATGAAATAATTAGAATGACCTTTACATGCTTTTCAAAATTTTTATCAGTACGTTAAAAAATCTGCAAAAACACGCTCAAGGACATGAACAACAGCAAACTCTGTCAAGTATCTGCGATGGAGAAATAATATAGGTTTGGTTCTCATGTCGGGGCCACTGAGACAGAGACAATTTTCGACTAACGTTTATAACTTGTCTGAAGATTCTGTAAAAAGCATTCACGTTCTTCAAACTGCTATTTTGCTCATCTAGAGCTTAGTTCCTTATAACAAAAAATTAGTGTTCGTCAATGTAACGACTAAGTACACAATCGGGCATTTATAGCCTTAAGGAGTTTGTGCTCAAGTAGCCGGGCATTTATCAGAACGAATAAATATTTGTATCGCTTATCTTTCTATAAGATGGATGTATTATACATACACAATTGATCATAAATCCTGGGATGGAACTTTCATTTGCTAATATTCGGGTTAATACTGTGACGGCTAGCTTTGATACACTGTAAGCTGAAAGTAAATGAAATCAGTTTAAGACTCACAATCTCTGGCAAACAAGAGGTTCTTGAAATATGAACTGGTTACATTTCTACCTAAAGTGTGTTTAACTGAAATTATATCTACCTATAGGTTTATGAAGCATAATGGAGACAACATAAATCTCTATGAAGCAGAGATTTAGGAAGGAGTCAATAATGGTTTAACACATAGCAACGAAAATGAAACTGACTAAGAAAGTGAAACTGGTAAACATTGAAAATACAGTTTTCTTTCATAGACGCAGAACCAGTATAGAAGCATAGTTAATTGCTTAAATCTATCACTTGAAAACTCAAATCTAGACAAAAAATGATTCTAATTGACATTACCCGCAGGCAGCCACGTGCTAGGGTCATAGTCGGGCCATCCAGCTCCAACATGCTTGTTAGCCTTCACATCACTGACGGAAGTAGAAATAATTATTTACCTTACACGAAATATAATTAGAAGGAATAATGATGCAAACGGGAACCTTCAAATTTAGGCAGTAGGTTAAAGAGATGCACAAGGAAAATTTTGAAAGAAATAGTTGAAGAACCTTCCACAGATGTTTGTTAAACGAAATTGTCACTGTTAATAAAGCTGCTTCAATATTCCTTCAATGTTTTTGAAACATTGGCACCCAAAAAACCATGGGGAAGGGCCGCTTATGAACGCAAAAACCGTTGTACTAAGGAAAACGCCATGAAGTTCAACGTGGAGGCCAAGTCTAACAAAAGTAGAGGTCAAGGCTATTTTCACATTTTCTTGCAGCTCTGAAATCATTTGCTTCATAAAAAAGTGGAGAGGCCATGATCACTCCGCCACCCGGTGGCCTGGGCCATGTCTACGCATAGATAATTCTATTGAATAATTCTCACTTTAGAAGATTAAAAAGTCTTTTCATTTTGCAAGAGCCTCTTCGTACAGTTGTTAACATCATGCGTATTTGCGTATTTATTTGTATAATGATGAAATTTACGTCAGATAGATTCTCCATAATCAGTTGACTGGTCAAACAGAGAGAGCTGACATGGTCAGAGAGAAGAATGATCTTTTCTGGAAAAAGACGTGAATTGCGCACCAATTTGAAGGGCCCTTCGACTTTTCAGACACTCCCATTGCCTCTGGGTAAGAGCCTAGTAGTAATTCTAAATATGAATCTCTACTTTCAATATGTGTAGGGGGCCTTTGACAGATGAAACCAACGAAAAATTTCAAATCAAAAATTTAACCTCAGCTTACATTGTAATAATATATAAAGGAAGCAAACCTTAGATATTGATTCATTAGCTCTAAGAGGTCATTGCGATTAATATTTCGACTGCAAAACTTTTTTCTCAGTTGAACTCCAAGGATATCAACAGATCCGAGACGCGAGGACACATTAACAGCTCTGTGAAAAGAATTAGATAACAATCTGAGGTTACGAAAAAATTATTTTCAGTGAACATTGCACTGGTGATTAAAACCCACCGATATCGAATTATTGAGTCTTTCTTCGAGATTTAATATATAGACTTAAGAAAAACATATTCTAATAACTACTTTAGAAACAGCATTAAGAATATCATAGGTTGCCTCTGATAAGATTTTGGCACGATTTCAACTTAGAAAATTTCCGCTACCTGGCCTTGGGTCTGAGTAAAGGATACATTGCATCATAAACATGAAGAACACCGAAGAAATTTGCTTCTAGTGTCTTCTGTACTTGTTCCGCATACGGCATGCCTTCGTTCTGAAAGACAAGAATACTTGTTATTATCTCAACCCATTTTGATCAAATAAGTCAAATATATATTTTGCAAGAAAAGACTAGCGAGAAAGAGAATCGTCAAAAATGATTTTCGGAAACATGTAATTACAACTTGACTGGCAAATTTCCAACGAAGAGGATGTGAATGGCAAAGGGCGCAGAAGTCTGGGAACACCTAAAGGCATGTTCTCTCACGTTTCAGACAAAATGTCCTTTTCAGGTGTTTTCATTAGAATTGTTTTGCAACATCAGTTGAGTGGTGGTCTAGTGGCAAAAGGATGCCGTCGATTACACTCCTCTTTGGAAAATAAGCGTGGTCATGATTGCCTTATATTGCTATGCCCATTCTCTTTTCAGACGAACTATCCGTCTTTGAAAAGAAGGTCAGCCTGTATGATTCACGGCAACAACATTCGGTTTGCAATACTAAGAATCTAGAGCCTTTGCATTAGATTAATTTTCTATTCTATCAAGACCTTTACATTTATGGTCACGAGAAACATTTACAGGGTTCAATAGTGTTAATCGATCGAAATAAGTATCTTGGTTGAGGCACACCGGTCAATAAACCACAAAGGGGGAGGCCTGAAGGCCAGGGGGAGCTTAAAAGAAATGAAACAATTAAACTGACCATGTCTTAAATGCTTAATACCACAAGGTAGATACTGGCATCATCATGAACACAGGCTAAATGAATGCTGTGCAAGAAGCACTTTGGATAACAAATATTCTATTTACAAACGTCCCACAAAATCTGAAAATGTCTAGATTTTAATTTAGCAACATAGCAGTGAATGGAAAAAGAAATCTGATGTCCAATTTCATCAGAAAACTCAATTTTGTAAGAAATATGATACAAGGATCAGTCTTAAAATGTTGTTGAGCTTTGGATAATGCTGACTATTCATCATGTTTATGACAGTACTGTAGATGGCTATGTTTGGCCATAACAGTATCTGTAGACTTGTTCAAGGCTATGATGGGGTTGAAAATTTCTTAGTTTTTGAACTCAAGACAACCAACCTGTAATCCTACGCTACTTGAACACAGTAGATAGGTATGGAAGGGAATATAAGACAAATAAAATTTTCCTACCTTGGATGGTGAAAACATGTATGCAGCATTGTTTATGAGAATATCCAAGCCATTAAATTTTTCTTTGATCTTGTTGGCTGTATTTTGTATAGATCTTTGAGATGTAACATCTAATTGCATGAAGTGTGCCTGGAAGCCATCATTTGTTAACCGTTCGCATGCTTTCTGGCCTTCTTGCTCGTTACGCGCTAAAATGATATCTTCAGCTTAAAGCTAAAACTTGCAAATAACTATTTCAGAGATGTGAACAAAACAAAAATGTTTTGACTTTTCAATTGCAATCAAGCTTTTAAAGAAATAATATAGTTTTGTTATTGCAATATGATGAAAAACAAATAAATCTTTCAGTTTGAAAGATTCGATGATGCCTGGTGACTGAACAGGTGCTTGAGGATAGCATTAAGAGTGAAAAACCTGGGAATAGCATCTTAGAACATTCCTGTTCTAAATCACCTTTTTGGCATATATTTCGCTTACCGACAGAATTCTGTTTTATTGTTTGTTTTAATAAAAGCCTAACCAATTTTTCTAGAGGGCATGATCTTTCCTCTCCTCCATCATTTGAATTAGTTGTCCATTGTTCAACCCCAGATAAAACAATCTGGTGTGGCTTTGTGCATCGTTTTCAGCATATAAACAATTATTTGTTTACAAACAAGCATTTTTGCTACTGCTCTCATGAATGAAAACCTCAATTAAGGAACTATCCTCTATTTCTATTCAAATCACAGGTTTGAGAGTCTTTAGTACAGCTGGTAACTGGAACTAGGATGCTCCTAATCGAGAGAGCAAATCAGCAGGGGGCCCTAATTGCTAAAAAAGTGAAATATATTTACCTGTCAGAATAACTGTTCCATTTGTACCTTTCAGCTTTTGGCAAAGTATCTTGCAAATTTCAAAGCCAATACCTCTGTTTGCACCAGTGACCTATAATGGATTTTTTGTATAAAACTCAGCTTAATAACCTTTACTAAAATATCAAACCAAAGCATAAATCAAAGTGCAACAATATATTTTAGATCGAAAAACATTGATATATTGATTGCTTTCCTCAATGTTTCCTTCATTTAGCTTTACTTAATTACTGCAGAATGTTTTATTAGTCCTGGACAAAAACAGTCAACACATTTACCCATGGGCACCATGATTCTTAAATTTAGGGGGCCTCAAGCAAAATTTTGAAAACCCTATAAAGCAGGCCTGGCCGTTTGTATTTTCATAGGTGAGCTGTGAATTGCTCCCCTTATTTGCTGAGGCGAGCTAAATCAGTAACACATAGAATGTACTTTAAAGACAATCGACAGATGACTTAATAAGCCCCTTTAGTATCTGTTGGTTGCCTTAATGTAATAGCCTCAGTCAGGAGTGTGCTGTTTTACTTCTTTCAATTTGCATTTGCTTTAACAGTGACTTAGGCACCCCCTTTACTTGAAGTATTTGAAAAAACAGACTCTCTCCGTTTTATGTAAAGCTGGCACAACACAAAAACAACAATTCTCTTGCAAAACAATCTTTTTGTTGCACAGAATTTGAAAATGGCTTTAAAAAACAAATTTTGAAACAAGCTTAATTATACGTCTAGCACTCTTCAGAGAATAAAACGTCAGAACATAGAAGGGAAACTCTACGCTAAAATACCCAGTTTTGGATCGAAATAGGCCATCAGAAAACGCGAGGACATGACTGTTGAGGTTTTCCAATAAGTGCCGCTTTCCTATTCAAAATGTTACCAACGGAGTCCTAAGGTGAAAACGAACTCACTTATGTCTACACAAAAGTGGTTGGTCATGTTTATATAGTAGATAGGTTCACAAACTGCTAGATGGAACGATGATCAGGCTTTGCCAATAATGCGAAACATGTCGCCGTTATAGTTTTTCACCCAATCTGGGTTTTTCAGTAAATGCTGCTGGATAGTGGAATTCCATGTTTTGGTTGTCATTTTTGATCTGCAAGACAGAGTACCCTGTTCTCTTTGAGGGATAGTTTTGTTTCTATTGCTGGAAGGGACCTGCTGTCTTATTATATCCCCAATCTACAATTCCTACCCATTTCTTCGAATTACCTTCCAAAAATATTCCTGTTTTCTTAGGATCGAAAGGTTCTAATCGCTACAAACGACGTTTGACTATTTCGGTTAACGCTACAAACGACCTTTCGGTTAACTATCCTTTTCCAAATAGATCGAAGTTTATGCATATCATAACAAAAACAGCCCAACAAGCAAAAAGTTAATTGCAAAAAATGCAGTGACGGGAGAAATCGCTGTTACAAAAATAAGCCAATTAACCCGTTTTCAGGGTTCTCTGAATAGGAAAAGGGCAAATGAATGGAAATTTTAGGGGAGCGATTCTCCCTTCATGTTCTGTTTAGGAGAGCAATTCATAGCTCGCCTCAGGTTGCGAGGGGAGCGTGGAGGCGAGCGCGAGCTATCGCTCGCCTCAAACGGCCAGGCCTGTATAAAGTGCTGTTAATTTCAGTGTTTGAATAGAGCAGTATCATCTTCAGACAGTGGCATCATATTTCATATATTGATTAAAATCAATAACTTAAGAACAGTTAGAAACTACACTGGAAATCAGTTATTAGGTTTTGTCCCACCAGTTAGAGCAAATAGTCAAAAGGAAATGTAGCTGCAACCAAGGTCGCCATGAGTTTGGCAAGTGGGCAAATCACCCCAGATCCTCAAGGTTTAGTGGCCTCGTAACTCAATAAATTGTTTAAGAACGGGATTAATCAAACGTAGAAAAAAGTATGCCTACTGGGCCAAAAAGCCAATGTTGCAATTCTTCCAAAGACAATGGAGGCTGCATGTAAGAATGGGATTTAATATTGTGATGGTTTGTTTACATTTAAATGCAACTCAAGGCTTCTCTACTTATTGCAATACACTAGTTATCGGATTAATTCTGGTAAAGCAACTTTTGGATCCATCAATCAATAAAATAGTATATACAACCGCAGTCAAAGTTACATATGTGTCAATAACCATTGATAAAGACTTTGATATAAAGAAGGAAGGTGCCCAAATTTTTGAATCTCCCCAAGGTAGGTGATTAGGCACAGTTGAGATTTTGAAAAATTGGTGGGTTCAAAAGGGGTGTGTAAAGTGCAAACTATTATGCGATCCGTAGTTTCTATGTAGTACTTTGTAGTCCTTTTCAGAAGGTTACAGAAGGGAATAATAACATCATATTTTTGCTTACCAGAGCTACTTTGCCAGACATAACATAAAGTTCCTGCC
Source organism: Rhopilema esculentum (assembly GCF_057945365.1). Classification (NCBI taxonomy): domain Eukaryota; kingdom Metazoa; phylum Cnidaria; class Scyphozoa; order Rhizostomeae; family Rhizostomatidae; genus Rhopilema; species Rhopilema esculentum. The sequence continues at coordinate 6,274,187 of NC_142830.1, read as the reverse complement.
AGTTGGTCTTAGAATATGTTTGTTGTTGCTGTTGTTATGCTCCATTTGGAGAGTGTCAGAAATCACATGGCATAACCGACGGTAGCCCGCGTCGCAGGCCATCAACGCAGGCTCCTTGAAAATGGGAAAGCAAGGACCTGATTTATCAGGGCTGGCACCAGTGGTGGCGCCAGGGAAGGGCTAGGGAGGGCTACAGCCCCTCCGTCGGAAGCATCTAGCCCCCCCATCGGAGGAAATTTTAGGCTATTGTCGGAGCAAATTTGACAAAATAACGTACGAAAACTGTTTATTTTAGTCATTTTAGCCCCCCTGTCGGAAGCTCCATCCCCTCTGTCGGATTTCTGGCGCCACCCCTGGCTGGCACCACAAACAAAAAGTTGTATTTTCATCTTTGTGGGAAAGGTCTGAGTTTTGGACACCACGTCATCTCGATTTTATTGGAATCAACATAATTTTGTTTTTAATTGTAATTTAACATTGTACAATGATACAATGACATGACATCAAAATGTTCTGGTCTCCACCCTACCACTTTCTTTGTATTTTTGGGCAAATCACGAATTAAATGTTTTTGAAAAGCAGGGATTGGGAACCCGATGTCCTTTGCATGGATCGCTATCTGACCAGTGGTATAGTGCTATCAAACGAACAAAGGAAGCACTTGCACAAAATGTTGCGAAAAAAATGGCAAAAGTAAAAATTTGCCAATTTTTGCATCAAAAATGGGGGCTCAGCCCCTATGAGATCCCTAGCAATACAACCCTGAATCTGACCCATGTTGATTTACATACTAACTTTGACATCACAACTCATCAGCGTTGAACAAATAAAGTTGATGACAAAGATATTTTTGATTGGACCCTTTGCTTTGCCGTCAGGAGGAAATTCATATTGGGCGCCTGCCCGTTGTATTCCTTCTCATCTACAGTTTGACAATTATTAGGGGATGGGGCTCCAGCCCTCCAGCCTCCCCGCTTTCGATGGCTCTGCTTTGGTCGGGCAAATCTTATTTCTGGGAGAGGGAAAAGGCAAATATTTCTTCACGTTTTGTGGAATACTAGCCAAAAAATGAAGTAAACGCCTAGTGTTGCCACAGTCAACCAGTGGTCCGAGGGAAGCCAACTTTCATAAATTTACTTGATAAAGGCTGGAGATTTATCCGAAGCAGGCTTATTCAAACCTACTTGGAGCATCGTTAAAAGATTTCAGTACTAAAGCAGTGAAGAATTTCAAAGGAATATAGCATCGAATTCAGCAAACAATAAAACTCGCGTAAAAGCTAGCTTGGGTACCAGAGCAAACTCTCCTCTTCCTCTGCAAAACTGCCCCCTTCCCATATTGTACTGTAAAATTTGCTGCTGGTATATATATTTGTAAAACTTATGACACCATTTGTTGTTTGAGCGATTGACCGAGCGAATAAACGACACGTTTTGACACACAAAATCAATTCCTTTTGTTCCATCCAAAGCTAAGACGTACTTTTACATAATATCGAAACTTAGGTACTAAACAGCCTTTCACAAGCACTGTTACGCCATTAAATTATATATATATATATGAAACGAACAGGGGCGAAACTACTGGGGGGGGGTATGGGGGGTGCTGCACCCCCCCAATCTTCAAAAAGGCAGATTTTGTCGGGCAAATTTATGGAAATACCATCTAGAAATACGTTGTTGAGAAAAATCAATCAATAATTTTTTTTCTAAATGTATGAAACTTTCAACATACATTCATAAGGAGTTATGCCCCAAAATTCTCTTAAGGTTTTACACTTACGGTTAGAAAGTATTGCACCCTTCGCTAGAAAATGGTCATACAGACGCCAAAGTTTTTTAACTAAAAAAATTCGAATAACCGTAACAAGTAACAGAAAATTTTAATCAGTTCAAGCGGGAAATAATATAAAATTTATCAAGAAATTGTAGTTAAGATATGAATTGCAAAAAACTTTCGAGTTTATTCTATTTCTGAAAAATATCCATGATTACAAAAACACGAAAATTGAGCTTTGATGATAGGTGCACTTGTAAAATACCTCCAATAAAAACTTTCCCTTGCTTGAGGGATTTTGTTATGGTGAATTTAGATATACGTACTTTGTGCTTGGGTGTCTAAAAATGTTGAAATTGCTTCCGGAGCAACCGAAAATTGAAAATGAAACTCAAAAAATGCAACTGAAGCTCTTTTTTGTTGAAACATTGTAATCTGCGTAGCTGTTTCTAAATTCCGAAATTTCCAAGCTGTGTTTTGGTTCCACTTTGATAAAATTGAGACCCTACTTCAATCTCTTTTTGAATTGCTCTCTTAATAGCTAGGTGATTTAGAAAGTGAAGACTTTTTTTAGACCTTTATAGAAAAGCCAGGCCTTACAAATGCTTGCTTTTTGGAAACAAATGTTTATAGCCAACACCAGAAAAACTAGAGGCATATTTCTTGACTTTAAACAAACAGCCTGGGCCGATGATTTCAGCCCTTGAGGCGATGTACTTTAAAAATGAAGTTCATGTATGACACGCCCTTTCATCAAGCATGCCACGCCCTTTCGTCGGGCATCTAAGCTTCATACCCCCCTAATGAAAATAGTGAAGTTTCGCCCCTGGAAACGAAACCTCGAGTGCTTTCACAAGCCACTCGGGTTGAATGCCATCAGCCCTCTCTTAGCCTTTCCATCCATGACCGTTCTTTGTGTGTGTGAGTTAGTGTCTACATGTTTGATAGCAGTGGCCTTTCGCAAGCACCACGCTTCTCTCTCTAACTAACTAACTAACTCTGTTACTCCGTACTCTACTTTATATAACAGCATTACAATATAGCAAACTAATATCAATAATTGCCGGTGTTATTGTCGGTATCTATCGTGCAATACGTAAATGAACTAGTAGGAGGTGTTAGATATATTAGGATACGCGGGGGAACTTTGTAGAGCAAAAGGGCATGTAAAATATTACTATACCGGAAAACATGAAAAACTAAAGCGCGACACGCTAATATATCCTAATCAAATAGAAGCATGAACAAATATAAGCATAAACAGGGGCGGACTGGCTGGTCGGGCTATTCGGGCGATCGCCCGAAGGGCCGGTCGGTTTGAGGGCCGGCTGATAAAAGTACAAGAAAAAATAAATTAGCTTAAAAAGTATACCCACGCGTTGATCTGTTTGCCTTGAATTTTCAGAGACACTTGAATTTTGAATTGTTGGAAAGAATAAATATACATGCAAGTACTCGAGAACCATTGAAATTATGAATCCATTATGAATTCATTCAGCCCAGACACACTTCTTCCTGAAACATGTTGTTGCCCGCAACTCGCGCGCGATAGCGCGCGAGTGAAGGGCTTATAGTCTGCCCCGCGTATAAGTAGCATATGGAAGCTTCAGTTCATAATGTCAGCACTTTGTCAGCAGATTTTGTCACTTTTCTGCTGCCATGACAACTGTCAATCAATTTCATTGTCAATCAATCGGCTTTGTCGAGGAGGTCGTTAACCGCCACCTCTTTGTGCGGAAGGGAATTATCTTCGGAGCGTTGCTCTGCCAAGACTCTGTTAAAGGCCTTCGGTTTTTTTGGCACGAAAACGGTGCTGCATCACAGCTCGGTTCTCCGCAATGGATGGAAGTTTTGATTCGAAGTTTTGGGAATCAAAACCAGTCGAATGCCACACCTTTCTCCCAAAAACTCGACACCGTACGAGCAAAAGTTATGATTGTCGTGATTATCGCCTGTACATCGCTGTACGAATCCTTTATCGCAATCTATTTTAGCTGTACCCGTTCTATCACGTGTCCATTTTCATACGTCTTTGCTTCACGAAAACGAAAAATAAATCTCAAACCCTAGAAAAACTTCATGATTTTCAAAAGGGCGTTGGACTTAAATCAAAGGCAAACTGAACACCAAAAATTCTTGATAAAAAGAATAGTTTAGCATCAACTAGAGCAGCTGTTTTTATAAAATTGTGAAAACCCAAGATGGAATCTTCTTCGAATATCCTGACCTAAATTTTCAAAACAATCATTATCAAGAAACTAATTGTTTGCGGGCAGTACTAGCAAGAGCTATTTCTAGTTGTTATATTTTCTCTTGACGGTATTTCCTTATTGACGACATACTATACTGTAACACCCCTGTTTCAAGGCGATACATAAGATTTTAACCAGTCTTGATGTCTTCTTACTTAGCTTTTGCTTGAAGCTGGTCATGTTTTTGCCTAAGCACAAGCTATTGCTTAATGTAATAAATTTAAAAGTTATTAGAGTTCACTACGCGATTTGCTCTGTGATTTGGAGCAATGAAGAGGACATACGTAGAACAAGGAAGAGCAAGAAGACTTCAATCAAAAGTGGTGCACAGGAATTTCGCGAGGAAAAGCTGCGAGACTTAAAAAAAGGATTCAGCTACGATACAAAGCTTTTTTATCAAGCAAAAGCCACAAACACCACAAAAAACAGCATGGTCATGGGGTCAGAAATTGACAAATTGATAATTTTGGGTTGCTGAAAATCATTGTGGTTTTTCGGAGGATTAGAAAATTATTTGTCACAAGTGGAGTGTGATAGAAGCCTTTCCACTTTGAATAAATAAAGAACAGGCTACGTAGTAATTTTTCGCAGCCAAACCTGGAGTCCTTCATGTTAATGTTCTTAGAAAAGCACCTGTTAGAAGACATCCAGAACGATCGCATTATCAACATATAAGTTCCTGTATTTAGAATCAGAGTCAAACAAAGTAGTTACAATTTTTGTTTATTTACTGTTTAGTCAGCATATGACATGTTTAACATGTTCTGTTAACCATATTCTGTTAACCATGTTCTGTTAACCATGTTCTGTTAACCATATTCTGTTAACCATATTCTGTTAACCAGCATTCATCCATGCACAAAATTACTGAATTTAAAAACTTGTTTCCCTTGCAGACTAACAGTTACTTGTATTTTCCGAGGAGTTTTTTATTTGCTATTATTGTGAGCCGTTTGATCAAAATTTGCCCGGGCCAAAATAAATAGCCAGTCCGCCCCTGAGCATAAACGCAAGACTGACCTAAAATGAAATAAGTACCTATATTACAGTACTTTAAATCAAGCGGAGATGTGCGGTCAAGGCCACGTAGTCTGCGGGGTTTTAGAGGCTTGAGCCGAGACGATGACAACAAACAACAAACATACGACGATTTCAAGCCATGCAGGTATAATGTTGCATAGAGGTTTGTTTTGCAGAACAGCAGGACTTCTAAGCAACTTTGCGCATTTTTTAAACTAGACAAGGTTCGTTTCGCGTATACTCTTCTTCGACACACATTTTGCAGAGAAACGAGAAATCGCTGTCAACATGCTAAAGATAGTAGCCTTGCTCGCATCGTTGTTTGTTGCATCCTTCTGCCACTCGCCTCCAAACGAGAAACTAAAAGAGGAGGTCGACTGTAGCCAGGCGCCTGATATTCTCTCGTGGCATATCCATGTTATGTACGACGAACTTAACGAAAGGGTAAGCAACTATTAAATTGAACTTTCCTGTTATCGTTTTAACGATGAAAATCGAGATGCTGTATATCAGACAGCAAATGCAGTATTTTTTTATACTGTGAATCAGTGGAAGCAATTATTTTTTCAGTTGGGGGAAAAATGCCCACAAAAACAAGCAAATTTGCCGACAAATGACATAATTTACAAACAGAAATTTAACAAAATCTGGGGGAGAACTTGCCCCTCCCCCAACACCCCCGCAATTTCTGCCACTGCTGTGAATGACTCAGCATTAATGCACAGATTATCCTATCGCTAATCTGTGTCCATGCCCAAACCCTAACCGGTATGGGTTATGATGAGAGCACCGGTAAGGTAACCCTGTATCTGACGAGAGCACCGGTAAGGTAAGATTTCTTATTCTGTGGTAATACCCATGGAGAGCAGAGATGGTAGCAACAGGTTGGCAAAAAGCCGTGAATGCAGTAAGGCTTTCTTATGGGAATGAGTTATAATTTAATTAAGGTTGGTGTTACCAGGATTTGAAAATGGACAAAATAGGATGATCTTGCATGTTTTCTTCTCAAATTCTACCTTTATTTGGCTCTGCTTTGGTATCTACCTCCCTGTGAGCTGTTGGTTGTTTGTGTTCCTGTACTGTAAGCAGTACATTCGAGATGGGGGAAAGGGGCTTGTCCTCAATATCTGACCAAATGACTGCCCCTGATTATTAAGCAATTATTAAGATAAATGACACTGAATTACCATCATTTTCATCACAAAAATAGCAGCTAGGCGGTTCAAATTCGGTGACTTGCCAGTTCACTGATGAAAGTTCACCTGCTTTTTTTCTTTGAGGTTTCCCATTTGAAACATTCTTAATAATGCCAAACAGTCGTGCAAGAATACAAGAATCATAGGATCCTAAATATCCTTCTTTGGAGGAATATCCTTCTTAATGCAGTTCAGGATACAGCTGCTTGCCACCTAACCATCTTCTGATTGTTGATATTGTGTATTGCTCTACGATTTCCAAAATAAGGGTCTGGTAGGCTCAAAATTGCTTAAAACGTGACGCCGACCATACTCCAATGCAAGGGAAAGGCAAGGGAAAATTAAAGGCTCTTACCAAAAGATTTTTGTCGGTCGTTTTGAGGCTAAGCAGCAATTAAGGCATTCCTTTAAAAAAGTACCTGTCTCGATTCGGCAGGTATTGGCTTCAAGCAGCTATACCATGCTTAAGAAACTAGACCATTGAGTCATGCTCAGTGCAGTTCAATGTTGAGTGATGTTTAGTCAAATTTTCAATTGCTCTTTGCTGCTGTCGAGCATACTGCATTTTAACAGTTCATCCGAGAATGTTCAGTCCGCGATAGTTATTACCTGATGTGGCGCCATGGTTGCCGCAGAAGATGAAGAAATTTTCGAATTTTGATGCTTTCAGTGCGTTGGAAAATGCACTCATTCGAGCAAACGTCAAAATAAATTCATGTTGTCTTTGTTGTAGATAAAGAAGCATTCATTGGCTCTTCTAGAAAAGTTTGTTGCCAAATTTGGTGACGAGTTAGGCCCCCCTTGCGAGGGACTGTTCCATCAAGAAAATCTTTGTCTGTATCCACCCGAAAGTGCAGGAGGACCATTCCCAGTAGCACAATGGGCCGTCTCCATTCCTCTTGAGCACTACATTTCAAAAGTAGCTTGGTTTGCACAACATCGAAGCGCCAATGGAACAAAGGTGGACCTTTATATACATCCGAATTCTGGCTGTCTTGTGCCAGATCACACTGACTGGGCACTTTGGGGAGGTGACAAATGGCAGGTCAATGAAGACTTCCTGGCAACATTTACAGGGGACAAAAAAAGCCCAAAAAAAGAAGAACTTTAATAACACATGACGTTTTTGATAAAAAGAAAATATTTTAGCTGTTGTCATACATGGGCTTTGACTACATACGTGTTACGCATAGAAATATTTACCATTATTTTACTGATGCATCGCATGTAGGGTTGAGCCGTTCTACACGATCTTAAAAACACACTGCTGAAATCTGTCTCATATTATTCGGTTTATGAAATATGTCACTTAACTAAAGAGATTCTTATATTTAACATAGTGACACTTTAAATGCAAACGACTATATTGATTACAACTAAATATTCTTAACAATACTTTTGGAAAATGCAAGTAATGGTGCAGCCAGGTCCGAAGAAGAACACTATGTGTGGGATTTAGGGCTCAATGACCCCAGGGATTTTTTAAGAGGGAGCTAAGCCGACCCCTGGCAGTTTCTTTAACAAAAAGTAGACTTCTGGGGAAAAGTAAAATAGCTGTATATATTTTCTCCATTTAAGAAACTGAAAATAAAAGGCAGTAGAGATTCTCTATAAATCTGAACTTATGATATGGTTGTATTAAGAATGCACACAAATTATCTTTGACAATTCCATTTGAAGCCCATTTCCCCGATCAAATTTGACCCATCCCCTGCCAGTCCCAGGCAAATTTTGGTGCCCTCTGCCATATTTACCCGCTATCCCCTGTCAAAAGAAAAACTTATTGGACTTGTTACACAGAGGTGTTAAGTATAATTCCTGAAAATATTCGAACTGAGAAGAAAACGTGTAAAGTGGAGAAGTTTAATTAACGATGAAAAAAAATTGGAGTCTAAATAGTTTTTAACAATTCAACCAACAAATATAAGGAAACGAAACTTTTTGAAAATGTTTTCGAATGGTAAATATAATGATCATAAAAGTAAGAAGTGATAATAATGATAAAAAGAGCGATAATTTGGACAAAACAATGAAATAACAACAACAAACACTAGGATTGTCACAGTAAAAAACAATGATTGTCACAAACATATAAAATATTACGAAGGTTCATGCAATTAAAAAATTCGTATTTGAATACTCTGTCTACAATATTTATTAACTAAAAAATTGCGGCAAAGTTCTAGTAAATGTAGGAAAAGTGCAAATGCGTGCTGGTACTAAGAAGTGTAGGTTTATTAGGCCTAATCTGTGTACAGTATTTGGATGCACTATATAGTGGAAATAAAGTACCTAACTAAAGGGTTTATTTGTAAATGCCAGTGAATGGACAAAAATCTTTAAGCTAGAAATAAATGGGGAAGAGGAATCCTTGTTTAGACAGTCGAAAAATGGCTTAAAATATGTGAGATGAATGTCTCCAAGGATCTCTCCTAAACAAACGTCGTTAGCACTTACTAAGGCTACCTGTGACGGTTTAGATACCCGGATCCATTTCGAAGACTCCCTTTTTGAAACGCGGGTGAATCCAGTTTTCACCCCATGTGACACCATAACCCCAATAGCCCAATGTTCTTTTTATGATTTTAACTAATTCAGTAAGAAAAAAGCATAAGAGTTTAATGGTTTGTGACACTGAACCAATTCGAGGCCGAGGAACTATCCTTATTTCGGCCTGATCTGCAATCACTATCGAAGGCTTGGGGTAACGCCTATAAGGAGCACTTCACGTATACCACAAGCATTGTGAGACGGAAACAGCGAAAACCTTATTTATTGGTATTCGGGATTCATTTCCAAAAGCAATGCTTCATTAGACGTACTCATAATCATTCACTGTTCATCTTTGAGGTGATTCTTGTCAATGCTTTAACTTATAGCTCGACATCTATGATATTTTAGTCAATCTATTAATGTTTACAGGTGTGACTTATATGTAGGATCAGGGTTGGTCAAAAGGAAACTAAGGGTTCGCTGAATTGACAAAAAGGAATCTCTAATTGTTTCATGAATACCACATTGGGACACAGCCAAAGATCTATCAGATTGCAGTTAACACTCAAGTTATAACGTTCCTTTGTATAAAGTAAACTTCCCTAGATATCTTGATATCCTCATTTTAAAAAGTAGACCAGGAATATAGATTTAAACAAATGAAATTATGATTATGGCACAGCACATGGCTGACGTGGTCATTATTACCCGATCAGAGTTTTCTTCTCTTTACTTGCAACAATATTTGAAGAGAGCCTATGGACATATATCCCAGTTTCGAAAAATGATTTCAAATTCTTGGCAATTGAATTTGCATTGAGCTGTATCCAAGGACATAACTGTACGGAATATCTGGTAACACAAGGGAATTTTATCATGATTGGTCGTCTATAAATATAGATGTATAGGTTTGCTGCTCTATATCCGTTGCTTCTCTCTTAACTAACCTGTTTAATCAAACAGATCTAAAATACAGAAATTTAAACTCTAATAAAAAGCAGAATACTAATCTATTACTAGCAACGTATAAGCAATGGAAGTACGAATTTTCCTCACAAGGAATGCTTGATAAAAATCACATTTGTACACAAATCAGTGAATAAGCTGAAACAATGGCAACACGATTCAAACGATTCGAGATTATGCGGGATGGTTGTCAAAACACCCATATTTAAGATTTTAGCGATTCGCTCAAAGCATTATCTTACAACTAAAACTCTATGAAACCCCGAAATACGTAATAATGTTTACAATTTCTAATAGGTTGTTTGCCAACGATTTATTGACTCAAACAAAATACCAGGCAAAAGCAGTCCTACCTGCAAAACTCATTGTATGCAACACTTGAAATTATGCATGGCTATTGATTCTATTTTGAGAACTACCATATGAAACTACATTTACCAAGCAGCCTCGATGTCGAGACGAAACGTCGAGCCGCATTGAAGATTCAACTCTCTCAAAACACGCTTCTAAACCATAAAAATGTGTTTCAGATATAAAACAAGATAATAGCATATCTACTTCCTTTATTAACTTAACATCAACATTCTTCAAAAAAATTGAGTCCCTCCTAGTAAAATGCACCTACAATACAAACATTTATAAATTATCCTGAAACGAAATGAAATCGTCATTTAAAACCTCTGACTATAATCTTTAAGACAAGCTATGGCACTTAACTGACTTTATACCGAAGATCCACCAAACATACTACCTCAAAAAAACATCCCTATGAATTATCATTAGTTACAGTACCTCATCAGGGCTGCTATCTTGACAACTCTTCTTATCCAAGGAAGGTGACCCAGTCGGTGATGGCACATGAGGCGAGGCTAGCCTCCATGCGATGTACGACGTCATAGAAGAATGCCACGACAGTCTCTTGAGTTTCTCATCTAAAGATGAACCTGGTGCATCCATTTCCTGAATGATGTTCTCCTCATTTTGTTCTGATTGAACCAAGTGAATACCTTGCCCGTCATCAAGGCTGCTATGTGATACATCCTTCTTCAAATCAGATGCATCAGAATCAGCCTCTGTCTGAGTTCCTGATTCTTGCAAGAATACTACAAAACAAGGGTCATTTATAAAGTGATGTTGACAGTTGGAAGGAGGGGGGCACAAACATAGCCGATCTGTCAACACTGATGACAAGCGTAAGTTTTGAGAGTCCAGGAAACATCGGGGGTCATTAAATAAAAGGTCAAGAAGAAAACGTCGCATAAAACGCACCGGAAAACATATGGAGTGTTACATCTTACTCTAGATGAAATAGTTTCTGTATATCTTTACTAAACATCTTTGACAAAACTTTAGTACAACCTTCTCTTCGTACTATACTCTATAGCTGCTTAAAAATGGAATTTTACTCTACAATAAATAATTTTCATTAACGTAGGAAGTTACAAAAAGCTTTTGCCAAGAATGAAAAATATATACCTTTTTTCTTCCATGTGAAGTCTGCTGGGAAGAAAAATATAACGCATACGAGGGCCGCCAGACACGATGCTCCTGTAACAGTTGTCTGTACGTATCGTGTAAACTCACCACTGAAAAACAAAATGGCCTTTTCAAGAAAAGAATAACAAATGTTACGGTAAAAAGACGTATGTGTTGCACTGGCTGTATGTGTCTTAACTTTTGAAGAGATATCTTAGAAAGGAAATTCAAATGCTCCAAATAAATAATATTGGTGATAAAAATCCTCGCGAGTCAAAATTAAAGAGGTCTTTTGCGTATATTTTTTTAGGAAAAATGTGTAAAACGCTGGACATTATTTTCTCACAAAAGATCCTCTGATGAAAATTTTAAGTAACAACTTAAAGCATTAGTAACTTACGACTCGTTCACTGGTTTTAGCTGCTGAATAATGTAAATGACAATTCCTGAAGAAAGCTTGTCCGTAAAACTCATTGCGGAGTAAACAAATGCACAGGAGCCCTAGAATGTTAAAAAATTTTCTTGAAAAAGAACAATCGAGGAATAGTAACTAAGGATCCTCAATTTTACTAAGATACTGATTACATTGACATACATTGAATGTCTGCATACAAGAACTTAATTTTACAAGAACATGTAGGCTAAAAGTGGTATTTTAGGCCATTTTTATTAGCAACTTATAGATCCTGATTTTCTTCAAAAAAATTCCTTTTCAAACGACTACGCATAACTTGAATTAGCCCAGATGGCAGTTCTGTAAAATAATTTATGATGACATACAAACCAACTTAAAAAACATTTGAAAGCACCCATTATATAAGAACCTAAGCCTTAATCTGAATAACAGCCGATCTTGGCTACACTGAAAAATATAGGTTCTTAAATGTGGGTTTCTACTGTACTGAAGAAAAGAGCGAGATGCGTAGTTTAGATATGAGAACAAGAGGATGACAATGACCAATTAATAACGGTTTAATTAGCATGCATGTAAACCATCGATGAAAAGAAAATAAGGAGCCATATTTCTTTAGACGAACTAATAACAGCCATTTTTGAACGCTGTACGTCAGTGTCATCGATAAGTGAAGAAGGAGGCTTTACCAACAAAACGTATCTAGCTGAGCATACATCCAGAGAGAAACTGCTTTTCATAACCTTGCACTACAGACTGTTCAACAATTCGTAGCGTAATGCAGAAAAATTTGAAGAGTTATGCTCGAAATGTCGAAATCATATTTCTTAATGTACAAAGTCACTGAACACGCTGAACTACATTGATTATCAAGTTCATAGCGTGATTACCTTGTTTGTGCCAATCAAGTCAGCAGTCATCGCTAGTGACGTCACCAGCATAATGGAGCAGCCACACCCCATTAAAAGAGCCGCTACATAGACGGAGGCTCTGGCATCCTTGGATACCATGAAAAGCCACACGAAGGAGCCCAGTGCTGCTATGCATCCCACAATAAACGTTAACTGCAGGGTGACGATAAAAACTGTGTTAGACAGGGGCGCATCGATTTGTGCATGAGACAGTAGCAAAACAGAATATTGATGCAATCTACTGATGTTGATAAGCAAACCGTTTATAAAGTCAATCAAATCAATAAAAATCAAAAGGGAAATTGGTAAGAATAATTGCTAAAAATGAATCGTTTTAAATCAGGATTTCTTCAAAATTCCGAGAACTTAAAGAAAAAACTTGTCTTATTCATTATTTATACAGAGCGTGCTCTTCAGGTGAAAAATGCCTTCTATTTAAAAGGCAATACCTTAGATTGTTTGCTCTAAGAAAAAGTACAAAAGAATTTCTCAACAAAAAAGGGGAGAAAGTTCTTAGCTCGATACAAGGTTGCATTTACTCCGCAAAATCTTCCGCAAAATACCCCAGTCACTGCAGATGCTTGATACCAAAGATAATAGAGGTATTGCCAGAAAATACCAAAAAGGGGAAAGGAGGATTTGTAACATAATTCTATGCCACAAAAAATAAAATTTTCTGAAATTTCGAGATCTGCTGTCCTGATGCATAATGTTCTTATAAAATATCCAGGATGAACTAACAATCCAGGATATTGCCAGTGTTAAACAATTATTCAACTTTTCTCATTCATACATACTTTGGGCTCTTAATATTATCTAACTGTGAGCCAAATTTTGATTATCATCGTTAGTTCCAATAGTTTTCAGTAAAGTTTTGCACGGCAGCAGGCTAGCGAAAATCCAAAAATTGGGAACTTTGGCATTATCAGTGACAATAAATCATCCTTGAACCAAAATATAGCATGGGTTGGTTTCTGTCATGCAAATGCGGGTTCAAAATTGCACTGTAAGGTTAATAATCTAATACGCACTCGTCCACCGACTCTTTTCGTGAGAACCTTTGTCAAACCGCTTGAAATGACGCCACTAACGAGCACAAGCAGTGGGAAATAGGCAATTGCTTCCTACAAAAAAAATTCGATTCATTGATTAGCTTGGCCACCTATTTCAGTAACTTAGGAAACTCTAGATTGATGTTTATCATCAAGTTCGTTAGAAGATTTGTGCTGCAAATATTACTGGCAAGATAAACAGGGGTGTAATTTCATGAAGAGAACAAGGGGCCCTCTAACTAATGTTCAGAAACTAAAAGAGCAAAAGTAGAAAAGGGTAAATTTTTATTATGAACAAAGGGGCTGTAGCCCTGAAGAGAAATGAATTTCGAAATCATGCCAAAAACACAGCTTTCAAAAATATTTCAGCATTTAAAGGAATTACACACAAAGCAAAAATTGCTCCTCCAACACACTTAGAAATCTCCTTGCCATTGGTAAATCTTAAATCGTATCAAAATTTTTATAGTATTTTATAGTAGAGTGGGCTGAAAAGGAGAATTAGAAATAAGTGGCAATGGGAATCTGGTAGAAGGAGGAACAGATTTCTTATAGCTTCAGGTTAAGTATCTCAGATTATGCGCTTCAGGAGCCTTTAACTCGTACTTTCAGCTTAGTCTGACCTAATTTTAGAAATAGAAGGAGGTTAGTATCCCATATCTCCCAGCCACAACACGACTGGACGTAGAAAGTCTAATGATTTATTTTGATGGTCTTGCTTTGCCTTGCTTTAAAAAACGACATTGACGAAAAATAGTTTCCTACCTTTTCAAAAGCCATAGTTTCTGTTAAATATAACACAAAGTATGAAGATGAGACATTCAACGTCAACCGTGTGCACATGTAAATCAAGGCCATCTGGAATGAAAGAAATCAAAATAGTGTCAAAAAAATCAAAGATCACGAGACTTTGTCGCTGGATGATAAATATACATACGTCACAACAGTGGCATAGATAGGAAATTTTATAAAAGGGCTGAAAAACTGAGATTTTCCGACAAAAATCTAGCAAACATTCAGTTCGCTTCAGTTTAGTTTATTATATTTTAAAATTCCTCTACAATAAACACATCGCTTGCCGTGTACCATATTGGTAAGCATTTAACACAGATTCAAAAAAATTGTGACATAACATGACGACATTAGAACTGAAATAAAACAGGAGATAAAGTCTAATGATTTACTCAAAGTCATGTGTCATAAATCATACAAATCGAAGATTTTATGGTCTTCTCTTCGCAAACGGCATTTTTAAGTTGCCCATCTGATTCAGAACAACTGAAGAAATCGTTATAATAACCTTTAAAGACTGTTCTCTCAAAAATGTAACAATTGGACAAAAATAAAAAAACATGTTATCTTTCCGACATGATCAGAAATTTCCCGACGAAATAGCTGTTTAGCTTTACAGAGAGGTTTTTGGCCCCCCTTAACCCCCCCCCCCCCCCTCTAGCTACGCCACCGCGTCACAGAAAGCTCATGAAAATGCCTTCAATTTTAGCTATAGAGTAGGAACCCTTATAACTGACTATTCAATAATTGTTCCGAAAGGGGTCAATGAATTCTGCTTTCATGGTTCCTTGGGAAAATCACAGAAAATAACAGAACAACTATAATGTTATCCCCTATAGAAGAATGGGGAATAGCTGTAAGGAGAAGAATTACCTTATAGAAGAATGGTGTCTTCAGCCAGTCAATCCACTGCCTGCATGTCTCCTCCGAATTAAGGTTTGTATCAGCAAGAAGGTCATTGGAATCTATGACATCTGCCTCCTCCGCACTGTCAACAGTGGATGAAGCAGCGACTGTGGTAATATCACTTTGCAAAATCTCACAATCGTTCGAAGAAATTGGAGAATGAAGCAGATTGTCCTTGGCATCTGAAATGGTTGCAGTAAATAATGTAGCTTTAAAATCATTGTTATTATTAAACTTATTTACAACAATTATAACCTTTTACACCATTGAGAAATTTCTGATATCGAATACCTCTGTTTTTGTGCGGATCAGTGTGAATGTGAACGGCACCCGTTCTTTTGCATAAAATGGTACCCGTTCTTGTCATTATTCTGTACCATCAGTCAAAAGGTAACAGGTCAAGCACATGAAAGTAGGAGACTTCTCTTCTCAATCTTTTTTTCTGCTGAAGGCGCCGAATAATGATTGCAAGCTTAAACGACATTGACTTGCGGTCTACGTCACATTAAACACCCAGTCTCTCGCCGTGTGTGCTTCTTTCAACTTAGCAAAAATTCCAAAAAATTTTTCAGTCAATTGCCTCACTCTCATATAGCCTCACACCCGTTTCTGGCTCACATATAGCCGCAAAGTGTTCACATAAAGCAGAGTTGTCTGCGACAAGTCACGGAGAGTCAAGGCTCTATGTGAACCAGACATGCACAAAGTCTCCCTAGTGAAAACTCAAATTAAACTCCTATTGACAAAATCTATTGTTTCAAATCCGTATTATTCAAAATGAACACTTTAAGACCCCGTTTACACGAGACCTGAACCAGATCGGATCCAAAGGTACCATTTCGAATATTGGCGCGCATATGACGTTTTCAGAACTTCGTGCGTGATGAAAACACAGTTAAACCTGAACATGGAGAGAGGTAACGCTAAAAAGGATACATTTTCGTTGACTGAAGAAAAAACTGCGCTACTTTCAAAAGAAGTATTGGACTAAAAAACTGCAAAGCTTTCAGATGGGCAGGACTGGGAAAATATGAGGACAAAGTACGACGACATATTGTCAAAGTTTCGTAATAATTCTTCGACACAGTAGTATATCACATCGATGTTCGGTTTTCTGGCGCCAAAAAGCCACGGATTACATATTCAAACTACCTTGAATTGAAAATATTCTGTCTCACTTACAACAAATAACGTAGACGGATCGGATCTGGACCAGATTCACCCGTTTACACGGGATCCGGTCAAGATCGGATCCATACGGGATCACCTCTGAAAGTGACCCTAAAAGCTTCATTTAGAAGTTAGATAATCCAGTGAAGATTAAAAATGCGTAGATCTTGGCTAAATGATCGACTATATTAAATAAAATTGAGAGATAGACGTTTTTAAAATAGTCATCATATCAATTTAACTAAAGAAATAAATAACGTTTTAAGTATTACCTCCTTGTGAAACTGGTTTCTTTCGGCAAACATAATGCTTTGGCTCAATCGTCCCGACATGGAAAATTGCAGAAAACAGAATTCCGGTTGCAACAACAATGAAACTGAGATACTGAAATTAAGAAGAGATGGGCATAAGAAACCGCTCATATTTATATTGAAGATTTTGGTGCTTGACCATAAGAACCACACTTAGACATTCAATGAAAAAGATCGAGAATGGTCTTATAAAGCCAGACCAAAAATGGTCCCAAGAAAATTCATATTCTCTTTACCTTAGACCCTCAGACCCTAGAACGATGGAGTGGCTCAGTAATGACGTCACAATAGCAAATTTTCATTACCCTGAATTTGATCTATAGAATGGAAAAGAAAACGCTTCTAAATAAAAGCCGAAGCTATACGAAATTGGCCGAAAGGTAGCACAACCGAGGATAAACGTTTCCTTTTTCTTGATTTGCAGGAACTATTTATTCAATATTTGGTCTTGGCTCTAAATCTTTGAAGCAGACAAAACAACTGTAATTTTTAAGTAGCTTCACTGGCCATATCTCAAAGAGATTTACTAAAATTGTACGATTAGAGTTTTTCTACAGTGTTCTCTCTGTCGTGTTGAAGATCCGTTTCGAAACTTTCATACAATATTTTTCATGACAGAATCATCCATCCACTTAACTAATTAAATCATTTTGTCAATAATGGACGAAGAACGTTTGTTCTGGCCAAGCTTTAAATTTTTGCTTTCTAATTTATGAAAGGACCAACGTCAAAAGGGACTAAAGTCTATTAGGTAGTAAATACTCCTGGAAAGAAATTAAGGCAAGGATCCTCCTTAAAGGATCAAATTACTCATAATTTGATCTCATCTTTCAACAAAGGTCACTCTACGAAATGCAAAGAAACGAAATATAAATTCTTTCACATCTCCTGCCTCATTTATATTCAAACTTATTCAATGATATCACCGAGGTAAAATCAAACGAAAGGATGTCCATAGGGTGACATCACTAAACAGCAAAACAGGGAGATTTGAAAGCTTGTCAATGACAGATATATTTATGTTCATAAGAGTAACCAACTGCAATAAACCAAAAACCAGCCAATGTGACGCATTCGATATCTTTAAATAAATAAAAGTTTACAATAAATTGGGTGGTTGGGTTTGCCATTGAAGAAAGAAGTTGAAGAAAAATATCGTGAAAGCGTTCAGGCGTTATGCCAGAGTCACACGCAGAATGGGGATCCTCTCTCAATAGAGAAATTCAAAAATATACAGCCGAAGGTTTTCTGTAATTTATTTTGTTCTGAAAAGGCTCAAGGTTGAACCGGGCCAGGATGGATGATCAACTAATCATTGACAACGGTGTGACAGGATATTTCCCCCATCAAGGACCGCGGAGCATATAACAGATTAAGGGGGCTAAAACTTTTTTGGGGGGATAAACATGATAAAAATCAAGAGCGAGCTTTTGGGTTGATTTTAAGTACATTTTGGAAATTACTGGGAGGCTAAAGCCCCCGTAGCTCCTTGGGAGGCTAAACCCCCCGTAGCTCCTTGGGAGACTAAAGCCCCCGTAGCTCCTTGGGAGACTAAAGCCCCCGTAGCTCCTTGGGAGACTAAAGCCCCCGTAGCTCCTTGCTTCCGCGGTCCTTGCCCCTATGCCAATAGATAACGATAAAAGTAATACCATGAACTGTGGGGCGACATTTCCTGTCACATTCTCTTCCGGATTCGTTCCAAGCAAAAACCAGGTTGCACCAAACACGTAAATACCACAGACGAATGTCAGTCCAGATCTAGAAAAAACAGAACTTCATGAATACGATAGAACAGCTTTCTTGACAAAAGACAAACCATGCAACATATTTTCACATTTTCAAATCAGTGTCATTGTAAGAAATGCTTAAATCAGAGCCCAGATATCTATTTGAGACCTTTCGTTCAATACTGTTAATCGTTATACTTTTAAAAATATTGCGAATTATGATCCTTAAATTGCATTTCAATCAGAGCCCAGAAACATGGAGGTCACACAGTCGACGGCGCTGAGGAAACGAAAGTGCCACACCAAAGACCCGCCTTGTTTTCATTTGTTTCTCAAGGCTAGTTTCTCGAGGTTCAATGGCATTGTATGGGGAAAAATTGACACTTATACTGAATTAAATGTCATTTCAACATACGCCTAAAGATTTTAGTGGCTCGGAGCCATTTTGAATAAAAATTCATAACTTGTTAATTAATGTTAAAGTTTATGCGAACGGTTAAAATAAACATTATTGTTTTGCAGGTAGAGTTTGGATATCAAGTGCATTGAGCCCCTTTGTAGTTCTAGCAAAAAAGGCTATGGTTTTAAAATGAACAGATTGCATTAAAGTTCAACGCCTGTTGCGCAACATTACTCAGAAAGCTTACGCCTCCTGTCATCGTTTTGACAAAGATGACGCAAGCAAATAGTAATAAGAAACTGTTTTTCGGTGGAATATTTGCAGAAGATGAATAGGAGCAATATTTGCCAAGTTGCTTGGTAATTTTGGCAAGCAGGTTACTCGTAGGTCGCAAAACAGCCAAAATGCGTGAACAAATAGTGTTTTGCCTTGAGAACGTTCCCAATTACACGAAAAGCATTTATTTGTCCCCCGATTTGAAAAGCTGACAGGTTATAAAATATTGATAAGGAGTTGTTTCATGCATTTCAAAGAAACCATAAATGCAACGACCTGCAGATGCACGCTATAAATTAATGAGCCTGAACATGCTTCATGAATCGTGATCCTTTTGAGTATCATTTGATCACTAGCGGAACCATTAACCATTGAAACTTGACCACTTGCCTGGCTTTGAAGACTTTGCCTGGGCAAGCTATCCACGGCATCACCATTTCCTTTCTTAGAATCAAACCAGCGATGGCAGATTAGCCTTTTTCAGGTCAAAATTTTTAATTGGTGGCCTTTTTCAGAGATAAATTGCCTGGGAAATTTTTTTTTGGCCTCCTACTTATATTTTGCCTTTTTAGGAGAAACTTTGAAGGCATCCCCTTGTTTTATCTTAACTTGACATCCTAGGTAACAAAAATTTTAAATTGATAGAATAATACTACACTGTGTAAAACAAACTCAAAATATTATCACCTAACCTAACAATTAGAAAATGAATTCTTTTGAAGGAGAAAGTTTCTCAGTTTTTTTAGTTTGGAAAATCATCTAAAACGTGCATGCGCTGAAATGCATACTAAACTCGCGTAGTGGACTTTAAGAAATTTTTGGATTTGGCCATTTTAAGCGCTTTTTGGCCTTACACTCTTTTTTTATAAGAACCAGTAAATTTAAGTTCAGGCTGACTGTCCTTAATTTTTTTGAAAATCTGAGGCTGGATTGTTCTTAATTTGTTCTTAAATTACAAGGTTGTAAGCAGTGCTATTGCTAGCTTTTTCGCTCTAAGGACGTGTTCAGGCCTCATTTGCCAACAAAGTGAGTGAGACAGCCTTAATTTGCTGACAAATTTGAATATTCACCGAAAAGGAACCCACACATCGCCAAAAATCCTCGATTAACAAAAAAAACGTTATTCAAAATTGCAATTTGCAGAAGCTCAGCCTCAGCTTGTTCTTAATTTGTTCTTAACTTTTGACCAGTTTTGAGGCTCATGTTCTTATAAAATTGTTCTTAAAAAAAAGATTATAGTTGGTCACCCGTCTGCCCGCCTTTTGCAAACCATCTAGCAACCCTAAATCAAACGGCAAATGGCGAAGGGATTTTAGAAAGAAGAATTTAGTAAGACAGCGTTCTACAAACTGATAAAGGGGCCATAAGCATTACATTTCCAACTGTGTCTTTCAGAGGGTGAAGTTGGTTTGAAGAATGTTTCAAGAATTTATACAATGCTTCTATGCAATCATGATGGAAAACCCGGAAATTCAGAGCTATTGAAAGTTTTGCAATTTTTTCCGAATGTTCAGTACTAAATTTTTGACAAAAATTGAATGTAGTTTTGATCATCCACCGCGCCCCAACCCTTTTCATATTGCGTCCGTCATCAGTCGGAGGAGTAACACAAACACTTCCGCTTTATAAACACTGTTGCGAAATGGTCCGGAAACACGATGTGGCTTGCGATCGATCGAATAAATTAGGGGATTAAAACGGATTCAAAACAACGCTGCAAAACAGGGCAAGCCAAGCCTAAATACTGTGTAGGGCCATATCCCTCTAGAACGGCGCGATGATATTCCTATCTTTATGACACAAGATCGTAGAATAAACTGATTCAGCGTGCCAGTTCATTCAACTTCTATACATAAAAAGGTTGGAAAGAAATCCACGTTCTCGTTAACGAAACATTACCTTTCTCTCATTTGGTAATAAAAATTCATATGCCGGAGATATAGCCTGCTGTCCAAGAAATTAAGATTTTGACGTCAAATCCTTGCGAATAAGGTCTTTTAACATGCTGATTCGACACAATGAAAATATTAATAAATAAACAAATTTTGTTGATAGCAGCAGGGAAGAACATGTTTTAAAAAGAACGGGTTTCGGGCTACAATTTTCAATTAACGTCTTTTGTCCTTTGTTTGTATTTCAAAAACTAACACGTGTACAAGCTTAAGTCTTGTTTTCTTGTCGTATTAACGTGTATACCGTAAAATCGCCATTGTTTTCAGGTTTCTCGTGGCAGCCTGCATTTACAAAAAGGCCTACAACGCCTTGGAATCATAAAATTAAAATCGAAGGAAATGTGTTCTTACCTGATTGCATTTAGGCCAACTTTTTCGCTAACTTTGTTGGCAATTTCGGGTATAAGGGAGAGATGTGATATTTGAACTGCTGCCCATCCAAATTGAAAAACCACAACAAATGCGGCATAGTACAACACTAGGGTTGTAGACGAGGCATTTTCACAACTAATGCATTTGTTAAATATAAAAGGAAAGGAGAGAAGGACGCAAAATGTTCCTATCAAATGCCAAAGCTTTCTACGTCCATAATACTTGCAGTTGGTTTTATCACAACCGTAGCCAATAAACGGTGTGAAAATGGCATCTGCCACTTGGCCAATTAATAATATAAGACCAGCGTTTGCATTGGAAAGTGAGATGACTTTGGTCATGTAGATGAGCAAATAGCTAAACCAGCAATTTGCGCAAAGATCGTTAAAAACATGTCCAACTCCATAGCAAACTCTTTGGATGAGAGGCAGCCGCCGAGAGCTCCCTCCACTGTCTCCAGGATTTCTCCCGTGACCACAAATCTTTTGAAAAAGTTTCGCTGGCATTGTTTTGCTTGATTCAAAATTTCTTGATTTCACGTTGCTTTAAAGCAAAAGCCGGTCTCTTTAGCTGTAGCTCTTTGTTGTCAAAGCCAAAATGTTCAGTTTCAAAGTTACCACACAACGGATCTGCATATGCCTTCTACTCTTTTACTGACCAAGAGACGATGTAATCCAATAAAGGACAGGTTGAACTCAACTGGTATAACTTGCGAAGCACATAAACATGTAAGCCGTTGCAAATCTTTGGATTTTCTACGAGAAAAACAATCTTCCGTGAAAATGATATCTTTGCACGAAAATGCAAACGAATTTCCCTTTCCTAAGAAAAATAATTCATCTTTCCGAGAAGACTCCCGACGCTTGATCGTGCTGCCGATTGTTTATACACATGGACTTTCAACCCGTGCATGTAATTTCTCGGTGCATTGACGCCACACCATTGTTCTCTTTGCTGTTTGCCGCAGTAGAACAGCGTTTAATTGAAGCACGTGAACTTTCATAGCTCCTTCCCAGTCTCAGCTCCTCGCAATGTAATAATAATTTGGAGAATTAGGGGTTCGGTGCAGAATGGTATCTTCCGGGAAGTTTCTCCTAAAAGCATCTACTTGAGGTGAAGATAAAGATTATACTGGTAAAAAGACGATTAAGGAATCTAGATTGATTTTATGTTATTTTTTCTAATCAGAATGCAACCAATCAACCCATCAACAGAGCCTCCGACGAAGGGAGGGGGGGCCAGGAGGGCCATGGCCCCCTCACTTTTTTGCAAAACAATAGAACTTTTTTAAAAACTTTATGATTGTTACACTTTCTCTTGGCCCCTCCACTTTCCAACCTGCGTCGGAGCCCATGATCAAGCCAATACTTGATACTTAAAAGTAGTGTCAAACAATAAGAAACTCAAATTTCGTCGGAAAATGCGTAGGACTATGGAAAAAACATAGATTCATCTTGATTGTTGTTTACAAGTGTTGCGGCAAACCCTACCACACTAGGCTTGATCCAACTGCGAATTTTTACAGAGGTGGATCAACCACTAACGGTCCAATTTTGAATGCAGATTTTGGAGGAATATAAAAAATATTACTTTTAGTAGTCGAGGTTCACTATCAAAAGGACCTTGATGTGTTTCCTTTTGAAATGCATCATTAACACTCTACGAATGACATGAGCCCCTAGATGAGTGAAGAGCTTGACTCAAAACTTAGATTTTGAAATAAAGACTTATTTCTCCAAGAAATGTTCTGTACCTCCTTTGCCAAAGAAAAACGTCCTTTGCATTGTTAAAACCACAATTGGTTGCCCAGGTTGAAAAATGTCGAGACCGCTTTTGAATGGTAGGCCCTTGTGATACGGGTTTTTTGTGCTAGGAACTTTGAATTCTCGAATGTTGGCATAACCAGGGATTATCCGAGTGGGGATATTGGTGAGCATACGGCTAACTGCTTTCTCCCTAGAATTTTGCACCGAGATGCAAAAGAACATGCTGATCACAATGTTTTCCACGAGGCATTGCTATTTCAGTGTCAGGTTTGATGGCCAGTTGTTTACTGCAGCGGGTACCTGTTTCCTATCAATCTCTGGTGAGAGTGATTTACGATTTTGCATTCTCTTCATTACAAAAATGCCCATACCAACATGGCACAGGAGCTGTCACCTGCTTGGGCAAGTGAGCAATCTCATTTGTATAAAAGCTCAGCTGATGAATAAATGCATCTTCATATTTAATGTGTTTCGTCCCATGTTTATCTGTTCTGTGACGCAAAATAATGGATGCTCTCAAACGAATGAGCATTCGACTATCTAAGCAGGGCATAGTATTGAACTACAGAAAGTATATCAGGTGTTATTTCAATGGAAACTTCGCAAAATCGTGTGATGCTTAATCAAAGGAGCAATCAATACCTGGATAAGAGTGTTCTCCATTTAGGGCTTTTGAATCAAGAACAATTTTGTTTTTGCAGGGGTTTTCGAGCAGGTATATCTCTTTCGCCAAATTATAAGTGAATTTGAATATCAAATTTCTAACTTATTAGTATCTATCAAATATCAGACAAACTTATCTAGAAAGGCGAACATAGGGGCGCACATTTCTACGCGTTGGGTTACTAAAAGTAATCAACCAGGACCAAACATTGAAAAAATTCCGTGTTGATTCATGTCACGTTTATTCATTTTGCTCTTAATCTCGCTTTGCTTGCTGTCTATCAAAAAGTTCTTTTTTCCAAATATAAACAAATTTTGATAATGCTGAAAGCTGTTTCTTCAGAATACTTTTCGTTCTCTTAATGGCAACGATGAAAATAAAAGGGGAATACATGTTAGGGACGTAGGGGTGTTGGTTTATGTAGCCTCATTGTCTATTTTTCACTATAAAAGATTTTTTGCTATAAACGCCAGAAAACATGGTTACAGTCCTTCAAAATGAAGTTCTAAGAAAAGTCAATTTGTAAAAGTTATATGTTAAAATCAAAAAGAAAATAAACAGACAAAGAATTCTAGAATGAACATTAAATTTCCAATTAAAATAGGACGAGAGTTTCTTTCAAAATTTTATCTTCAGTATTTTGAGTCACGTAATAACAGTTTATAATTTTTCACTAACTTCAAATTTTCACTAATATGTACTGATATTCTAACATTCTGCCTTCCATAATTTCTCAAAAGCGGCTGTAAGCATAGATGTAAAAGAAATGTGCTTACTTAAAAGTATTTGTGCAAAGAAGAAACCAAACGGCATGTATTCAAAATATAACACTGTTTTATTATCGAGTATTTGAAGAGTTCTTAGTTCGAAACTGTTGTTATTGTGACACACATTGGTGACGTATTTCTACTTCCGTCACTTGTCTTCTTTCTCTGAGTCAGGGTTTGGACCTTTAAACTGACTCCTTAATTGTTCGGTAAGCTCAGGGTTATCTCGTTGCATCTGCTCTGCGAACGTTTGGGTTCTGAAAAACAAAAACAAAATCTCATAGGCAAGTTGATCGGCAAGGGGTGGTTGCCTATGGATAGAAGACGGGTTACTCATAAAACTGCAGTTTAAAGCCTGGTTCGAATATAGCCGTAGTCGCAGGCGATAACCGTATCGTCAAGGTTACCAAAACGTATATCGGTTTCATTTAGTCATTGCAACACATACTGCCTCAGAGAGAACACTTCTGCAAGGGTGCCAGATTAGTATACTACACCGGCAGTGAGCAGTGCTCACTACACCAACTTTTTTCGTGGCTATGTTACCAGCGACATGGTATAAATTATAAATGACCACTCTGCCTGCGGAAGCCTGTTGTTTGGAAACGTCATGTAACACCTTTCATCCAATAAAAATTCACCAACAATTCGCGCCATTTCAAAAAAAAATTCTCAGCGTTGATGACAAACTTAAACTGAAAAACCCGAAATTGAACCGGGCAACTAAGCACTTAGGGATTGCATCAAAAATTGCCTAGCTTCATACAATAAAAGATACTAAGACTTATCCGTGCTTTGCACATTCTGCTTCCATCATCTCAAATATGCAAAATACCATGCTAGTAATCCAAGTGTACATGACATCAAAAGTCTCCTGCTCAAAGCTGAGCCATCTTTTGAATTCTCTTCAAAGACTAGTCTTAACACAGAGTTGAGAAAATGTGCCAAAACGAGAACGAGATGGATTGTTGGTAACTTGTCTACCGGCATGGTTATCGGTCGAAGCAATTTTGTGAGCATTCATAATGTGCTTGGTGGCGGCAGCCAGAGGCAGTTCCGGCTGTAGGTGAACCACACTCTCCTTCTCAGAGGCTATTGGGGAGGGAGATGGGGAGGGGAAAAGGATAGGATAAAGGAAACTGCGGAGGAAAAAGAGTAGTCGCGGAGCTACGAGGGACAAGGAGGAAGAAAATAGTGGCAGAAGGTGGAGCTATATTTTCATTTCTCTTCTCCTCCGCCCTCTACCTTCTATTCTCCGCAGCTCGTCGACTAAAGTTATATCGAGTAACCACCAGAATTCTCACAATTTCCTCTCTGTTCAATGAGCGATAAAAAGTTTCTTAAGAATGATCAACTGTTTTGTTTTTGATAAATTTTTCTCAATACTATTATCATCCGACGTTACCATAAGATTAGAATCTTAAAACCATAATCTGATATGAATTAACGGCTTCTTTGAATAACAAAAACTTTTTGATTTAACCTTAACGGTCTGTGAATAGGGCCAAAATTGTTTGGGTTGACAATTTTATCAGACGATATATTTGCTTTGACAGTCACAGCGTAAAAGTCAAATCTCCAGCAAACAACCCACTAAGTACCAGACCTCAAAATTTTTGACACATTTTGTGAGGTATTATCATTGAAACAAAAGGTTCTTTACATAGAAAGGTCAAGGGGGCGAAAGTAAATGAAAGGGAAGAAAGGCAAAGTAAAGAAAAGAACTATATTTTCGAGAGCAAGTGACAGGAGGGGAGCAATCGCCCTCTCCACTCCACACCCCACAGTTGCACAGAATTCCTTGATTGAAACAAAGCACATGAAATTGCACTGAATAATGGACAGTCTTATTCTGCAAACGAGTTTGAGTAGTAGCGGGAAGCCTATTTTTCAGGATGCGCAAAATCTTAGAAGCTAGAAGACAACTGAAACTATCCATGTGCATCATGTAACACTTTTAAAGTAGTTATGTAATACCACACGTAATTTACAAGCTTTTGTTGTGTAAAAATCGCTTTTTCTCGAGCGGAAACTTTTCTGATTTGAAAGGCTTTTTCATGCAGAGTTGATAATTCCGGAATTCGGAGCCATATAGGTCAAATTGTAAAGAGACGGGTAACTTACGCTCCGACGATATCTTGGAAGTTAAATGGAGGCTGGCCAGTTCCGGGGTTTGCATTACTTTGTTCGGGTACCTCAGGTCCACCAGCGCCGCCTCCACCCATCATGTTTGAAAACCTGTAAGTGTGTTTGAAATAACAGTAAATAGAAGCCACACAATTTTGATATAACATAGTATTTTGAAAAATGCTTTCTTCTATAAAAGGCAAAGAAGGTGGACGAGGTTGAGATAAAGTAAAAAAGAATGCACGACAAAGAAAAGGGTAAAAACTAGTCTGTAACCAAATCCTTCCATCTGCCCTAGCTTTTGTGTCACACTGGATGAGTGCCCAAATGATGGACTGACAAACATTATGGCAAGGCTAAATGTGGTCAAAATGCAATTTCCCAAAGTACCGGAAATCAGGAAACATTTAAAAATTGATACAAAAAAGAAACTGAAAGCTCCGTTGCGCTACAAAAAATTTTTAGCAGATCAGAACTCCCGTGAACTAGCTGGTAAAATACCAAAAACTTGGTTTAGAGAAGTTGCTACCAAGGATAAATTGTACGGATAAAAACAAAGCTTGTTAACATTACACAAATAAGGATATTTTTCTAGACAAACAACTAACTGCGACAAGTAAAATCCTGTGCAAATTGGCATTCCTGAGGTAGGGGACCACTTTAACCTTTTTTAGCATATCAGACTATGTTGGCTTATCATACATCAAGGGTTTATAACTAACAGGAAGGAATTTACCACCGGTAACTCCTTCCGAGTACTGGACACCAGTACTCTAGCACCCCAGTCGGAAAATAGCACAAGGAGGCATTTCCCAGACGGGGTCTAAATCCTATCTTATTATGCATATCAAAGCTTCATGCTTTTATGCAATTTGCACGATTTTTATCTTATCAACCCTACTAAGGAGGCAGTGGAAATGTTGTAAAAACTTTTGCAGTTTTGCGGTAATAGCCTCATTTGAAATAAAGGGCTTTGAAAAACGTGATGACACTTTACATGTTTTTAGAAATTGTGTACATACATTTGTTGCATTTGTGGGTTTTGCATGAAACTCTGTGCCTGTCGGA
This sequence comes from Rhopilema esculentum, assembly GCF_057945365.1. NCBI lineage: Eukaryota > Metazoa > Cnidaria > Scyphozoa > Rhizostomeae > Rhizostomatidae > Rhopilema > Rhopilema esculentum. The sequence continues at coordinate 6,246,335 of NC_142830.1, read as the reverse complement.
GAAATTGTTTGAATGTTATTCGATTGATTATATAGTTTGTCTTCAAAAAGGAACAAAAATAAACATCAGCTTTAATTGTGCGGTTCAAGTCATCCATATAAACGTTAAGGTTATATTGTTCTTATAAAAACAGAAAGAAGACTCGAATAACTGGAGTTTGAAAAAAAGTTTAGTTTTCATGTAAAATAATCTTATGGTTAATAGGAAACGCAGAAAGGTTGTTTAATTTGGGAAAGAAAAACAATACAGGCAACAAAGAAGACGGGACTGAGTAAAGTGAAATGTTCATTAAATGCTTTTGATTGAAAGGCTTATCCGTTAATTACTGAAAAAGTGTACAAAAAAGAAAGCAATATGAGCGACTTATTGTCAAGGTTAGGCGTACAAAAAATAACAATCAATACACGAGCCTTTTAAGGAAAAACTTTTAAGTCCTATCTTTATGTTTTTACGACTAAACTTGTGCCATTTGGTTCAGACAAAGACTTCTTTAAAAAATATTACTGAAGTAAAGTGTATGTGGTATAATATTATTGTGAGTATATTACTAATACAGTAGTATTGCTGAGGTATAGTATTAGTGGCATAGTATTACTTAAGTATAGCGTAAGTGGCCCAATAATTACTTAAGTAAAGGGTTTGTAGCATAGTATTACTGAAGCTTAGCAATAGTACATAGTAGCATAGTATTTACATATTAGTGGTATAGTGTTCACTGACGTTACGTATTAGCAGCATAGTGTAAATGAGGTGTAGTCTCAGCAGTATAGTATATACTGAAGAAGAGTATCGTATCAGTAGCATAGTTTTACTGAAGTATACTATTAGTAGCATAGTACTTGTGAAGGATATTGTCTGGTAGTAAAGTATTCACTTATGAATAGTGTTAGCAGTACAGTACTAGTAGAATTGTATTGAATGAAGAAAAGTGTTGATGCAATAGTATTACTGAAGTAAAGTATCAATAGAATAGTATTACTGAATAACAATATAAGTAGTATAGTACTGCTTAACCAAAAAATACGAAGGAACTGACCATGTTCATTACAGCAGGGTTCGAAAGTAAAGAGCCGATGTCTAGCCCACCCAGATTAGGGAATCCACCTAGGAGAAAACAAAAAATGTCGTAAACAGCATCATGTTTCGAAAACTGCTCTCTCAAGGCCTGTTGATAACTCAAGGCCTGAGTGCTTGAAAGGCAAAGAGTTGACAATTTAAATTAGAAGAAAATATGAAAGCAATTTGGACAAAAAATTTGGGTACTGTAATATCGTGAAATTTCCACAAAATAGTAGAACCATATTGCAGACTTAAAACAAAAGATAAAAATAGGGAAGAAATTCTTGAGATGCTTTTTACTTTTTGGATACGTCGTACTTCTTGCAAGGGTGAAACGACTGCTGCATAAGCTGTTGAATATGACATGCAGTCTGAAGTTGGAAAAAGTCAAACTAGTTTGGCAGCAATGGGTGGCTGTCGGTGGTTATGAACAATACTTCCGGTGACATCTCGATACAATATATTTGAAAAGCCGAAAACAGCTCTTGGCAACAGGTATTGTTTGTGTCTTTACTGATCGTTTGATTAGCTGGTAAGCGACCATAAAAAGTCGTTCAGTCTATCTAGCAAGTGAGCGAATAGCATAGTCACCAATAGCCCATTCTTACTACGCATGACAAAGGCATGGAAAAATGAGATGGTAGGAGTATTAAAGAAACTAGAAAGAAGTTTGCCAACCCTCCCCTAGATGAGACAGCCTAGTTTGCGGTGATAGGCCATGATCATATGACGTTTCTGAGGTAACTGGCAGGAAACACTGACCATTCACTTAGGGTTTTGTAATGAATTATATATTTACCGATGTCATACTGCTATGCCAGTAATTGAATTCCGGTTTGGCAGTTCAGAATCAGACCCTCTTTTTGCATTTACCGCTTACGTTTCTGGTTTTGTATCTTCTCTCTCTAAAACCCTTTCATTAAAATTGTGACCCTTTAGGAAAGAGGGGTTAGATAGGAACGTTACACTATTCGTGTGACGCTATAAAAGACAAATTCTTGTCAAGCTTTTTCAACTGCAAATACTGGTAGAACCTTAGGTTATGTTATTCTACATAACCGAGATCGTTTTTGGCTGCTCTTCAAAACGGGATAAAGAAATTTACATTGGTATTCTGAAAGTGGCAAGTTGTGAAAAGAGGCGGTCATTGCCTAGAAGTCCCTCGTAATGACATAGCAAATCTTGATGATATCTCTTAACAAAAAGTTAGCTAGCAAAAGGTTTTTAGAACAAATCAATAAAAAACACGATAACAAGGATTCAAAAGAATATTCAAAATTGGGCATTTTTGTCCACGCCAGAGCGATGGTTTACAATAGCCGGAACGATGAAATTGAATATCCACCTAGAGAAACCCAAAAATGGATGTACGAACTAATAAGCTCTTTCACCTAAACATCATATAGAAACACATTTGCTAAGGCAAAGAGGGGCAAATGCAAGAATGCAGGTTGCGATACTAAACTGACTGCAGGGATGGCGCCAGAAAAGAAATGCTGGGGGGGGGGCTGTAATGTCAGAGTGCCGACAGTGAGTGAACCACCCATGAAGATGTAATATAACACCCTTTCTGCTGTGGTAATTCTAGTTCAAAAAATGAAAAAAAATTGAAAAAAATCAAACAATGAAAATAAAATAAAAAAAATCACGAAGTGGAATTTATGAAAGTGCCGACATTGCTTAAATTTTTTCAAAAATTGAAGTGCCGATGGGTGGCTCAATGAATTTTTGGGGGTGCTCCTGCCCCCCCCCCAAAGCACCCCTGGTGGCGCCATCCCTGAAACTGAGAAAAAGACGCACCAGTATTAACTTGTGCTTACAAAATTACGAGTGCATTTACTGACTGAAGTGGATCTATGTTTTATTCTTTGCTACAAAATTTTCAAAGCATTTACTTACCAGAGGTATTTAATGTGCCAGCATTATAGACAAAAACATAAAAAATTCCTTTATCCATACCTGGAGCAGCACCACCTCTATTTTGTGCTAATTTCTGTTCAATTATATCGAGGTTTTGTTTGTAGCCAGAATTTTCAGGGTCTAAGGATAACGCCTAAATTTAACAAAAACTGAGTTAAATTCAGCCTGACAAAGTAGTGTTTTATACTACAAAATGAAAAATAGAATATTGAACTGATAATATCGAATTTCCATTATTAAGGGTGATCCTACACTTACTCAGTAACAAGTACTCAGTAACATATCATACCCAAAGCGATAAAAAATTTATTGCCATTCCCATCAAGAATCAATCTGAGATAAAACAATCAACTATTTAATCATAATTTGCAAGCTATAGCATAAGTCGAAAAGGCGCTTTATTTAAAATTAGAAATATAAAACATAGCCCAACTTTGTTAAGAAAATCAAACAAATATTTGTTCACAGATAATTGTTTTCAATTGAACAATTAGCAGAGGGCTTCTTAAGAAAGTTATTACTGAAGGTTCCATCCCCTTCTTGTCTAAAGAGAGCCCCGGGACAGTTTTTTATTTATTTCAGACCATTTGAAATGGATCTTGCTGTTTAAAAATTATGTTCTTTAGAAGATATAAGTTGATGTTAAAAGACACCTCAATCTTACCTTTTTGTAGCTTTCTTTTGCATCAGAAAATTTGTCTATGTTCATTTGGGCAAGGCTATGAAGAAAATTTGAATTCAGTTAACAGAACTGCTTTTCCTCCACATATACAGCCGCACATGTACATTTTGTTGCGTGCAGCCATTTGACTTTGAAAACGAGATGCAGGATATAAAATTCATAGAATAGGATTGAAATTTCTTTCTGTACCCAACCTCTAGTTCTCATGTAACCTGTCTATAACAAAATAGAAATCAAGAATTTCCCTTATTTATCAAACTAGTCAATAATATTTCATCCTGATCTTTGAATGACATACATTTAAGGCACTGTCAACAATAAAAAATAGTTACTGCCTGCTGTACAATACAAAGGGTTATGAAAACCACCCTGCTTGAAAACTTACTATAACCATAAATGCCATAATTGCCTCAACAGTTCACACAAATACAAGTCTACATTTTCACTTTAACCATTTTCATTCTGTATATTGCATAGCAGTAAGAAAAATAAGAATTTCACTGACAATTAGAACATAAAATTGACATAAATGACCAACCAAGAAAATTAACATACCCCATTCTACCATATGCCCGACTGAAATTTTGATCAATCCCAACTGCTACCTTACAGTCATCAATCGCTTTTTGGTTTTCACCAAGTTTTGTAAATGCAGCTGCCCTGAAAGGTGTTAATCATAATAAACCTTAAGAGCATACAAGTATGTTAAGATATGTTTTTGAGTTTCCTTTGAGAATGTCTATAAAATTTTGTGACGAAACTTTAAATTTTCTGAGTTTTAAGATCAAGATATACACGAACAAGATACCAAACCAAGCTCTTATTCCATAAAAACACAATTAATGACAGCTTTTGAAAAAATCTATAGTAGGCTTTGTTTCAATTAACTTGAATTGCTTGTATAGACTAGAATTGGAAATCAAAATCTAATGACTAAAAATCAGATGGCATTTAAAATCATGTTTATCAATAACATATTACAGTTAAGGGAATGTGAAAAGAGCACTATGAGAAATCATACCTATTTGAATAATAAACTGCATTGTTTGAATCGACTTGAATTGCTTTTGTGTATGTATCCACAGCTTCTTGATACAATCCACTTTTCATTTGGTCATTGCCTAAAATGATTGTCATGTAGCATATTGTTAGGGATTTTAAAGATTATTACTATTAAGAGAATGGTTAGAGGGGGTTAAGGTTATTTAGAATTAATAGACGTATCTGTAAAGCAAACATTTCTGATTTCACAATTTAAAAAATTATCAAGATTATGTCATTTCACATTCATCTCAGCCATATCACTGATAAAAGCATGATATGAAAGCAGCTATGGCCTCAGCAGGAGAATACTTTTCAGTAGGCAATTAAACAGCACCTAGAAAGGTAAGAAATATTAAAATTGACAATTAAATTCTTTTGCACAAATAAAGGGCAATACATGGATACTTCACCTTCAATTTTTAGTTGTTCAGCAATTGCCTTTTGAGATACTGATGCTTCTGGTGCCTAAAATATTAGAAAACCCATTATTACCATTGATAAAAATTAGCCAACATAATTGATACGATTTTCATTAAGTGCCCACACAAAGTATCAAAGAATCCTTATGGAACCAGTGATACAGTGCAATCCTTCATATTTCTGTCATTTTACTGCCAAAATGTCCATCTGGTTATTGAAAACAATTTAAAAAATAGTACCAACTAGAACAACTATAATCATAAAGGATGCACATTGAAATTTGAATTGATATCTAGCCTCCACCATTATGCTTTTCAACTTCCACAAATAGTTCTTAAACCAGAAAGATCTCAGATCCTGTGCACAATATGTCATCCAAATGTACTGTGTCAGTTTTTATAAAACGATTGAAAAATTGGAGGTTGTACAAATTTTTTAAGGTGCACAGGAGTATTGACAGTTCATAAGTAAACACACTGACAACTTGATAAAGAATAAGATGAAAAATGTGCTCAACTCATTAAGGCAACACTTGCTTATTTATGCACCTTTGAAATTCAAATAAAAATGGTATGTACATAAAATGTTGGAAGCTGAACTTTAAACTGAAAGGATTTTAAAAAGGCTTTGAAAAGCAAGCATATTTAGGCATCAGCATTCCACCTTTCTATTTCCTAATGCCTAATGGACTGTCAGTAATATCAAATGAGAGGCATAAGAATGTTTAAAAATCTTTCCATGTTTCAATGCCATTGACAAATTGTTTCAGTTAAATATCATTTGCAAATTAAAATAACATACCTTAAGACCATCACTGAAAATGTCCATAAGTGATTTTCCACAATCTAGTCCTGATATATCTTTGTCTGATTTAATGTTGTATGCTTCTTCTAGACACTGAACTGCAACTGTTTGAATAACAAATAATTCTATCAAAACTTTAATTAAAGAACGTATTTTCAAACATTAACAGAAAAGACTTTCTTTTTATAAAATTGGCAATAATAACTGCTAACATGTATAAAATCAAAAGAAATCTTTTGCTTCAACAGTCTTTTGCTTTTGCTTTAACTTCAACTTTTCAAAACTTTTGCTTCAACAGTAGATGTATGGGCTACAATTAAACATGAGATCCTGTAACTTTTTTAAAGGACATCACTTTATTCCTTGGCCTTTTCAAAGCACACTACATTATCTTTAAAAATTTTGTCAACAAGACAAGGTCTGTTTTATTATTAGTGTAGACCTGTAAGACAAATCATAAGGCGTTGGCAAGAGCATAAAGGAGCCGTATGACCAATTACACATTTAATAAAGGTAAGAAACAATTAAGCCCTGGCAAAACGACTAAACATTTCACTAAACATTTCACTCAACTTTTGTTTAGTGAAGTAAAGCAAAGTTTAGTGAGGGTGGCAAAACATGACTAAACTTTTCACTAAACTTCACTCAACCTTTTTTTAACTGCGAGCTGTCTATGACACTGTTGGGTTGTTGGGGATCTTGCATAGGAGTTTGTTTTTAATTTATTTTGTTGCATGCACAAGCAGTGGATAAAAATAAGAATTGGATGAAGTGGCGGGGAAAGAAAAGACTTTTTAGCACATTAACAACAAAGTTGACTGTTGAAGAAGACACAGTAGTATACAACAAGATATGCAGAGGTCTCACAAAGGCTTTTTATGTCACGTAGAGACAGGAAAACCTATGAAAACAGATGAAAACCTTTGGATTTCCACAGCTAGTGCGCTTGCACGATCATAAAAAATGTTTTATTGGTGGCAAAACGACTTAACATTTGCTAAACAACACTAAACAATGCTAAACATTTTTGAACAGGATCAAACTTTGCTCAACAACACTCAACACAGCTAAACAACACTAAACAGGGTGGCAAAACGACTAAACTTTTCACTAAACTTTTCACTAAACAAAAGTTGAGTGAAATGTTTAGTGAAATGTTTAGTTGTTTTGCCAGGGCTTTATGGTTTGAAGGCAGTATAATCATATAAACAAATGTGACATACATTTCAAATTTGCTAATTTATTTGACTAAAGAAGGCATTCATTTCAAAATATCATCAATAATCATTTTGTTAATAACATAAAAAACTTGATACTCTGCTCTGAATTCTTGTAGCACGTAATGGATTGGAGTGCACTCAAAGTTTCCAGAGCAGATTTGCACTCCTCCTCGTAAAAAGGGGGTGCTCTTGCACCCACCAAAACGTACAGAATGTACAAACTGTCCACTGAGCTCTGCACCTTTTGACCTTGCAGTCCGATCAAGGAGCTGATTACTATGATGCTAATCTACGCACATACATTGCCAATTTCTGTCTGCTTTCTATAGAGAAGATTCTTAAAGGGTGACAGGCCAGAGTGGGAGGCCATCAATATGTTCGCAAAAGAGAGATGATTAAAAACTTAGTGATTGAAACCCAGGCCAAGGCAGACCATTAGTCTTCTCCACCAGGTTTCTGGGTACCTAATACCATTAAAGTTATAAAAAATATTTCGTACTTACCTTCAAGGCTCTCTCCGATCTCGTCAGAATGAGTGCCACTGATTATCTCAGTCTTTAAATGTTTAACTATTGCAAGTGCAAGACTTCGTTTTGAATCCATGCTGCTCTTCCTATTGCCAGAATTATAGGGTCGTTTTGAAACTCACAAGATCACCGTGGTGCTGTGTCTAGGCCAGGCCAGATATGCGTTTCAAAAACGAGGCTATGCATCGCCCTCGCAATCAAACATCTCCTGTAAATGGAATATTTGACTGCGATATGATTTCATGTTCGTGGTTAGGGGCATGAAGTAAGTAAACAATTCTTGCAGAAATCCGGGAAATGTGTGTATCAGAAAAATGAGCAAAAATTTTTAGCTTTGTCTGATGCTCATCTTGTTTTCTTACAGTTTCAAAATGACTATGAAAAATTGCCAGTTGATAATAAATATATATGTGATATGTTCATACTCGTAATCTGAGAATTTCCGAACAAATAGGGTTGAGGGGGTTCTGTGGTTCTGTCCCACAGGTTGAGTAGTGGTGCCGTCCTAAAAAATTAGGAAGGGGGGCTGTGCTGTAGGTAAATTCAAGAGGCAACACCTGTGACCGCACCCAATATACTTGCATTTGTGTTAAAGACTCTCTGTTGGGTGTAGAAGTCATTCAAACTATTTGATAATACAAACATGCTGACAAGAAATTGCTCATTCGTCTCTATAGTAAAATAAAGAGTAGCCAACACAGAATTCATCTATCCAAATATGAACTCACTTGTTAAGGGGGACTGAGCCCTACAAAATCTTTCTGAATTTTAACAAGGGGGGGGGAGGGGACGGCACCACTGAAGTTGAACAAACAACTTTCTTACATTGAGCTACTTTCTTGTCTCTCTTTCTTTTTTTCATGTCACATTAACCTTTTTCCTCGCACGCATAACCATAAATTTCTCCTTTGTATTCCATAGTTCTGTTTTAGCTTGACTGATTCTCTTAACCAGGTAATACAAATATCTCGAAAAAACATACATATTTAAGGTACCCTTTTATGAGCAAGATCAAAGGGAAGCTTGGCACCGCAGTTACTTGCTTTGATTAAGTACTCAAATTTCATTTATTACCCTTGATATATGGCTTGTTGAGTGAATAGGAATAAATACCATAAAGAAAACATAAGAATACCAAATATTATCAAATCTTGCAGCACTTAGCCTGATAACCAGACGGTCTGGTTACCAGGCTATGCAGCGCTATGAAGACAAGAATTACACAAGCGTATCTGAATTACATTCAAGATATATTATGATTAAAAATTTTGTGAATTGCTGCTAAATTAGAAAATATTGCAAAAATATATTCCACAATATATTACGAGTTATGAAAATATCGCTCATAATCAAATATAAATAATTGTAAATATCGATGAAAAATGACGCACAAACGAGAAATTTCCGACAGCAGAAACTGAAGTGCTTCTCTAAATAAACAAAGAGGGAAAAATCTGTAGAAACAAAATATGAAATACCTGTCAATCGGTCAGTGGAAAAATAAAATGTGCATTAGAATAAGCATATTTATTGACAACAACTTTGTAATGACATTTTTCAAGCCGATATAAAACTAAACACTTGCATCGTCAGTCAAGGCAAGATAATTAGAAAATTGGTGTTAAATATTATCTATATACACAGTTCTGTCGGCTGGCAAATGGTTAAACTGCCAAAATGGTAAAATCACAGATTACGTAACATTGAATTAATCTTCATTGACTTTAAAAACTGGAACGACCTGCGAAATAGTTCTTCTATCAAAAGCACAAATCTCCAACTGACTGGCACAGTCTTTACAAAACGCCTGATGCCCACATGGCAAAATAATTGTATTTGCTGGGTTATCAAAACATATTCTGCATAGATTCTTAGAGGCAAGCTCCTCGTCCCCGCTGTTCTCAGAAAGCTCTTCTGCTGATGATAAATCAATGGGCTTGGTTGATGGCCTTGAATCTACAAGCACCTTTCGCATTGAATTCGACGTTGCAATCTCAAATGGGGTTTTCCCATCAGCATTAGTAGAACTAAGTTTGGCTCCAGCTTCGACTAGCATCTTTGCAAGGCTAAGGTTATTTCTCTGAACTGCTAAGTGCAGAGGTGATGACCCATTTTGTGTTCCCTGCAGTTGAAGCATATATGCACGTTAAAAGGTTTGTGAGATAGATAATACGGAGAGAGGGTCGTTTTATTTAACTGATTCTGAAACTGAATCGATGAGAAAGATAAGCTGAAAATGTGTTTTTAAACATAATAATGATTAAAAAGTATATTAATAACAATAAATCGAATTTTATACAGAATAATCTATCTTTGCAAAAACGCACTGTTCATGCTATAACTTCAGGCCCCTAAAGTGAAATGAAAAATAAAATCTTTTAAAACTGTAAAATCTTCATTGAATTCTGGTTGTTTCATGTTGCATAGTTGTGGTCGGTTTTCTCAAAATACTTTTCAAACAGCGCAAAATTTTTATTGCTTAGACAATCTAATACTATAGTACATTCTCTCTTAAATGCTGTTTATAAAGGATAGTGTAGTACATGAGGCTATTTATAAAGGATGCACTTCCTCATGACGTAGTCGCTATGCTGTATCAATGAATATTTAAACAACGAATTCTTCGCCATTAATTGCTGCTTCTGCCCAAGTCAAATAACATTATCTTAGTAGATACTCCTTGACGTCACTATCATTATAACAATATAACATGGCCGAAACTGAATAACATTACATGGGCTATATGAATCATAAAATAACATGGATCTGAGGGTAAAATACCTGATCATTTACAACGGCTCCGCTTTTCAACAACATGTCCACAACTTCGAGTTGCTCGTATTGACATGCGACTTGTAAAGCCGTGAGTCCTGAGGTAAACACCGTATTTGCTGTCATTTCGTTTACTTCTATTTTTCTCAGCAAAGCATCAAAATTTCCCTTTGCAATGGCAAGAGAGATTAAATTGGGGCCAGAAGCAACCAAGGACTTTATCTCGAGCTCTTCAGCTAAGTCATACGCAGTTTGACGCTCTGTATCCAAGACCTCAAGATCAGCACCTTTGATAAAATAGCTAGATGATTAGAACTGTTTAGATATAAAAAAGGGGGTGGGGGGGGGGGGGGTATCAATCGTTTAATTAATATCGACTTGCAGAGCTATACAGTTTCAAGTTGTGACTCTGAGATCATTTTTGCCTAATTTTAACAAAGTAACAATTTGTTTAAAACTCTTGCAAAAATTATTTGCTTTAAAATTTTTGATGATTCTCAAAGCTTGATATATTAGAAACCAGTTTAAAACGAAAAGTTCATGAAGGTTGATTTACGTTGATGAAACTTAGAAAATACTATACCCAGCTATAAGTCTTACTTAGCAATGAGATTTATCTTTCTCTGTAAGGCCTCGGGGTAAAACAAGAACCTGGATTTGCTCTGGCAGCATTCTTGTGTCATATGATCATGAAAAACATTCACAGATAAAATTTCTTTAGAGAGAGGGATGTTACAAGATTGAACAGCCGTAGTTCAGTTGGCATAGCGCTCGACTCGGAACTGCTCAGAAATCGTGCGGTTCTCTCTCTCCATCTGAGCTAGCGGTGTCAGGAAGGGCATCCACTTTTCAAATACTCAAAAAATCCACAAAGAAACCTCAATAGAGCACATCTAAGACAGCTTCTGTTGAAAGTTGAACGTAAAATTCTAGAAAAGTGAAGTTATAGGTTTACTAAGAAATTTGAGTTTTTATACCTTTCCTAACAAGAAGCTCTACTACTTCCTTCCTAGAATGCGCAGCGGCTACATGCAGAGGCGTCTGCCGAGAGTTTCGTGACTGAAGGTTGATATCGACTCCATGGTTAACAAGAACTTCAATCACATCTTCGTGTCCTGCCTTCGCTGCAGCATGAATGGGGAAGAGGCAATACCCATCGCTTATATTAGTATCGGCATGATTATGTAATAGAACTTCAACAAATTCTGGCAATCCCTAAAACGAATAGCAAAATTTGAAAATAGCACGTTAAAGCGAAAAAATAACATACTGCGTTTCCACTTCGCCATGCTATGACGAATTATTATAGATACAGCAAATAATGCAGGCATGGGAAAGAGTTAATTAATCAATACAACAAGTTTTAGCAGGGATTATAGATGCAAAACTTACATTTGCGGCTGCATAAGACAGTGCTGTTGTATGAGAATGCTTCCTTAAAGGTCCATTGATTTTTACATCTTCTGTTTCAATCGTCGTTTTAAACAAAGTTAAGTTTTGCTGCTCCAAAGCATTCAATAATTTCTGCTGCCCGGATTGCAGAACATTTAACACCTGTTCTAATCGAGCAATCTGTCTCTTGGTCCAGGATCTTTGGGCTTTACTGTCCAGTGAGGAGTCACTTTTTTGCCTAACGAGTTGGGCAGGCACCTAAACAAAGAGACCAACGTAAATGGAAAAAGTTGCAGTAAACCAATGGCCTCCGAAGGACAAAACGTGTCAAACAGGTAAAAGACAAAAAAGTATTTTAAGATTCTTTGTCCTAACTCACTGTTCAAATATATTTACAGATTTAGCAGGGAAAAAGTGAAATTTTATTGACAGCTACGTTCTGAATCCATTTCTGTTGATCAGCAAGGTAAGAAACGGTTTCTGTGAGATTTTCAAATTTGAGAAAATTACTGCCGCAAAATTTAAAATGACGATTAAAAGGAGTTTGAAATAAAAATGATAATAAACAATCATTAGTGTTTGAAAGCATGGCAATAAAAATAGTTCAGAGTGGCAGAAATAAACCATTAGTGGTCTCAATTGTATTTCTGAATATTCTAACTTTCAAAATACAACAAAAGTGATGCATACTAGAAGAGACTGGGTTTGCTGCATGAGCCCATCTGTGTCAAAGGAACTCTCACGAAAACTCCTCAGCTCCAGCTTTTCCTTTAAGTCATCAATATTTTGTTCCACGTGATCAATAACTCGCAATCCTTTAGCATCAACTCGGGTTGTATCGGCACCGATAGCAAGAAGAAACCGGACAACGTCTACGTGACCGGCTAAAGTTGCATAAAACAGAGCGGTCCATTTATCAAGTCCACCGGGGATTTCGATTGTGGCTCCGTGTGATACAAGTAGCTGTACCAATTCTCTGTTGGAAAAAGAACCAGTTATATGCACCATGTGACTCCAAGTTGAAAATACGACACCAGAACTAAAAATCTTAGACTGACGCAACTCGACTGGCAAAATATAAAAAATTTGAAATAGCTCTGACAGCAGTAAAGAAACAAATCTAATTGTTTCATTACAAAATCAACCACAGCCATTTTCTATTTGAAGAAACACTGCAAAATACCTTTCTATGTTCACCCAAGCTAGAAAGGATTGATTCTTAAGTACCACTGGTGCAAGGGACACATCAGAGCTCAACATAAAACCTGAATTTTCTTATTGCCTGTCACGTAGAGCTGTCAGAGCTCTATATAAACGAAGACAAAGTTAAGTATATCCACTCACAAATTTCCAGCAGCAGAAGCTAAATGCAATGGTGCGTGCCCTTGTTCGTTTCGTTGATCAACTGCCAGGCACCGGCCAAAATTGGCAATAGCCTGACTGACTTTGTGGCCACTGTACATCTTATTCCTCGAGGGCTCGTTCCTCGATCCTTTCCTACTTGCATTTTGATCCAGAATCCGTCTCACTTCGTTAATATCTCCGGCTTGGCTTGCAAGGCACAGCGACAGTGGGTTCTGCGTAAATGACAATTTGGTCGCTAAGTGTCTTTTCATCTTGGGTATATAAAACACTGGTTTGCGTATCAATAAAAAAATCCAATATGATGTGTCATAAACATAGCCACTCGGTTGTTAATACCACTCGGTTAGGGGAGAGTTGCCCTCTTTTCGACCTAAACATTAATCACCTTTAACAAACAGATCTTTTTTACCATTTAAATAATGGCCCCCCAGGTGATAAATAAAGAACAACATTCCGATCGGAAAAATCTAATTAGTTTTCTGACAGAAAATAATTCTTGAGCCAATAGTTCTTCAAAAAATAATTCTTGAACATTTAGAGGAAAGGAAATTGCTATGTGATTATTTTGTTTATATACTAAAAAAGACTTGTAATGTAAAAATACTGAAAAAGTACTTGCCTGGTGTAAAAGACGACAAACTTCGCCACCAGATGACAAATTCAAAGCCGTGTAGCCAGTTGAATCAATCACTTCTTGATCAGCATTAAATCTAAGCAGAACTTTGACTACGTCAACATTGTTGGCAATGCTGGCGTAGTGCAAAGATGTTCGATTGCGTCTTCCACCTGTCGTGTTGATAAATGCCTACAATAGAGAATTGCATGCCTCGTGAGACTTCTGTGACTAGAAATGGGTGTCCTTTAGAAGAAAAAGGGTCATGGTGGATTCTCTCAAATTGTGAAAAATGATAGCAGCTTTTGGTGCTTTTATTCTCAACAGGACTGAATCAAATTTTAATCAAAAATAGCTGATACCAACCTCGTGCTCTAGCAGGTACTCTACAACTTTAACGTGTCCATTAAGACTTGCAAGATGCAATGGTGCCTTGTGACTGTGGAAGCAGAGACAGTTTGTGAAAGTGAATTACAGTATACATGTTGACTAAATATTAGACTAGTTGATAAAGCATTCGTAGATTGGGCAGGTAGACGACAACGTAAGGGAAAAAATTTTAGGCACCGAAATTATGCAATATGACAGACGCATGTTTACGAAAAAGTGTTAAAAATACACCCAAAAACTAGTACATTTACCATTTATGCCTGTGACATGTCAGCGGTCTGGGAATGAAGCTTATAAGCTCTCAGGTGAAAACCGAAGTAACTGGCTAATGGCAGGAAACTTTACAAATTTAATCAGACTCATGCGAAATAAAATAGATATACTTCTATGAAACCGCAAATCCATTAAAATAGCTTAATCACACAAGAGCAATCCAAAAATGAAAATATAGCTATTTAACCTTAGCAAAGAGCTTAAAGAAAAATACTTCAAGCAAGGAGAATCTGTTCAAGGTGGTTTGCTTAAACTGCAGAGCAATGATGGGGTATTCTTGTTAAATTAAGAAAGCAGGAAATGCTCACATTCTCATTTATATAGTTTTAATGTATCTTAACTAGCACAGACACACAAGATTGTGACCTTATAAGCATATATCACACTTTCGTTTATTACCATAATGCTTTGCCATTTGGGCTTGTACCAGCCTCAATAATCCGTTGCACTTCTTCAAAATCACCTCCTTCAGCGGCAGCGCAGAGTAACAACGAAGATAACAACAACTTCCTAAAAAAGAAACTTATGTCAATAAAATTGCTCTCACATTTAGATTAAACATAGCTTGTGAAAAAACTCCACTTAAAAGACGGCAGCACGGGAAATCATACAGTCTAGATTGTACAAGCCTTTCGAGAATGAAGTAAATGAAAACTAAGCATTGCAAATATTTTGCATTATATATTTGATGCTTTAATTGCAATGGCTAATTCAGGACTGAGCTTCGAGAAGAGCTCAATTCTTTATAGTATGTTACCAGGCACGCCTCTATTACTGTGAATCTTTAAAATCCACAGAAAAGTAGATACATAGAATACCTATTCGTCCGACACTCCTCCACAGAATGTAAATGTTACAGGTAAGTCCTCGGACAATACTTTCGATTCACTAATCGTTACAGATTGTCGCTTTGAAGTTTAATGCCATGCAGAATGTCAGAGGTAAATTACTCTGGTATGCTATGTTTCCGCATTTTCGTACTAGCTACTTGGTAGTAGCTTATCCCACAACCATCCTACCAGTTACACTAATTTTAAAATTTTTGCTGGTAGGCATACCCATTGGCTATTGGGTCGAGTATTTGATTTGCAAGACAAACCTTAACTGATACGTGCCAGCCAACATAAGCGCTGTTAGGTGTCGGGCATCCGTCAGCTCTAGGTCTGCACCATGCTAGAAAACAACAACTGCGAATTAGCAAACATCCTCTTGTTAAAAACAAAATTGCAAAATTGATTTGATATCATACAGGTCTTTTTAATCTGACACAATCTAGCAATTGTCTGGAATTTTATACAGTGGTGAGTGTTAGATTGAACTTCAGTTTTAGCCAGCATCAAAGCTATTTCAGCTTTCACTGTGGGGTCTAAATCATTCTTTTTGCATAAAACATTGTTTGAATTGTGACGTCAAGGAATCTGCTGATCTTCAAATCTGTGAACCAGTTAAGCAGGAACTTGAGATGAACAATTGTTTTCACCTGACGCATCCGCAATAATTTTACGGTGTGCAATATCCCATGAAAAAGGAAAACGAAAACAAAATTACTTACAAACAGAAGAAGGCGTGTAATTTCCAGACTGCCCCGTTTCACAGCAATATGCAGCGGAGAAAACTTTTCCTGGCCACACTGCTTGTTTACCTATTGATAGTGAAAAGTGTCGTTAAAAATGTTTTCTTAAGAATATCTCATTTAAGAAAACCATTTAGATAAAAGTGGTCTTTTTAAGAAGAGAGATTTTAAAAAATGCATGAAAAGGCAACTATTTCTTTATGCCATAAAACATTCATGCACAAATTTACAGTGTGATGTGGCCTTCGCACAACAATTTAATTTTGCCATGGTATATGGTTAGATAATATGTTAAGCAGAAATATTTCGTGCAAGAACGGAGGCACACAATGTAGAAAACGTTTTAATCACGCCAAAGACCGGAATTTAACTCATATTGCAACCAAACAAAATTTTTCCTAAGTATAGTAATTTTTCGGCAGAGAAATGTGCGTGATCACAAAAGTAGATCTTTTTAATATGCCAGAATATTGAAAAACATCTTTATAGGCCATTATTCAAATCTCGTGATGACAATTGCAATAATCACGAACATTATAACATTACTATGAATATTAGAACAGAGCGGAGAATGAGAAGCAGAACAAAAATATCAACATTAAATGGACTGATACTTCCCCCGGTATACGGCGCTTCATCAGAGTGAATTAATAATTTTTCCGAATAGCTTAGCTCACGAGCTGGCCTCCAAATAAAGACTTTATTAGTAATCTGAATTCAAACATTTTATTCGGAAGAAATGCAAACCAAAATTGGCCCAAAATCCTCGAAACCTATGTAGCAATACTATTGGCGGAGTTCATTGTCCGGTGTCATTTTTCCAGAAACATTTTAACTAAATCGTGATTTGTGCTACAAAGGTCGAGATTCGCATATTGTATATAAATTCATCTAACCTCAGCCCCATTTTGAAGAAGAAATCGCACGCCTTCGAAGAACAAATAGTCAACAGCAACATGAAGGAGACAGAACTTCCGAGGCTTATCGTAACTTGAAATTTGTTGACCCTCAGCCGATTCTGTAAAACTATCAGAGAGTTTAGGGGTTCGTCTTGCTTCTTCGTCAATTATTCTGTAATCCAAGTCTTCCTCTGCATTGCAATCAATAAGAAAAGATGATCTTGAGAAATTTTCAGCTTTGACTTGGCTAACATAATTATTCCAAGATTCTACATACGTCCAGAGCTCTTGAAATGCATAAAAATTACAATTCCTTAAAGCTTCAAAGAGTCTAGAAATGATGATCTTTCGTTTAGGCACTGGACTAGCTTTCCATTCAATGAACCCTGTTCGAAACTTGAGTTGATTCTGCAGTTTAATTGTACCAGCTCCAGTTACACTGCTGTCGTTAGATGATTCATCGTTTAATCTGGGAATGCTTGTTATACAAATTTCCGCATCCATACTTGCTCCATTAAGTAGGAAAAATTCTTTTGAAACCTCATCCCATCTGATAATGGCATGACTGTCCTTAACTGATGCTTCTTCTGGTATCCAAACACCGCAATGGTTACCTTGAACGAAATAAACTTTAACAGAAAAACGCTAATATAACTGTTAGAAACAAGAAGGTCCAGGGGAGGGGGTGGTGGGGACTAGACTTATAAAGGCAAAGAACATATCGGAAATTTGAGCTGATTCGCATAATATATTGCTATATATTATCAATCGTTCGTATGTTATTCTGGAAACGACAATATGTTTATCATTGTTTTTCTTTAAAGTTTGTCTACCTTTTTGCACAATGATAGAATGGTTGTGTTTGAATAGCATTATATGAAAAAAATCAATGAATGAAAAGAATGAACAGTCGGGAAAATAAGTAAGGATTTCGGAGATACATTGACTGTAGTAGAAAACCTGAATGGAGTAATATGTTAAGAGGTAATAACAAAAATTATTCAGTCACTTTAATCAGATAAAAGAGAAAAGAAGGGGCAGAGAGTGATTAGTTTTAGTTATTCTGAGATAAAGTTATTGTGCGTAGCAGAGCACGTGATTAAGTGATTTTAATTACTGTTGCACAGTAAATCTTGAATAAGAGAATCTTGAAATAAAAATTGTATCCACACAAAGATGGTTGTAAAATCAGAAATCAGAAAGGTTTGCTGTTTGGCTGTTTTGATGATATTTACAAAAGTACTCCACACAATAAGCCAAAATGTAACATTGTTGTTTATTTTTTTTGGGATGGCTGACTGGTCCATGAACCATGAAATCTTTGGCCAAGGTAATTGGTTGTTCAAAGGGTTAGAAAGAGACACCTTTTCAATTGCATCTTAAATTCATATATCTTTGAGAGAATATTGGTAGGCTTGCCTTGTACCTTTCCTTGAAAAACTTATCAACAGATAGCAGAGTAGTGAAAAAGAATTAACATTTCAATGTAAAATTTGTTGCACAAACTCGGATATTTTGCTGTAAATATAATCTATAGGTATAAACTCATATTTTCTAACATTGAATTTTTTGAATTGAAGACCTTCTGTGCACATAGCAGTGGGCAATGCTAAACTAAACACATAAAAGTAGGATGAAAATGAGGATAATAAACAAACCAGAACCAATTGTCACTCCCTTTGGCCCAAAAACAAATGTTTGACCTTCAAAACGCCTGAGATACAAAGGAACACCCACAGAACCCTGTGCCTCACTTGACTGCTCAAAGGAGTGGCTTGCTGAAATTTCTGTTATTGTCAGTGCTACATACTCTTCTAATGGTGCATCTTGGTCAACAGAATCTAGAAATCATAATGCAAAATGCTTCAATGTTATCATTTTGTTAACAAGTATCAAACAACTTTAGTAATATAGCTTTTATTATCTTATTCTCCTTGTAAAGTAATAGAAGGTCATATATTTTAGCTATCATTCAGCCTAAAATTTGCTAACAGAATACAACAATGGGCCTATATAGAATAGTTTTTTGTTCTTGACTGGAGACAGGAGAAAACTTGAAACTTCTCAATTAAGGGAAACAGTGAGCATGGAGCCTTTTTATAATTTTCAAATATGGGCATTTAAATTGTATATATTTAGCCTTCCATATATTGAAAGGACTGATTTTCAAAGGCTCAAATATAGCCTGTAAAATCAAGATGATGTTTGCTACCTAAATGATTTTCTGTGTTTGGTTGATTTCTTCTAAATAAGTCACCACTACGTGCCAGACGCCTGAGTCTTCTTCCTTGTGAAGCAAGCTTTGTAACTCTCTCTTGCGATGATCTTAGTTCTCGCTCAACAAGTTCTAGCTTTCTTTCTAGTTCTATTATTCTGTCATTTGCTAAAGTTAGCTGTTCTTCTGCACTTAACTCTTCATCTTCAGAAAAATAAAATTGTGGCTGCTCTTTGCTGCCACTTATAGAATCTGCTCCTGAAGTATTGTTGTTGTTTTTGCTTTGAACAAGTGATGTTATGGGAGAGTTAGCGGAAAGCACAGGGCTGTCCCTTTCATCTCCAGTTATGTCAAGGGAATTATTTGCTGATAATGGAATATGTAAAGAGGGTGAAAATGTGCCTCTGATTTCAGTTGGTGTCTCTGGCCTCTCAAAACTAAATACTAGATCATTTTGCTTCCTGCGACTTGAAGTCATTGTTTGTCTAGAAAAAAGAAAAATTAGCAAAACAATAAGAAAAATTTCATCAATTAAAAATGCCAAATAATGGGTTGTGAACAAGCAAACAAGCAAACAAGCCAATAGTGGAGAAACAAGAAAATATCTTATAATTATTTCACAAAATTTGTTGGCATGGGAGGATTGTCAGGTCAGTGCTCTGCAAAGAATGCTCTTTTGTGACTATTTCTATTTATCAGTAAGTAGCAGAATAAAAAAAGCAAAGCTGCTTGTATCCTCACTGTACCAAATGAAAAATGTCACAGATTTCAAATGCACCTAAAAACATGGCAATTCAAAGGGAGTGAAATTTGTGCCCCAATGTACAGGGAATTTGTACAGGAAATCTGTACAGGAAATGGCAAGCTTGCCAATTGGTATTACTAAATGGGAGTAAGGCTTTTTGAAACTAAAGTGTGTAAAAAAACAGGTTGCGGCCAACAATGGGCCTAGAGAGGTTAAATAAATGTTGAACTTGATTTATTTGACACTCAGTTATGATGCTAAAGAGACTTCTCATGCACCAAAAATTGCCCATTAAATTTCTTTAGATACTTAAGATATTAATTATCAGTCCTATTGCGAGTTTTACTATTCATCACAGATACTGATTTCTGATGATTATGATTATCCAATGTTCTATTACGAATGCTGGCTTTTCTAAGACCGATTTCTTGAAATCAGTAAAAGTGATACTGCAAAAGATGCATATTGTTTGCCATGTCTTTCTTCATTTGAAAAAATGCACATGTGCTTGACGATGTCATAATTTTAATTCAACCCTGTTGTCAATTTTAATTCACTACTCATGATGCCCTGCTGAGATAATAAATCAAAGAGCATTGACAAAGAGGAAAAAAGAAAGAAGTGAAAGCAGAGAGTAAGGACGTACCATTATGACTGTTAGATCACTGAAAAGTTTACACCAGATGATTGAGATGTTGACACAGTCAAATCATGTATGAGATATTTTTTTCGAAATTTTTTTCTCTGATTTTCTTTCTCTGATTTGCAAGTTGATTATCCTCTGACTTCAGATTATAAAAAAAACATTCTCTGAAGCTCTTCAAGATATCTCAAGTGGAGTACCTAGAATGCATAATAATTGATGAAATTAAGAGTAGGAAATCATGAGAAAATAATTTATACTTATTAAAAAGTATTGTCCTTGAACTCAACATTCAGACCTGTTTATTATCTGTTAACTACATTTATCTTTATTTCCATAAAATATTCAAAACTTCAATATCTGTAAAATTAAATGAATGTGGTTTGACTAAAGGGCATCATATGGATCTTCAGGCTCCTGAGGGCATATACCATATTTTGCAGTGTATAAGATCCACCCTTGCATAAGATGCACCCTTAATTCAATGATTGAATCCTGAAAAAATAGTTGTTACCCTATCTTACAATATATGTATATTCCAGTGAACAAACACCACTTTTTCACAATTCTCGTAAAGCATGTATATTTCAGTGAAAGTATTAAAATCGTCAAGTAGAAAGTTTAAAATAAAAAAATAATCAAAAACATCATTAATGTTTACAGGTTCTAAAATCCATAAAATTCTTGTTTGCTATCCGTTTCATTCACAGTGATTACAGGGACATGTCCTCCAATTAAGAGAATGCAGGGGGCAGCCCTTCCATTTGGGATTAAAAAAATTTTGTCAGTTATTTTCTATTGCTGCTGGAGAATTTCAAAGATTTTACTAAATTTCCGGTAAAAGTGTGATTTTTTGAATTCAGAGAACAGGCGCTTTAAATATCATAACATTTTATCTATAAAATGACACATTGCCTTCAAAAGGAAATGATGGGACAGTCAATGTTACCATATAAGACCGACCCTCAAACAAAGTCAATGTTGGGCAATAGATGAGTGAGGAATCACCCACCCAAATTAACAAGTCAAAACATACAAGGTTGGTAAAAATGGTCACTTAGTTGCTTAGGTTGGTTAGAGGGGGTCTGTCTGTTATACAAATTGGAACAACTTATAATAAAATTGTACAAAATAGGTACATTCTTGAAGCATTGAGAGCCAGTGCACACTTGAATACCTGCATACTGCTTTTGGCACTCAGATATGGCTGATACTGCCATGAAACCCAAACAAATAATTATCATGATACAAATAAACCCCCAAATCCATAAAGTGATGTGCATTTTACGCGAAAACTTTCAAAACCTTGTCTTAAATTATATCCGTCAAATCATTAGACAAAAAGAAAAAACGGCAATTTATCAATAAATACAGGTTTCCGTACACAAGCCCACCTAGGCCAATTGAGGGGGCCTTTTAGTTTTTAGGCCTCACGAAATAAATTAAAAAGCAGTGTAAAAAGTCGGTGTCTCTGGAAGATCAACATTTAAATACTGCTTTAAAATTTATATTGAACTTGACTTACATCCTTTATTTTTCAAGACTTCATCAGAACAGTTTATGATCTTTCAAACGAAAATGATGTTTCGCTGGCACAGGTTAGGGCTTGTTGGCTGGTTACAGTACTAAAAAAATACTCACACACAGGAATTTGTGACGCAACAATGGGCTATTAAGCAGACTATCAGCTACGGAATGCTGAAACGGAATGGGTACGGAATCATGGAACAGTATTCCCACCCAGAGGGAATTATACTTTAAACAAATTCTGTCAAAAGAGCAAGAACTTTACATTGGTATGGATGTAACCTTAAAATAATGAAACGCGTAATATTTTTCATTTCAATTCGATTCACTCTTGCTTTTCTGTTAATCACAATATTGAAATTCCTTAAATATCTTTAGACTTGCATGAGCAGAATTTGCGCAACAAAGTGAGTTCTGAATTTGGTCTGATTTTTATGTTACCGACTCTTCATTCAAAACCTTGCCATTGTGAAGATTTCTGACGACAGTAGGTTACCATCATATTCACACACAGTTATTTGCGTTGAAATGGCATTTTATATGTTTTTCAAAGGACACAGCTGTTACTTGGTTTACTTCTGGGAAGAAGCAAAAAGGTTTGAATTAAAATGTAAATAACCGGGATAAACATTTATAAAAACAAACATTTCTACTAAATGTCAAATGCCAATCTCTTTACATCGGCGAAACACTTGAGAAATGTTGCTAACAAAATCCACCTGACAGAAGAACACCAGAGCGATGCAGATAGCAACATATCTAAACATTTCAACTCCTTGGCTTATTGCATGCACCGCAAGACGCCACCAGACGGAAGACTTTGGAGAAACGTTTAATTTTTAGCCTATAAACTCTTTATCCTAATGGTCTTAATAAACATTTTAATTTCCTTCAATATTTATTTTTATATCTATTTCCTTCTCTTCTCTTACTTCCCTCCCATTCCCTTATTCAGTTTTTTACGGTTGCGTCGCATCTCGCATTCTTTTCTTTTCTTTTCTTTTATTTTCTTTTCTAGCCACTTTATAACGAATACATGCTCGAAACGTCGTGTTTTTAACAACCAAACTATTTTCATTCTGATACTAAATTTATTTGCTAACTGTATCATCATTACTACTAAATGTCTAAAAGTATTTCTGTAGGGGCAAGGGGTTGAAATCCTAACAGTTGTTTTCACTGACATCCTTTTCTTAGGTTCAGGCTCGTCGCTAAAGGAGGATGTGGGGTGTCACAACCCCTTTGAAAAAATTCCATTGCAAAAACATGGAGTTTTCCCCATCTAGGGGTGCTTGGTCGGCAAATTTGCAAACTTGTCGGCAAATAATTGATGGTTCACCTCAAGGACCGAGATACAACTTTTTGTTTGGGGGGCCAGCAGGGCCGGCATGAAAAGGGGCGTGAGGGGCGTGAGACACCCTTGAAAAAAATCGTATTTCAAAAGCGTAGAGGTTTTGCCATCAAGAGATGCCAAATTATGGTCGGCAAATTTTCAAACCTGTCGGCAAATAAATGATTATTTTTCGGCAAATTTGACAGTCCGGGGGATCCCTTCTGAATAACAATAGCTGTCACCGGCAGTGCCAAACCAAATTAATTTTGGTTGTGAGAAAAGTTTTATTACTGAAAAAAATTTTGTTCTAAAGAGGTTAAATGAACACACATTTTAAGATCAATATTTTAAATGTGGCAAAAACTGGATTCCTTATCTGCAAACCAAAAAATCTAAAACATTAATATCATTAATATCTGCTTAACTATGTAGTAATCTTTTCAACAAAACATTGATGATTAATAAAGTAACCTCACCGACTTCCAACAAAACAAAATTTAACAAACAACAATTTTTTAAAAATATGTGGCAAAACAGCTATTTCTTATAATAAGTTACATAATTGTATCTGTACTGAGAGTTTCTAAAAAAAATCTGATCTTAAATAAAGATATGCCATGGTTTCTTATAAAAATATAAGTATCCAAACGACGTTGCAACCGGTAAGGGGGACCTCGGTAAGTGGAACTTTTGCAGTATTCATGGGAATTAATTCCTTTGAAATGTGCAAATGATATTTCCGCCAATACTATCTCAATGGAGGTTTTTAATAGCAAATGCTCGTCCTAGCCCCCACTTGCCCGGAGTTTTGGTAAACTGGGGCATTCGCTAAGTGAAACAGATTTTGTGGAACCATATCCCCTCGAGGTCCTAATAATAAGATTATAATTTACCATAGTTATACTACACATAAGGATCAATCTTTCAACGAATGTGACAAATCGCTGGGTGAAAATTCACCCAGATGATAAACTCTTTTGTCATTTAAAGAAACAAAATCATTTGCCACCGATATCAAATCCAATGTTTCTGTTGTTTCCCTGTGCACATGTAATGTCATCAAATGATTCAATCTTGACTGCTTCATATTTGTACGTAAATATGTCTTTATTCTCCGTAGTCCGGAAAAACTCATTTGTCGCACGCATCACAAGTGACAGCTTCAGAACTATTATAACTTGTGCTAACAGCGATTTTTGACCCTTTTGATCGTATTTCTCAAAGTACTAAATAGTAATACAAAAGTGTTTTACTTATGGTACTAAAATTTTTGGGGTGGCCAGGGCCCCCGGTCCCCCTATATCTCGGTCCCTGGCTCACCTATTTTTTTGGCAAATGGGTGAGCACAATAGCTGGCGACGAGCCTGCTTAGGTTAGGATGTCTTGTTAGGAAGAGGTACTCTCCACCGCAGAGAGAGGCTATTGGGGAGGGAGATGGGGATTGGGAAAAAATGAAGCTTTTCTCTTCCACCTTCTCCCTCGCAGCTCCTCCACTTTTTCTTTTCTTCCGCAGTTCATTTTACCCTATCCTTTTTTCCCTCCCCAACAGCCTCTACGGAGGAGAGTAAGGGAGAGGCTTGGGAACCTGGAATGAAGCTCTAAGAAGGGGGAGAATTAGCAAGAAGATAAGTTTGTTCACGTTCATTTTGAAAGAAAGAAACATGAAAGCAAAAAGATGGCAAAGTATTCCAAAATTAACAGGTATTGGGGAAGCAAAAACAAGGGGCATTTATGGGGAAAGGTTAATGGATTTGGTAGAAAAAATGAAATACAGTTTGCATTAGAATAGCTTTGGTGGTGAAATTTCTTAAAGGAGCATGAAGAGATGGTACCTTTGTTCTTAAGAGACTAACGTCCATTGCATATTTGTAAGATATGGAAAGGTTGTTGAAAGATGTAAAAATCCGATACACCTAAATATAATGTTTGTTAATGAATGCTAGTTGACGCGAACGTGGCCTTTTGAGAAAAGGCAAAACTTACCAAAACTACAAGGGCCACGTTTTGAGGCTATCTTGGTCCTTGTTAACACGTTAAATGACTACACAATGGAACTGGCTGAAAATGATATGCTAGTGTCTTCATTGTACATTTTGTTTTTTAAGTGTTTTTATGACCAAGGATGGTCATTTACATGTGAAGAAAAGAAGAGGCCTGACCAGGACCCTTGTGAAACCCCACATGTATAAGCAGGTAGCAACGGCCAGTAGAGTTCACCCATTTTTCAATAAGGCAAAATGATTGTCGATTGCAAAGGCTTTTTAAGTCAATAAATGTGTTTAGGTAGCAGTCATTAATGCACATTTCTGCCAGATGCAAAACGAGGTTATCCCTAGTAACCTCCATCCAAAAATTAATGATTAACAACAATTAGCAGACACATTGATATGCCTTGATCAAAGGCTTAGGCAAAAAAGTAAAACGGTAGAAGGCAATCTGTTTGTCGATGCAACTCGTTTGCTGGGGACGAACAACGAAGCTCGCTAGAAGGTAAAGGAATTTATAAAAAGGCGATGATTTTCCAGACTTGAGAAAAGTTTCATATCAAAATGTGCATTGATTGTGAACAAAGTTCGTGTAATAAATGCAAGTGAATGGTGTCCGAGGTGTGACAAATCAAAGAAATTAAAGTATCAATTAAATTATTCATATCATCACTTAAAGACCACTACCATAAGAAAACAGTACAATAATTAGTGCCGTATGGTTAATGCCTTAATACCTGACATACATATAAATTGAATAAATACGTTTAAGCATTCTTCTACCGTAGCAAAAGAGTTGAGCTAAAGTAGACGCTAGAGAATACTTCTATTGAATCAAATGCAAGAAAGTGAAAAGCTTTTATGCTTACAGGAATGATAGTCTGGTTACAGAATTTCCTGACACGATAGTTACCCCTGAATTGCCTGTCTCTTGCTACTCTGATTTAATCACTACTTCCTGTACATTTAATCACAAAACAGTAATATGAAGAATAATTTTGCCACGTTAAATACTTACAAACAATAATAATGGGGAAAAAGGTATTGAACAACAAACAGCGATTGAAATCAACACAACGGAAGCTGCAAGAAAATCATTTAGGCCCTTGCTACCGCAAAAGTCTAATGGGCATCAGAAGCTATAGCTATATGCACGCATTACTTGGGAAAATTTTTTGAGCCCTTAGGCCATATCAGGGACAATTTTGAGCAATCTTATTCTTTACAAGATTTGATATTAGATTAGATTATTGCTACGATATCTAACTTAATATGCAAGTTTCTTCTGTTTCTAACATTATAAAGACTTTTATTTCATAACAACGCCGTTGATATGAAAAGGTTTTCGCCTCCGTAAACATTTGTATTACCCTTATGAATACGAACCTTTGCTTAGAGAGTGCAGCTAAATAGTACTGAGTGACAGGAATACAAGCCAGATCAGGTGATTTCTACGTTGGATCTTTAATCCAATCGAACAACCAAAACAGAATGAAACCTTAATACTTATATCAATTAAACGCTTTATGATCTGCACTTTGAATTACTTGTAATCTTAGCTACCAGAGCCGTAGAGAAGAAGCCAAATTTGAAATGATGTTAAGCCCTGCTATTAAATATATCAAATAATATCCGGTAAAAAGATAGCAAGTAGTAAAAAAGATCGATTACTAAAATGAAATCACCTTTGGCTTAAAGATACTTCAAATAATAAAACAGTTATTGTCAATCAAATTATCTTACTCTTGACACCATGGATTACAGCAACCTTTAGTTCTTTCCTCCAATCAAAGACAGAATAAACAAGAAGATGTAGATGATGTCAATGTACAACATCATTGCAGCAAAGACATAGTCTTCGGGGGAGATTTCAAATTTTCTTCCACCCATAATCAGCTGTGTGTCATAGGCAAGGAACTAAAACAAGCAAAACGTTTTTATTATCTTCTGATAATCTCTGATAATGACATACATCCTTGATAAAATACGCTTACTGAATAATCTTTTTCATTAGACATTTTAAATATCTAACTAATTGGTGCAATATTCGACCCAAATTATGCCCGTGCATTTATTATATTTGTAGAAGACTGAAACAGGGCCTATTTCAAATCTAGTGAGTGGAAAAATAATTGTCTTTATAGCTTTGAAAGAAAGTAACATAAGCCTACTATTCCTTTTAAACAAGGAGCGCAGTCTGATCTATGCCCCTTAAAGGTGCAAAAAGCAGGTACCAAAATAACTGGCAACAGCCATCGTTGTAGAGGCTTCTTTCTCAAAATATGCAAGTACTCGTCAATCAATGTAAGAAGGATACCAAAGTGCTATTTAATTGCAATCGCATATAATTGTCATTTACAAGGTTAGGTTTTTCGTATCTCCCAATCCTACAGAATTTGGATTATAAGTTCAAGAACGATATTCGATTCAAATATCTAGAAAACGTAGACAGAGTGATAATGCTCTATTTGACGTTATATCGATTGATATCGTTTGAGTTGCAATTCCATTATGAACTTCAATTTTCAATTGAATTGTAATTTAAAAATGCAAATATAAAGACTTGATAGGCTATTGGAAATAAACAAATGATGACATTGATGATTTGGATCGAGGAAATTCACGTCATGGTTATCAACCACGTTTTAAAATCACCAGAAGGAAAAATAGAAACAAAAATCACCAGAAGGAAAAAAGATCAGTTTCGAGTTTCTAAAAATCAATGTGAACAGCTTACCCCCATGAACAGAAGAGCGCCAAGTCCTGCGTAAACCATGTTGACGATCTGAAAAAAGACGTTTAATGCTTACATGAAGCAATAGATCTAAATTTCTTAAAATATATTTCTAGAAATGAAATAAACTTTTTCCTCATTGTCAAGACAACATCACTGATACAGAAAACCAGGACCAAGAAAATAAAAAAAAATGAAAAATACCTTAGATTTGATATGACAATTTTTTTCATGAAAACAGGGATTTTAACGCAAAAAGATAAAGAAATTTCGTAAGCTATTGAAAAATCTCCTCAAGTAAGAAGATTTTCCCGGATATAAAATGTACTTCTGTCCAAGGGTACAAAATCATTGAGAGACATATTAATATATTTACATTATAGGATATGAATAAAGATAAAACAGACATTGACATATACAGTTGAATCCCGCTTAGTCGTGCCACGGATAAGTCGGACTTTCACTAAATCGGACTGATTTTGAATTCCCATTGGATTTTTCTACCTTATTGAAGTGAAAAGTCGTACCCGGGACCATTTAGATATTCGACAGAGCTTTTCCTTATACCCCTTGAAGGTCCGATTGGGATTCATCTGTACATATATAAACATATCACATCTGTAGAAGCTAACAGAGAATCGTTAACTTAGTTTAGTTATGGAAAAATAGACAATTCAACATTGGTTACTATTGAAAGCTGCTCACACTGATGCTGCCCGATGGGACAAAGATGCCAGCGAAAATGCCAAAAAGCAACAAGCTGATGCATGCTACAAAAAGCACTCCACCACACCCTGTGAAATCATACTGCAAAAATGACAAAACAAATATTAAAATACAATTTGACAAACAATGCAATTAAAAACCATAAATGAATCTTATATATTTCAATGCTTAAGAAAATCCAAGTTTACGCATTTTTATTTGCGACAAGACGAAGTTCTGATAATGTTTGTAACGAAAACCGACCCTACGGTTTACCAAGTCAAAACGAAAAGCATTGAGAAGAAATACAATTGTAATCTTTGATCAACAATATAAAACCTATCAAATGATGTGCATTTTTGCATGTTGCAATAACGTTTGGGCTCTCCGTAACATGTAGAGACATGACAAACGCGACGTTTCTGAACATGATAAAAGTAAAAAAAACAGACCAACAAAGAGATATGATAAAAGGAATAACCATTTGGTATTCATGAAATATTACCTTTGTCTGACAAGCAAACAGCATCACAGAAACACTGGCAACCTGGAAATTAGACAAAAGAGCTTTAAAATACGCGAATGAAACAAAACAGATTCGCGGCTCCAATCCTGAGATTACAAATAGGAACAAACATATTATATGGAAAGAGTAAAAGTACGTACCAATGTTATTCCGAAGGCCAAAAGGACGATCTTTGTGTCATGAAAGCTATAGAGAAGAAACTAGCATTAATTAACACATCTGAAATGATTCATTATTGCACTGGGACTGTTTATATCAAATACAAGCATCGGCTTTGTCAGAAAGAGTTTAAAGTATGCTAACACTGTGAGGTTAAATTCTGAAATGATCTTTGATAAACCACATTTTTGAAAACAATTTCTTGAAAAAACGTTGCAATTGAATTTTACTACCAACCTAGGTTTTTCCTATTTTAATATTTATTGGACGGAAAGGTCATATACTTGCAAGCCCAGTTGCTCCTAAAACCTATATATTTTGTAAAAGACAAAAAAGGATATTTACCTTGTAATTGCAGCAACAAGATAAGACAAACTGATCGTCTAAAAAGATCAGAAACAAGGAATTTATAAATGATTTGCTATAAATTGTTTACTTGCAAGATTCTACCTAATTCTCTAGTTCACATACAAAAAATAACAGTCTTAACAAATTTTATGGTTCTTGCATCTTTTTGTCAATTCTCTCTGAAATCAGGAAATTCTCAGGGATAAAAATGATCAAACCAACAAAGGCAGGAGACGACCAACAAAGTCAATTTAAGGCAAAGCTGGCACTAATAGCTCTTTGTTACATTCATCTATTCCTGCTTTTTTCAATACTCCTTGGTGTGAGAATAAATCTTCTGCTTATGATGACTAAAATCAACTCACAGAAGCTGCAAATCCTTGACAACTATTTTTCAACTAGGGGGCTTTAGGAATGCAAAAATTGATCACAAAAAAGAAAAAGTCCACTCACAAAGACACAGAGAAGTATCATATTTGCTGGGTAACTCCTGGCAACATTTGTACAACATGCCAGAACAAAGTAAAGGATGAAAAAGGTAACACTGTAAAATAAACACCAACTGTTACATCAAATATAAAGACAACATTTTTTTGTTAAACTACTATACAAAAGAAAGCATAAGAATAGTACAAAGAAGAAAATAGCTTAATCTCTGCATGTTGCAACAAATAGAAAGACATATTTTACCAGTTAGTTATAAAAGTACATATCATTAAATGGAACATCCTACCACAATTTAAACTATATCTTTAGCTACAAGGTTCATTGTATCCATACTGGTTTAAGTTACAGTTATTGCATTTGGAACACAAAAATGTTATGCTTGATGCAAATAAAAAATTCTATCAACTTCCTTGTATAAGCACTTAAGTTAATCATACCTTTAGCATACAACAATCTATTACAAATTTTGCATGTGTAATATAGAAGTATCTTTTATGTGATTTACAATTTTCAACAGAAATAGGCAATCTTAAATAGAAAAGTTGGAAGTTTGTAAAAAATACTCACTAAGCTGCAATATAAACACCAATGTGATTCTGTACATATAGTTTTGTTGGTTCACTAAAAGCAAAATGGTTGATGAGCTTTGTTCTAAAAAATATTACATATATAATTTTGAACAACAATTAGCAACCAGAAATTAACATGGAGAACATAAGAGCAAACAGGCAATCCAAATAGAAACTTGCAATATAATGCTAAAGAAAAAGAAATAAAACTTAGAAATATAGCTGTCCTTCTTCTCATCTGAATAGAGATTATTATTGTATTTTGTTTTCTTAGTTTTTGATACAAAATTTGATACACAAACTTAGCAACCAATATCTTTCAACTACAACAGCACTTATGGTAACCCAACCCAGGTATTGATATCCAGCAATGTTTTGGTCTTTCTTGGCTCCTTGTACTATAAGTTGAACCTTCTAGGGTCAATATTAATGTCCCAAGGGGATATTATAGATAATTCAAGCAAAAAGATTCGCCTAGTGGGAAACAGGCTTAAGGCAGAAACCTTTCTTACTCATTGGCCAAATTTGGATCTACACTGCCAATTTAACTCTGCTGCGTAGGGATGGTATCTAAAGGAGTACACCAGGGTAGTTGATCCAAAGGCATAAGGATATCCAGCAAAATTAGCATAAAATCACCAAACTGGTTAGTTATAAACTGAAGAGCTCTTTGTAAAAGTCTGGTTAGTTATAAATTCATTAGGATCCAGGGTAATGTCAGCATGGTCAAGGAAACGGCAAAAGAAGTGATCAATAGCTTACGAAAGATCAAGCAAGTTGCTTGATATCTGTCAAGGCATCCATGTACATGGACTGCGGAGCATTTTACAGATTGATGGGAGTTCAACATGCTCTGTGCCAAGATCATGACAATTTATTACATGGCTTTAGGTACATTTTTTGAATCATTTGTTAAGCCAATTCAACTCCCTTGCTTTTACAGTTCCTGGTCTTATGTCTAATGTCCTACATTAGTTGCTAAACATATTGCAACTTAAGAATTCAGAGAGAGATCAAACTGCCATTGATAAAGGAATTTTTTCTGGTAGAAATCCTCTATATATCTGAGAACTTACTGAAACATAAACAGACAGGAAAATCCAATTGTTACAACCATCTGCAAAGCCAGAATTGCATACACCTTAAAAAGAACAACAAAACTGATTTAAAATCCTTAGGTTATTACAAATAAAATATATTTCTTCAATTAAGAGACCTGATGTGCTTATTTACAAAGTACTCTTCTTTGCACACCCAGAGATTAATAAAAGAGGGTTGGCTGTTTCAAAGATTTTGGCTTTTGAGATTTTGTCCACTTCCTTACAAGGTGGATGTTTTTACACTCCCCTCACAAAAGTATTGCACCACCTTGAAGGAGGGAAAATGGCGCAACAATTATCGAAAGCTATTGTTGTGCGAATTGATTGTGTTTAAGTGGCGAATGGAAGTGTGTCAGAATTGAAACAACCACCAATCAAAACTTCAATCTTTTTAGAAAACTTTTTTCAAAATAACAGTTTCAAAAGGTCTTTTAACAGTTTCAAATTTTAATATTTTGACGAGAGCTATGAACTTTGAAACCTCTTTATGCCTCCTTGAATTGGTTGCATATTATTGGGCAACGTATTATTGTGGAATTTCATTCCAAACCTGAACAATTTTTTTAATTAACGATTCTTTGGTTCTTCAAGAACCTTTAAAATCATGGTTCGGATTGTTTTTCATACGAAGCCAAACATTTTCTATGATGTACAAATCTGGACTTGAAAGATGCCAGGGAAAAACTTGAATTTATCTTGTTCGGAAATAAATAGTTGTAAAAATGGTTTCCTTTTACGCAGGTGAATTTCTATTTTATATTTGTGTAAGACACAAACATTGCTCAGTGTCAAGTTACATGTCTTTTAATGTTCCTTGGTGTAAACATGGTGAAATAAAACAGACAAAATCGCCACCCCTCTAACGTAACTTTTTTTACTTCTCGGTTTATTACTATTGAAGCACTCTCGAGAAACCTGTTTTTGATTTATTGAAGCTGTTGTGTGGCTGCATCTAACATGGTCAACAATTTTTCAAAAACTAAAGACCACTTACCTGTAAAAATTATATAGGGACTCGCCTCTCATTTGACAAATTTTCTCCCTTAGGCATGGTCTACTTTTTTTCAAACAATAATGTTTTTCCGTAAAATTTACATTTCTAACTAGGTTCTCTATGGCGTCAGCAAAATTTGCAAACTTTTCCCGCCGAAATTTGATAAAAAATATGCCTATTTCACCCAATTCATGCATTCAAATGTTTTGTATTGTCAAAATATTGACAGAAAGTGCCGCCATTTTGAACAAGGTGGTGCAATACTTTTGTGAGGGGAGTGTATGATTTCTATAATCTGAAAGTTTTATCTATTTTTTGCATTCAAGACATAGATTTCTACTTGATGCCAAAGAGCAAGATTGCTAGACAAGTAGCTTCTTACAAAACTTGACCCAGTCAATAACTTCGAAAGAGAGATATGCAATCTCTTAAGGATGAAAACAAATTTACGAACCTTTCGGATGAATCCTGAAAAGAGAAAAAAGGTTGCAGGTCACGTATCTTCTTGAAGCAAACAAATTGTCTTTGTGTTACTTTTCTTTGCATTCTGCATGTTTTTGTTAAAGGTAATGTGTCCAGCTAAAGCAAGCGACTCTGCGGGAGTTTTTAGAAACATGTGATTCTTCATGTCATCGCCCCAGCTATTACGGTCGTTCTGTTTATCTATCCTGCTGCGAGGTCAGCTTTTCATGTGAGCAGTTTTGCATCGCAAGAATACTAACCAATCGCAAACCGTTATTTTGATGGGTGGCTTGACAAGTTGGGTATACGCAGTCCTTTTATATGGACACATTACCTTTAATTTGATTTCTTTTTAATTACATGCATTCTAGCTCTGTCAGAAAAGTCTCATAAGAATAAGTTAGCCCTGACTATGGAAAAACCTGCTTCTAATCAATTTTCAGTAGCCTGACATTGATAGCAAAAAGGATTAAAAATTACTGAATTCATTTGTGGGTAAACAACTCTTATAGTTACCAGAACTGCTAATAATTTTTGGCTGCACACTAGATATCATACTGTAATAAAAGGTAAATGAAAAGATATTAAAACGACAGTAAATACCTAATGAAAAATCCAAAGATTAACTTACCAAGTCGCACTGATTTGCTATCAAATGAAAACATATCATTCTCGTGAAATGATTCTGGATGAGAATCTGTAATAATGACAGTGGTGCTTGTAGTATTGGTTATTGTATTCTCATAGCTTGGAGGGGCAGCTGCTGGAATCCCTTGTTGATCTGGATATGGTTGCCCATATGGTTGAGCTGGATAGGGCTGAGCTGGATAGGGCTGAGCTGGATAGGGCTGACCAGCATATGGTTGGGCTGGATATGAATTGGCTTGGTAGGGGTTATTCGGAGGATATGGCTGCCAGTTAGTTGGCTGTACTTCTTCTTGATTTTTCATTTTCTGAAAATTTAGTGTTGGTCACCAAGGTACCTATAAGAATGATGCATAGCTCAAACAAATGCTCCAAAAGGTAAATTTAGCTTTATTTGTTTCATATTATTTCATTGCCTAACCTTTTCCCATGTAAACTGTTGAAATTCAACAGCTCAGTCTAACAATCTTTAAGAGTAGTATTTCAACAAAGATGAGGTATCATGTAACCAATCAGGTCAGGAAATGATATTTTTACCTTGTCTTACATTAACTTTTGATAAACCTCCTGGGGATCTCCAGGTGATCTTCCTTTAGCATGTTGAAAATAAAAACAGGACCAAGATGACTTATGAAATTTAAGGGAAGTTCACATCACAGCAGACCAATCTTCAAACATTAAATAACTTTCAATTTTGAAAGTTACTATAACTTTGAGTGTGACAAACCAATGTTTTTGGTATTGCAGTCGGAAGTGGGCCATTCTATTTAGCAAGCATTTTAGGA
Source organism: Rhopilema esculentum (assembly GCF_057945365.1). Taxonomy (NCBI): domain Eukaryota; kingdom Metazoa; phylum Cnidaria; class Scyphozoa; order Rhizostomeae; family Rhizostomatidae; genus Rhopilema; species Rhopilema esculentum. Next base: position 6,211,460 of record NC_142830.1, on the reverse strand, counting down.
CAGAAATATGATGGCAAAAGTAAAACATTTGCAGGGGCCTTTTTGGAAACCTTTCACAAACAAAAGCTAAAGCCAAATACAAATTGTAATTTAGATTGTAAGGAGGTCTTGAATACAACAACCCTTAAAATCAGACAATAAACAGCAAAGTATATCTGGGTTTGGAGATAAAAAGCTGGCTAGAAGTGTACATAAGATCTAGCATCATTATACCATTAAGCATCTAGCAGCATCTGGCTAGCACCATTTAATGTACTATAGCAAATAGTAAACTTGCGTTCAAAAAGCGCAGGGACAAACTTAAAAAATTTGAAGACATTTTTTGCAGTGAGTTTGGAAAGACTTTTAAAAATGTCCATGATTTTTTGCAAGACATTGTTGATTTTTCAATGCCTTTTATGTATATATGTCAAAAAGTTCACAAAACATCAACCATAAAATATCTATAGGCCTTAAGTCATAAACCATAAACAAGGGAGTCAAAACTGAAAAATAAAAAACTGAGTCATGAGAAGGGCTTACAAATTGCGGGCCCTTCATACGCGAAAATAACACGAATGGATTCCTTGAAATTGCATCACTTGTTGGCTGCTTAATGAGTGCAGCTTTTGTGGTGTGTAAAAATTTTTTTCCTTACAAGAAGAGCAAAAATTTACCAAGGGTTGGCAGGCCAAATAAGTTTACGATTCCGAGTGACAAAAGGTCCTTTTTGAGGGAACTGCAAATTAATAGGTTATACTGTTCACAAGATATTTTATTTTGTGTAAAAAGTAGCTAAATTTGGAACATTTGCAAAAACATGGCTATAAAAATCATAAGAAATATAGCTCTCAAAATAAATTCAATAATTTCATGAAATTGTAACATTTTCCTTGATACAGAAAACTTTATTTGAGACTTTATGGTTTTATTTTGAAATTTTCTTTGTAAATTTCTTTGTTATGCAACATGAAGAATCTAAAAACGAGTTTGTTTGGACATATCTAAAAAATTGCCAAGGCCATACACATGAGTTTTACATTTAAGAGCATACAACTCTTTTTCAGATTTTGCTAATATTTAAAAGAAAATTTTAAGAACTCTATGCTTTTTGAGTTTTTGTTCAAAAGCTGAAGCGATTTTTCACCACACTTTTGGGATACATAGGCCTAGATTTTTTGAAAAAGACTGCTCATATCTGAACAAGGTTCTGTTGCCAACCCCAATAGCACAACACCATAATTCTTTTATTGTATTTTTCTCAATACTTTTTAACCATATGTGTACATTGTTTTACTTTCTTATCTTTTTATCATTTTTTCACTATCCTTGGTAATTTTCCTCAAACATAGAAAGGGATGTTAATTCCCCTAATTTAGTAGCTTGACAGCACCTTTGTGCATTTGATTTAAGTATCAAAGCGCATTTTATGGTGTTGCATATCCTTCCTGCAGTTTTTTCTTGGGGATTTATATATTCATAGTTGATGTATTACAAATGGTATATCTAAATCAATTACTACTCGCTGCTTGAATGAAAATAGATTAAATTGAAATTAAACAAAATAGAGCTTATAAGATATGATAAGATAACGGCAGTGGACACCTGGGGGTGGTCTCCCCCAACACCTTGGAGGAATAACAATATTTTAGTTAACACATTTCCCCCTAGTGAATTTAATAACACAGGACAGAGCCACTGCCAGCAGCTATTCAAGGTAGATTTCCAGTGAACAGCAAAACGGCATCAAATCTTCTCCATATATAAATGAAATTTAATTGGGTAATTTTAGCAGTGAAGATTCTCCATCCAAAGGAAGTATTAATTGGCTTGATCAACACCTGGGAAAGAGAATATGCCCATTTATTGTGTACGAAGAATGAGTACACTAGGTGGTGGGTTGAGGGGCACACACGCCAGCAATCCAAGAAACTATCATCTCATTGCCAAAAGAGAAGTTGGCACAGCTTTTAGCAAAAACAATCAACCCTTTGTGGCATCGTGTAATTTTAATACGGATAAAGCAGCAATAAAAATTTTGATTGGCAAAAATGTATTGCTAGTAAATAATGCCATTGTTTTCTTTGCATATCAGGGCCTTGTGCTCCTACCTTGAAGTTACCTTCACAAGCACACTACTTAATGAACATCCAGGCACAATCCAGAGAGCATCCAGGCAATACTGTAAAAGTCTAAATAGCACTAATAAAATACCAAATTATCCAACTTTTATGATTTTGACTTCAAAGAGTTTCACAACCAATGTATCTAATCTTAAACTCAGGCTGATAGCTTAACCAACTGACAAATGACCAGCAGAAAATTGAATAATCAAAAAAACGCTGACTATAGCACATGAAACGTCAAGGGAGGTACGCTTTGCAAGGCTTCAACTTTCCTGGCTGGTGGGTTTTGCCTGAGTGCCCTGAGACATGCTTGATACAAATACAATGCAAGCAAAGAAAGATCATCTATAACTGGCAACAGCTGTTTAGCTTGATGTGAGGCCTTCTTTCTATTGACTCTAGACCAGGAGTGTAGAGGTAGGGGGCTCGGGGGCTGAGCCCCCCATATAAATGCCAAAAATTAGCCAATTTTTCACTTTTCCTTCTGTTATTAGCAACACTATACGCATCTCTTATTTTTTGTAGCAACAAATAAAACCAATTTTTGTGTACGAAGAAAATCTTCTTATTTCGACATATCATAACTGTCTACAACAGCATCTAAACAGTACCTGTATTCTCCGTACACAGCGACAGGATACCTACCTTCTTTCCTCAAATTCAATAGCATGGAATTAACCTCTAGTGTTGAACAGGAAAAGTTAAAACGAACGTACAAAACGAACTGATCATGGAAAGCTAAAAACCTTTTGCCAACTCCGGCCTTCATTTTATTATGCCAGTTTAGGTTGAGCCTCTTGGTTTATGGGCTATAGACTCATCTGTAAATAAATTCGTTGTAAATAGATTTTTGGCTGATAGACGGACTGACGAAAAGAGTTTTAATGTGAAACCGAAACTTTCGGCGCAAGTAAAACAAATCGCTCTGCAACACGATTTGCTAATTCGCAAGTTACCGGGCGTAAACTTTTCAATCGTGGGTACATAAAAAGGAACATTAAATTAATTCACTTTTAAGAATTAACTAAAAACTTTCATACGCAATCTTGTTTGAACCTGCTTGCTGCTCTCTTTCGAAATTCGGCCTAATCCTGATCTTCTGACTTTGAGCCTAAGATCACAGTATGTGCCTTAACTTGATCAACAATGTGGCAAATTTCCCTTCTGATGTAACTTTATTGTAAATCTTACTGCTTGAACCATTGCTTGTAACTCTGGAAATGTTCTTACTTACGTTTTGAAGTTTTATACCACGGCGCTATCAAGGAACCAATGCAGCTGCACGTTCAATATGAGGAACTTTCACTTTCACAGGAACTGTGCCTATGGTGGCGCATCGCATACATTCTCGCATGACGTCATATAGAATACCGTGGGTACCAGACTCACTTAACTAGGGTACATAGAGATCTATCTAAGAATATTTGCAAAAAGCAGCTTATATGCAGAAAAATGTCGAGTATTATCAATTATTTGGGAATGCTTGTGCTTAGGCCGCACACAAGCTCCAGTCTAGAAAATTTTCTCAGAAGCTGCACTTCTGACCAATAACCAATGGGTATTGTTTACGCTGGAGTTCACCAAATGCCGCTCGTGACCAGAAAGAGAGGCCATTTATTGCAGGATATATTTTACATTGACTTTAACACTACGACGTATTTGTCCAGCATTTTTTTACGCTTGCGCTGCAAGCGTAGCATACATAAACACTACGCCACTGAAAGACATAGTAACCAAGCTAAAGCTAACGGCACATTTAAGGGATTACTAGGCACCGTAACTTACAGGATGATATACTACATTTCTTTCCAATTTTGCCTCAAAATTCTTTTTGCTCTGCAGGAAAGTGGGGGGCATGGCCCCCGGACCCCCAGTTTCGTCGGCAGACCTCATTAATCTGAGCGAGCGCGCGGTCGAAACTTGCAGGCACAAAGCTCATTCTCAGGAATTTCTGCAGGCACATTTCTGAATCGATTTTATTTATCTTTATTGTACTATTGGCATTCTTTCTTCAAACATCTTTCTTGACATTGAAATTGAACAGTTAAATAGAATATAAAAGGTAGTCTTTATTGCTAAAATGACAGAAGGTCCTTATTCTAAAGTCGCCATTTCATTCTCAAAATCAAATTCGTTGTTTGTTTCTTTTCCTCTATTATCTCTTGATGGTAGAGGTCATTCGCAATTATTGTATCGCTTCTTTCTCAGAGTTTTATGTTATGCCTTGTAAAACTCATTGGTGCATAGTAGGCTGAAGAAACACACTTGGTAGCCATCGATTTTTGACGTATTTGATCAAAATTTCATGGTACACCTCCAAATAATCCATCAAAAACAAAATTTGTTGACAATTAGTGACAACATAAGCAAGCCTCTATTTCTTCAATTTTTGGAGTGACAGCATTTTCATTTCAAAAGTATCAAATCTTACAAGCATGATAAAATCAAAGCTAAGAAACAGAATCCTTATAAGATGCTTTTTATAATTTATAACAAGATATTTCAACGAAAGTAATTGGGAATAGAACCTTTTATGGCTATTTTTCATATCTTTGAAATGAGAAAAGCCCAGTGTAACGTCGAATTTCTTGTAACCTTTGCCAAGGAAGTGATAGCAAAATCCTAAATTTTACAAACCTTGAAAGAAGATGTTGTAAACAAAACTGCTCCATTTAAAGTGAAGCTTTTAAGATGTCGAAAAACATTTTTACTGAAGATGTCTTTATTTGATGAAATCGGTAACAACGACAGGGCTACTTGACAACCCAAAACAACCCGTAGATAACAACTGGTAGCATTTATTATGTCATCCATCTGTTCAGTTTTACATGTAGTTACATGTAGTTCATGATGATATTGATAAGGTATATGATTTTGACAAACGTAAGTTGGTGTAACAGCACTGAGCGTAACCGGGAGGCTCTCAGTTTACAGGGTGCAATTTATAACTATAAATTGCACCCTATTTTACTTGCAGGCATATTTTTACTCAGCTTTGCGCTCGCAGGCACAAAATATTATTAATGAGCCGGCGCCTGAAGATTAGCAAAGGGCTAGAGCAGTGGCAGCTCCAGCCTGGGATAAGTGCAGGGGACAAAAGGTGTGTCAGGGACCACGCCCTTTTCCCCTGTTTGAAACAATTTCTTCCGGAGGAAACACCTCTTGTCTCCCAGAAAGGTCATTTTAATGTGACGATCTAGATAACGTACATACCTCCCCCGTGAAGTTTTCTCATCAGATTTGCAAGAATCTCAAGAACCAACTTTCTTAAAAAGTGGGGGGCTCCGCCACTGGGCTAGAGTTGCGTACAGAATTGCGATATGATTGTTAACCAGTCCAGTTTAACCAATCTCAATCGGAATTTTTCATTCAAGGGTATGGACTCCGGCCCGGGGGCATGGTCTGGAAGCTCGAAAGAGATTAATAAAGTAAGGATGCAAAGTGTTTGGCCGGAAGACGACAAACGTCAAGGCAAAGGTCTACTTAAGAAGCAAAAGTACTGTTTACCAGTGGATGTCAATCGCATTTTTCGTCATCCTTTCAACACATATTCTTGAGAAAGCCGAAAATATTAATTATCTACAAAATATTGCCTAATTATTACTGTCGAGTTTCTTCATTACTTAGTATTTTCAATTTGTCTTTTAGACCAATATGAAAGATGTAGTGAAAATTACCATTAGGATTACAGATGTAGGACTACGCGATTGAGAAAAAGCTAACCATTTGCTTACTTTTGCAAAGTTTGCAAACGATAGAAACATCATAAAGATATTTTCTAAAATTATGTTAATACATTGAAAAAGGCAATATAACTATTATAAACCATTTTTCAACAAGTGGATAATTAGAACTCTATAGCAGCCTTCAGCTAAATTTACTATAGCTATTTCCCTATACAGGAATCGTTGGAGGTGACGTTTAATGTTGAACAGAGGGATGAGTTTAGTAGGTGTAGCCCATGAGAGCCATCACGACTCCACCCTTTTTGCAACATTTCTTTGCTATTTACTTTTAAAAGCATTGTTTCAATGAAAATTGCAAATATTTGTTTATAAACTCTTTTGCTTCAATTAAAACAGGGACATGGCTCTCACTGGTTTATCGTTCATCCTTTTAGAGACTTTATACTGAGTTAAAGGGGCGGTGTAGGACCTAAAAACCAAAGAGCCAAAAAACATCTTAGGAAATTCATTATAGAAGAATGTTGCCCCTCAATATCTTTGTATAAGCAATCATAAGATTCTTAGTGCTGAACTTTTCGAAGGGGTGGTCCCGTCTGTGGCCAAAGACACCTCTCCTCAGGTTTCGCATATGGAAATTGCTAAAATGCTAGGTATTGATTTTATCAGGTATTCTTAGAACAATGTTTTGGTCCTTTTAAAAGATATGATGTATAATACAGTTTGTTAAAAATTCGCAGCAGCCAAATTACTTGTTTCACAGAGTAGAAGAAGAGAAGGCAATTCGGAGAAAAATCGCCTGTAGTTCCACAACCATCAACACAGTTCACCACCATTACATCGTAGTATTTCCATAGCCACTACTTCCATTTACTCTCGCTTTATCGCCATCAAGACCAGGAGGTCTCTCAATAATGTAATCGTTTGAGCGAGTAAAGTCTGCTCTGCCACTGTAACTCTCCTCGGGGACTGAGAACACCAGCGCATAAAGACTTCCAGCAAGCACAGCGCCGACTATTGGTCCAGCCCAGTAGATCTTAATAAAAACAAACACAAAGAATATCAACAATTTGAATTTAAACTCCAGTTTAATCACGTGAGGTTCTCAGTGACCACAGTCTACTTGCACCTCGTGGATGCGTTTCATTAAGGTAGAAATACCCAGCATCCTTTAGAAATGGTAGTTTTCTGATGCATTTCATCGAAATTTGTTTGATATAAAACATTTCTCACTTGAAAAAACAAAGAAACAAGGCTGCATCATCAACTTCGTGAAGTTCTTCGTGAAGAACAAGAAATGATATACAATATGACTGAATCATATTTGGCACATATTTTTATACTAACTTACTACGTTTATGACAAAAGCGACTATCATAAAGTATTACTATATAGCTCATTTTCCTTTTTTCTATTTTCATCCAAATTCTAAATTATTCATACAAAGAAACTTTTGAACAAACCTAGATTTCGGACAATTAAAGTTTCGTCCAAAAATTTGATAATCTGAAAAACTTCAATCATAATGTAGTTAATGTTGCACAAATAGAACAAACACCCAATTGTCAATGTGAGCTAAGCTTAACAGTGTCTCAAACAGTTTTCTAACTTCTAAGGAAATTTCCTCAAACTAAGGATTTTTTTACTTTTTGAGGATTTTTCAAGAAATTTGAGATTCTTTAAAATTTGTTTTAAAACTCTTCTATGATCAAAGAAAATTTCACATTTCCAACAAATTGCATGCATAGTATGTTGCCAACAATCTCTTCCTGATACTTTTGCAAGCCAATTCTGCCAAAACTCCTCTGGAAAACATCAAGAAATGCTGGCAACAAGTAGAGACATTATATCATAATTACCCAGTGGTAGCTAGGCCAGTGTGATTTTATGATTGCAGGAGCCAAGGCACGGGCTGGGTTCATTCCACAGCTTGTGTATGGTACCTGCAACATTAACATAAAGAATGTAGCATGGTGGTAAAATAATCACTATTTGCGATCATGGTCAGGGTTTAACTTCGAAAAAGAAGAACAAAAAGGAAGAGAATACAATCCATCAAATTCACCACACTCATGGAGACTGTCATAAGCAGGGATGTGTGTATGAGGGGAAATGCTTCGACATAAATATTCTTTACGCCTCAGAACGTCATCTCGTGCTGCATGCGCCACTGAGGGTCATTATAAGGTTGGCGAGCCTTAATAATTAATTCAAAGAACAATGGTTTATTTCAAATTAAACATACACTCAACAAGAAAATATCGTTGGGATGAATAACTAGATGACCATAACAATGAGAATGATAGCGATACAAAATCATGTTGATAAAGATGCTTACAAAATGATGGCGATTGATGATGGAGAATAGGGTTCATAAAATCGTAAAGTCGTCAGGGATATTTTTCAAAATCTTTTTCCATAAATCTGGGAATGTTTGCAACAATCTGTGGCTATCTGTAATGATTGGCAATGAAACATTGAAGGGATCCTCGGTTTTGGAAATTTTCGCAAAAGATTTAATCGTAGCATGTTTTAATCCCATACTCGCATACCCTTGAACTAGATTTTCTCGTAGACTTTTCGTTTTTGCAAAAAAGATCTTTGAACAGCACAAAGGTGAAAATGACGGCTTTGCAAAACGATTCTATAAGAGTTTACAATGCTTGAATGTATATATGATTAAATAATAAGGTGATAACTGTGTAAATGTATTAAGGTTGAATTAATATGTACCGCAAGCAGATGTCCGGCTGCTGTAGCAAAACCATAAGCAAGCCCAGGCCCAAAACTTTTATCTTCTCTGTTTACATCGAACGCAGACAAGTAAACAAAAGAGACGAAGAATCCCAGAATGCCCTCCATTGCAAACCCTTGCCAGTACGTAGTTGAATTTCGAAGAGAGAGGACGCCCAGGTCATCTCTTCGCCCACTAGGTGTCAATGCAAAAATGATGGCTGCACCAGTGATAGCTAAAAAGAAATGCAATGTTTCAAACGTTCTCTAAGTGATATAAACATCTCTTTGAAATAGTTATGCAAACGCTCAAATGCAAACGATATAATTATGCAAACTTTGATGACCAACGTATAAAGTATTTTTACGTTTGGGTCAATATTTGAATTTTTACAGTGGCTCAAACAGTTTCGTCTTCCCAGAAGAAGAAAGTCAACTTTTAGAAAAAGAGAGTTCCATTTAACTGTGGATACCTCTTGGTATCCAAAAGGTTTTTAAGTTAAAGTCATTTAGAGTTAAGGTTAATTGGAATTGTTTCTGTTCGTTTTTTGGACAGTATATCCTTATTTTGTTGGTAAAACCGTTGCAGTCAAGACGAACAAATATTTATACAAGACAAAAGCTTGCTACTGATCACGCTACCAAGTGAATAATGGAACATTTCAATGTTCTATTCATTCCAGGGTCCACGCCACGAATTTAAAAGTGGGGGGCCAAGGCTAGCATAGGTAGGGGGCCAAGGCTTTTTCCCCCTTTTACTGCAGCTTTAGAGCTACTTGCTTCGTAAAAAAGTGGGGGGCCATGGCCACCCCGACCCTCCGGTAGCGTAGGCCCTGTATTTGTGGAACTTTCAAGTGTCCGCAAAAGTCTTAAGGTTTTTCTATCATTAGATTAGGGCCTCCGACGAAATTTCTTTTTGTTCTTCTTTTCGAAGTTAAACCCTGACCATGATCACAAATAGTGATTATTTTACCACCATGCTACATTCTTTATGTTAATGTTGCAGGTACCATACACAAGCTGTGATATGAACCCAGCCCTTGCTTTGGCTCCTAGCGTGGGCCCTGTATTTGTGGAACTTTCAAGTGTCCGCCAAAGTCTTAAGGTTTCTCTATCATTAGATCAGGGCCTCCGACGAAGGGGAGGGACCATGACCCCAACCACTTTTTTCCAGAACAACAGGACTTTTCACAAAATCTTTTTGCTATGTTTGTCTAAGTGCCTCCTTTGCCTCCCCGACCCCCCCCCCCCCCACTTTCCAACCTGTGTCAGTGCACATGTAGATGAGCTTCCCAGGGCGTGCCTCCAACTAGTAAGGTTTTTGTGGTCATAACCTAGGGACAGCTGGACGCCAGTTAAACAAACTTCTATTCACGTGGCTTCACCCGAGTTGACGAACGCTGTGGTCACAAATTCTGTTTTGTCATTAAACAAGCATTGTGAAACAGTTGGTAAAATGATCAAATTCCAAAGTTGTATTCAGTTTGTCCCTCCCATCATGCCGACGATGCTTGCGTGCTTCGAAGTGGAGTGACTTTAAAGATAAGCGTAAAATGTCGTGATGAGCTTTTTTTCTTTAACGGGGGTAGCAGGTAAATATGACAAGGGCAGCAAAGTTTGTAGCCTTTGTTTGGAAAGGGGGAAGGGGGGGGGTCTACGGCGTAGGCCAAAAATTGTCTTTGATCGGCAGGGGATGAGATATCGTTCCAAAGAGGGAACGTAGAACTGATTGGGGAAAATAAATAGCAGATTGCCCAGTAGAGATATTTCCCACTAGGGGTGGTTTTCATCGCGCATGTTGAACTAGGGTGAATGAATAATAAAAAGGATTAGAAAGCAAAACGAGATACGGTGACTGGGTGATCCAAAGAATTTTGAAAGACACTGCAGATAAGTTATGTACGCAGTCTTTCTTATATTTGCCCAGCTACCGTGAGAAAAATCTTCTCATCGAGATGACATCCACCTGTTGACATTATCTACCATAAACTTTCTTTGATATTATCAGGAATGGTTGAAACCATTGGTTCCAAAAACTATGCTACACAATGAGTGATTGATTTTAAGTTGCAGTGTAAAAAAATGGAACTTAGCATCAACGTGTAAAAAAACTGTTACAGCAATAGAAATTGTCCATTAAACATTTGCCTTTTAACCTATGAATACCAACAATCGTTGGCTTTTGATCTGGAAATATCTTTCTCTTTAACTCTTACCTCCTCCACATTGAACTATCAAATAACCAATTGTCTGCAAAATTGATATTCTTCTTGCAATTACACACGATAAAGAAATAGCAGGATTTATGTGTCCACCGCTTGAGGGTGCAAACATATGCGAAACACAAGCCACGGTTAGTCCAACGCTAAGAGCGATTCGAAGCTGGTCATCTATCTTGCTTTCATCGGACGACAAGGAAACGCCAAGCACAAGGCAAGTGTATAAAGCGGTTCCGAGAAATTCAGCCAAAATTGATCGCCAGTAGAACAAATTGCAAAGCTGACTCATTGTAAATCGCTGTGAAAGTCTGATAAAAGATTGAACAAGGTATGATACCAACAGCTAGGTGTCTCACTTCAAATCAGGCTGTGCCACCGAAAGAAACAGAGCTCCGTGTTTAGCAGTTCCTTACACACTGCAGGTCTCCCAAGGCCTAAACGTTTGCTCTTGCTACAAACACAAACCAATGCTACCAAACCTTATTTTTGTTGACGACAAAATGAAGTTATCCAGATACGCTGGTGCGATAAACGCATAGACGACAATTCTCTGTAATGCAAATAAAAAATTAATCATGTACAATTCAGTTTGTGGCTTGGACACTGAAATTGTTTGCCATTCAAAAGACGGCAAAAGAATGGATGGTATGCATAATTCATTGACAAAAAAATTCATAGATATTCAGGCAGAATTAATCAACCGTTGATAAGCAATGTGAATCACTGTTTTGCACATAAAGCTATATTGTTTTTTGTTTGCAGAATGCTTCGCTTCACAGCCCCTGGCTCTGTACCAGATTCTTTACAGAGGGGCCACATTCTCTCCCGAAGGACCTGCTTGAAAAATAAAATTTTCAGTTTCACTCTTCCCGGTTTAATCCAAGGCTGCAGTGGCGGCTCCAGCTTGGGATAAGTGGGAGGAGCAAAAGGTGTGCCAGGGACCACGCCCCTTTCCCCTGTTTGAAACATTATCTTCCAGAGGGAACACCTCTTGTCTCCCAAGAAATGTGATTTAAATGTGACCATCTAGATAACGTACATTACATACCCCCCCCCAAAGTTTTCTCATCATCAGGTTTGCAAGAATCTCAAGGAACAACTTTCTGAAAAGTGGGGAGGGGGAACTAGTCCCCCCATCCCCCCCCCCGTGGCTCGACCACTGCAAGCAAAAGTCAGTGCTGACGCCAATCGTCTTCTTTAGCAAAAGAAAACATACCAATAACGACTTGTTTTCATCCCACCTCGTAGATGTGGACAATGATAAACCAATCTCAAACATGGCCATGGTGTTTGGGCAAAACGTTGGCTCCCACTGAAAGCATCTTAGAGGTTAACATTCCATAAAATATTGTTAAATAAATATCGCTCAATGTCACTGTGACAGAACTCTCATTGGACACAACTAGCCAAGGTCTTTTTCAATTACAATACAGCATTGAAACAAAGGTGCCACGACTTTATAAGATTTTTCCGTTGCACCTTGTTCGTCAGCACCTAAAGGATTTTTGCCGAGCTAAAGAAGCCATTTTTGTACTCACCCTGTAACCTTTTTGCAACAATTTGCAACGTGTCAACATTTCTGTATTAGTTGAACTTCCAAAATATGGCACTTAGTAGGAACTTTGAAACGGAAACGCATAAAAAAAGCATAAAAGAGTATTTATGTTTTGACCGCACCTCTAAAGACTGAATTACCATACGTACTGATCTGCCTTACTCTCAGTTGTTTGAAATTATTATGCATGCATATACAAAGGGATATTTTTGCAACCTTAACTGTATGCTATTTTCCACCTCTGAACAAAAACAATCTCAAGTAGGCCCGGTTCAACGCTAGCTTTTCAGCTAACTGATGTTTTATTTCATTTTAATTTCTGAGCGTTTGAACAAAAATTATAAATTTATGTAAATCTATTCATAGTTTCAAACCGTTCCGTTTTGAAGAATGGACTTTCCAGCGAACTGGAAGCATCAAAATTCTAAAATGTTCCTGCCATTTCGCAGCAACCATAGTGCCAACTCAGGTATTATCGTGTGTTTTCCCCATACATATATCGACTCTATTGGTTGCTCTGGTGTTACAGAAATCTAGCGAGGAAAAGACCGCAGCTTGGCAGATGGCTAATGCGGACGCGAGGTCAGAAAAGCATGAATTGTACACCATTTACAAGTATTTATAAGCAAAAATGGTTCTTTGTTCCTTTCGATGATTGCATGAAAAAAGCTTGTGGCAAACTATAGAAGTTATATCAGAGAAAGTTCCTGAGAGAAACGATATTTTTATCATTTTTTCGACGACAGCCACCCCTCTGCCGAAAACCATTTTTTGTAAAGTAAAGCCTTGTTGTGTATTCGTAACCCATCAACATGACAGAAATCGGAACTTAAAAAGCCGTTGCACATTTATCTAACTGATCTATAAAAAAGATTGGACCGAGCCTCTTATTGTCTTGAAGCACAAAAGTTTCAAACGAAAGAGGGCCCCCAACAGAAAGCAGGAAGCAACTCTTCAAAACGCTTGTATGTTATGGATAGGCGAGAGACGCAACGGCAAAAGCAGACAATGCGTGTAATGGCGAAAAACAATGGCAAAAGCAGATGAAAGCGTTATTAGAGTGGTAGTGAATATCCACTCCTATGTCGGGCTGTTCTGAGGCCCCTCTTCCCGCGTCACAACAGAAGCTCGATCCATTCTTTTTTTATAGATCAGTTATATATCTCCATAAAAATAACTAAAACCTGGAGTTTGCTTTGCGCGAAAAAGACAGACACGAATTAAAAATAACCTGACTCTGTAAACATTGTAATTTTGACAAGCATTATTTGTCATTAATTCCCAATTTTCAAAATTAAAACAACAAATTGCATGCGATTCAAATGTCGAAAAAGGTATTGTGATCTACCCGACGAGAAAAAGTTAAAATTCAGATTTTCCTTGAAGTAATTTTTTCATAAGTTATGTACTAATATTTTAGAGCTTTGGCAGTGCCTAAACTTATTATTATTTTTTTGGTACGACCTACTTTACAAATATCATCGTTAATAACATTAAAATCTAACGTCTGGAAATCGAATATGGCCTACCTATAAACACCTAGAGGACAAATCAACAATCCTGTTTAATCCACATACAAAAAAGCTCTTGAATCAATCATCTTCAAATATTGCTTTCTCTGAAAAGCAAATTGCAGATATCTAACTAAAATGCTGTTCTAGAGCCGACAAGGGGTCTATTGAGTCGTTCAGATCGTCATTTGTGCCTGATTGCGACATGACGCTATCTTTGTGTACTGCGACATACTCTAAAGCAGTCCCTAAATCTTCATGTGGCTGGGAAGGAGCACTAGCCACGTATCTATCTTTTATGGAGAGCAGTTCCCTCTCAAAGTCACCAGGAGAATCTTCCGGCTTTAAATAGCTCCATGGCTCTGGAGTAGATGAAGATGTTGATGAACTTGACTGGCCCTCGTTAATGTTACTTTCAGAATTGTTACTTGAAATAATATCTTCATTTGTATCCACGTTGTCACCTTTGTAGCCAAAATAATCGAGCCCAATTGATTTTTCATTTACCAGCCTTGGTTCTGAGTCACTCAGCATATCATTTGTTTCTGGGGTGTTCTCATCATCTCCAAAGTGGTCCTCTTTGTGCCTTAATGAAGGTTGCGATGCTTTCGTAGAAATTTCGTTTGAAGCTATAACTGGATCAGAAAAAGCTGCGGACAGACGTTTGTCAATGGAAGCAAATTGTCTCTCGTATGCTTCTGCAGAGGGTTCGATCTCGGTTGTTCTTGCTAAAATATCCCGTACCTGCAAGTAGCAAAAGAGAGGAAGCGGTGAGGGAGAGGATCAAAACAAAGAAAATGACCAACTGAAAATGACCGACAGACGACAAAACAACGCCGGGCTTTCAATGTTGATTATAAAAAATTAGTTAAATGCTTTAGATCATGAAAATCAAATCAAATATAAATCATCAATTAAGCAACAAAATACCTTCTGTAGGCCAGCAACACAAGATTGGGTAATTTGATTGTCCACTGATTCATCCACACTCGCGTCAATAAATCCTGGTGCAAAAAAAACTATCAAAATTCTACTTTTCAATGGAAACAACTCACCCATACAAAAAACAGTAATACACAGGGTTACTGACAGGCTTAACTGTAACGATATTGTTTTGAACGGATTTTGTGACAATCAAAACAAAAAATCACTTCTTAGAATTAATAAGATATCTCTAGTGTCAAAATCTATCAAAGAAAATCTTTATGTTTCAGACTTGAATAGTTGTTATTGAAAATAATAAAAGTTTTGTAAGAAAAAACCCTGAAACGTAAATCAGGAACTAACTTAAAAAACTCTAACTACATATGAATTAAGTCGGAAGAACACAGTCTAAACTGGCTCAAGCAATAACAGTCATCCATAAAGATCATTGAAACATTTTTTTGGAAAGAAGAAGGTTGAAAAACAACCTAGGTAAGAATCCATCTTCCCAGCACAGAATAGACACAAAGATTGGATCCTGTCAAAGTCTGACTGCAGCTGCGAAATTTGTCGTTGAAGTCGTTCATGATCCTACAAGCCAAAATATCAACATAATACCTGAATAAAACTAGCTATAAGGAACCAATCTGAATGCTACCATTCAATTATCAAATAGTTTTAAAATCAAAAATTTGGAATTCACAATATCTATTACTTACATTGACAATATTTTGAAAATACTAGAAATATTTTTAAAAATCATTCGCTTCCAATGAACAATTCCTTTGGTCATGCTCGTGCCCCGGTTCTACCCTATCCCGGTTCCAGTTCTATCCTTCCTACGGTGCTGTATGGACCCAAAGACCCAAAGAGCCTTTGCAAATCAAATCAAATCAACTTATCTTGCAGATATGAAATTAATGAAAAATCAACCTCTTCAAGTTGAGAGACGTTACTCTCTTTGGCTTTGTTCTTGTTCCGAGAGGAAAACTTCGAAAGAACGTCGTTCGACAGGCCAGTGGTATGTCTTCCAAATACATTTGATATTTGAGACACCATACTTGACTTTAAGACTTGAGCTCGAGCCAATCTCTCGCCACGCTTGATCTCAGAATCATCAGTTTGAACGCGGTATTCAGTTGCTGTTGTAACATCAAAAGTGAGTAACTGAGTAAAGTGTTTTGAAAGGAGGGGGAGGGGGGAGGGGGTGTCAAGGTAACTGGGTTTATTTTCATACGAACTTAAAAACCTACTTATTGATGCTAGAATGTAATATCGTTTGCCTAAAATTTACCATATTATCAATGTTATTTTTTCATGCTCACAAATATTTACGATAAGCATATACACAAGGGAGCATGGAAGTACATTAACAATTAACTACAAGTCTGTCTCACCATAAAAGCAAAATGGTGCAATATGAGAATTCAAAATGTTATTGGTAAATACTTCTAAGTGAATATATACAGAGTAGGGGGATAAGAAATTCAAAGTTCGTGGATAATTCACACGCATCATGGATTAGCTTTTAATGCTATTTAAAATATCTATGGTATCTCCAAGCTCCAAATAGTTCACGAGGATGCAGTAAAATATCAGCTTTGTTGAAGGCAGATATGCTTTATTGAACATTATTCGAACTGCGGTCTATACAAAGTTATGTCACTTACAGTCAGTTTCAAATCTTTGTGATCGCTTTACTTCTTCTACGAAAGTCTCCTTCTTTCCACCTATTGTTGTTGTTGCTGTTTTCTGGTTATCAGTATCGTCAGACGCGTCAGCATACCACTGGGACGACTTAGAAGGAGCTTTCGAACTCTGCCCTTGCAACTTAGCAATGGGTCTTTTGCTTGAGCCCAAGACATGTGCAAACTAGATAAAAACAAGGGTTTATGAATTTAATCGAAAACACCAAACACGTGAATAAGCTAAATAGCATCACAGGTTATCATTTAAAATCAAAACACAGAAAGAAACGAATCTTTGAAAGTCAAATTCCTAAAGTTCATATTACCTACATCAAAAGGAACGAGAAAATACATACTTCTCAGAATGCTATCAGTATCATAAAAAATCTAAGCAAAAACGTTTTCTTAAAAAAAACACAAACGATGCAAATATCCAATCACATTTGAAGTATCGTCAGGTAGCGAAGCGAGCTCTCAGCTAAGACAATGTTCAAAAAGGCAAGGAACATGTTAAAATATGGGACAGAGGTGTTCATAGACTTTCGTAATCATATAAAGTATTTGTTAAAATCTAACAGTGCACTCCTATTGAGTAAACTAACGCATAAAATCGGATTCACAAAAAAAGCGATAACTTCCAATATAAATCATTCAATTCAATTCAATTTTATCTGACCAAAGAAAAGTATGGACTTATCTGGTTTGGGCCGTTAATAATAATGTATGATGATTAAAACGAAATAGTGATAATAAAACCAAAATAAGATTTGAGTAATAGTTTTAAACTAGAAAATTTCATTTAGCCAGTGGATTACATCTCATTTCTATTTGATTTCGAAAGTTTAATATTTTTACAGCATTAGTTCTAAATAATATGGTAAAATGTCTTTCTTTTTTAATATGTATTGTAGGCACGGGGGGATTAAACAGGCCACATATACAGAGCAATGGTTGTTTCAGAACACAAGCAATCAAGCAATCAATACTGCCACCAGACCGGTGGCTGGTTTCAAGTATGCAGTGGAGTCCCACGGTTTCAATGCAGCAAGTAATATGTAGTACATTCAAGTAATCAAGTGCAAGGGTTTATATAGCAACTTGATCAGGGGTGTTGTTACGAAGGCAGGGGACGGTGCCCTGCAGGCAATTGTATATGACCATAGTTACTGCAAACACACTGGTCTATAAAGAAATGCTCGGTTTCAAAATACAATCATATAATGAATCGTGACAATACAAGCAAACAGTACACCAAAGTTTTTATAAATACCTGAACTAGATTATGGACGAGTCAAGTGGAAGAAAATTTTTTCAAATGACAAACCTTTTGTTCTTCTGTGAGTGAATCACTTAAAGGTCGAGATGTGTCTACATTTCGAGCTTTAGTTCTGTTCATCTGCATGTTCAGTTGCTTTTTACTTGGTATGGAAGAAGGCTAGCAAATATTACGGCAAAACATAAAAATGTTGATGAAAACGCAAGAAAAAAATATCAAAAACCATAAGTGGCAACGGAAAAAGAATTAGCTGTTGAAAAATTTCGGCATTTCTAAACCTGCAAGCTGCTTAAAGCCTTCCAAAATTTGTTGCTTGGGAATATCTAATTAAGCAAAGTTCGATAAAAATCTTTACTAGGTCATCTTCGAGAATAAAGCTGAATACCACGGGATATATGAAGGGGAGGATATTTTCACAACCAGTTGCTACATGTGTGCTTGAAATACGGAAGGGCTTGGAAACATTCAGATTCGAAATTGAAGGCAAAATAGCTCTAATGAATTATTGTATCTTCTCACCTTCGAAGATTTTAATGCCAGCGCCTTACGGAGTATCATCTTTGCATCCACTGAAGCCGGGTATTTCATTAGTTGCATAAGGCATGCCGTGTAGTCATTTTTGAGTACTGTTGAGAAGATTTTGCCTGTTAATGACTAAATAATAACAAATGCAAAAAAAAGCATGAAGATAAAGCTTGAAGTATTTGAGAGCCCGAGAAACAAGAAAATTTCAATAAAGGTGAATATTGAGGAAGGAGGGGGGGGGGGCGAAATTTATAAAAATCTTTTGCTTGTAAAACTAAGCCCTCAGGTTTGGCTATTAACATGATGTCCACTTAATAAGGCAATACTGGATTGGCATGACACCTAGATGAACCTGTATTCGTGAACCACGATAGTATCCAGAGTTTGTGAAGATACGAAGTATACCAACAAAGAAAAACTATTTTGCAAAGGAGCAAAATTGCTTTTAGCTATTATGAAGAAGTAAAGGGAATTCAAATTTTCAACTTCTCAAAAGCAAGAAAAAAAACTAACCAAAGCCTGTGAAAAAAAAGAGAAAAAATATAGACAGCTTAGCCGCTGTCTATTTCAAACAAAACCTTCTTTTGAAACAGATGATCTCGCGGTCATCCGAATTAATCTGTTTCCCAGGACTTCCAGGTATCAAATATTTTATAATAAACTTTGATGGCGGATGATTTGGGAATTCTTGTAAGGGTG
The DNA here is from genome assembly GCF_057945365.1 of Rhopilema esculentum. Taxonomy (NCBI): domain Eukaryota; kingdom Metazoa; phylum Cnidaria; class Scyphozoa; order Rhizostomeae; family Rhizostomatidae; genus Rhopilema; species Rhopilema esculentum. The sequence goes on along the minus strand of NC_142830.1, from coordinate 6,192,542 downwards.
GCTTAGTTTGAGCATTTGTCTGTTACTCTGACGTCCTGGTTTTTATAAATGATACAATATTCAGGGCGATGGGAAACTATGCGGATTTTAGTACGTGCAAAAAAGTAAAAGTTTTAAAATCCCAGGTTTCATATACACTCAAGGCAACAAAACTGCTAAAAGGCTATAATATAGATGCTTACGCGGCATTTTTTTCAAATCTGAAACTGCATGCAATAACACGGTGGTATGGGAATAGCATACAATTCTGAAATAGTGTTGCTTGTGACTGACAAAATACGGGCAAAAATGCTATTAAAATTCAGTATGTTGATTGGCTACTCACAAAAGTTTCGAATATGCATGAGCATAGCAATGAAAACAAAATCAGCAAGATCCAGTGTCCTCCCATCTGCAAACATAGCATCCCATAAATACAGGAGACCAGGAAGTGGGTATTCTCTTCCGAATAGCAATCGGATCCAACGACTCAAAAGCAAACCAAATGTTACATTTAGAGACAGCAGAAGCTCCACCAAAAAATAGCAGATATATAAAGGTCACGTGGTTTAATCACTGAAAAAAGCTGTTTCTGATAAGGACAGTTGTCATCAATCTTCGAGTTCATCTTAATGAGACATCGTAAGCTTATGTAAAGAAAAGCTTTCTTGTTGCGAATATTAAACGAGTACTCCTATCATCATAGCTCAATTTTTTACTTTTACAAGCATAGAATTGTTATTTCATTGTTTTCCAACTAAAAAGATATCTTAAACTTTATATAACTTGCAGCAGCTATTTGAATCTTGGTTAGCTAAAACTTTGGCAGCAGTGCCGCCATTTTTGCTTCAGGCAGTGCAATACTTTTGCTCGCTATGATTGTCAGCTGTATATGCTTGCGATATTTCCGCGTTACTGCCTGCCCAGGCATGTTAGAGAAACTTTTTTAATGCTTTGGCGTTTCAGTTAAATTCAGGGAAACTTTCTTGGAGAAGCATGATACATATGAAGTCTATGAACAACCTTAAAAGGCTTATGGATAGGAGTAGGAAAATACACAAACAAGGAAAAATATTTAGAACTCACATGCCATAAAGCTGCGGTGCAATATCGAGTTCTTGCAGCCTTGAGTATAATTCGTGGTCGTACCTCTTCAGCATGTAATTCTGAATCCTAACAAGTTTTTTTGAGATAGCTGACGTCTAAAACAAATTTTCGGGAATGGTTTTATAAGATGACATCGGGAAAAAGTTTAACAGTTTTAAACAAAGGATAAAAATGTGGAGGCAGGATGCCTGATGATGTTGTACCTTGGATGGTGCAAATATGAGGGATCAGCTTACATAACACTAGCAGCAACTGGTTTGTGAGCCAAGAGATGAAATTTAGATTAAACAGTAACAGAGCTAGATTACAAATCGGAATAAATAAGAACATTATCATGCAAATCAAAATAAACTATATTCAAACAGTATTCATCACAGTTCATTAAATCTGATATTCATCACATTTGAAAATCCGGCTGTTAAATTTAGAAGTTCTACCGAGATCATAAGGCTACACTGACCGGCTGATTTGGAGATGCAGCTACAAACAGATCATCCACATTTGCAACCTAAAAAATTTTGTAAAATTGTAAAGCTCTTTGATCGAAAAATACATGGTAAGATCGAAAAAGCGAGAACTTTTATATTTTGATAAAAGTCGAAAAACAATAACAAATGAGAATATAGCTCCAGCCCCAGTATTCAAGTAATAAATATTTATGAAGCTTTCCCTAAACAACAATGGTGGAAATCAGGGCAGACGAATAGAGTTTTGCGTACATAAAAAATGAAAATCTTGGAAGAGAGAGTATCACCTTTTGCTTTCCATTACCATCGTCTTCTAAAACCGGTTTTGCATTGACAAACATCGGCTCTACAGAATCCATTATCTCACTAAACAACCAGCTGAATAGAAAAATGAGTTCAAAAGCAAATTTTTCTGTAGTAGATTGATTTTTATTATATCATAAAGTGATTCAAATACAACTTATATTGAATCGTATTTCTTAAATCACGGTACTGTTGTTGGCGACCTAAAGCTCAAACTTGTAACTATGTATTGCACGGTTAGAATCTGTTTCTTAAGTCACAAACTATTTATCAAACTTTCACAAACAAGCAAACACTAAAAGAAGAGAGTTTTATGCAAATGATCAGGATAATTCATAAACGGGTGCTATTTTCTATTTCAATGCCATAAGTACCCTTCGAAAAAATGCTTATGTCTTACAGTGAACTGCAATTGGATGGGTCAAGAAATACTTACAATGTGTCATGCTCTACATGGCGATGGTCATTAACAATGCAAATTACCTCCCTGAAAAGGTGCATGAAAAGTCAAAATAACAGCAATAAGCAACATGTAATAAATATTGATAAATCTGTAGATTGTAATAGCTGTGGATAGTCATAGCTAAAACGTTTTCAGCACACTTTGATCTCGACATTTCATATGGCAATGACAAAATCAATACAATAAAGTAACAATACTTTATTGTTGACCAAAGAGGAAAAATGAAAAAAAACAGTGCGAACCAGGTAATTCAAACTCCAAAAGAACGATTACAACGGTTCGAATTAACAAGCGTTTGAGTTATCGGGGGCTCAAATATATCGGGGAGGGTTTAAGAACAATGTAGAAACTACTCGAGTAAATTAGAGTTTTCGGGGGTTCGAGCTATCAGGGTCGTCTTAAATATATCGTTGATGAGAAAAAATATATTTTATCGATATTGTTATTGTTAACTTCTACCTTATTCATAAAGAACAGCTCCCTAATTGTGAAAGAAACATTTTAAAAAAAAGGCATTTAATCATTAGAAGGAGATTGGTTTCGTTCAAAACTTACTGCAAATCTTCTTTGCTCTCTCTAACATTCTGTGCGTTTTCCCAAAGAACATACACTATAGGTGCAACAACTTCATGCATTCCCTGCAAATAAGATGAATATTGAAAAAAATAAACACGTTGTTTGCAAGAAACAGTAAAATCGAAAAGTGTCTCAAACTATGAATACATGCAACGATATTAGCGTTTCCCAAAGTATCTTAGTTACTGTCTGACATAGAATGAAATTCTTACTTGCTTATACGTAATTTCTGGATGCTCCTTTGCGTACACAAACAGGCAGCGTAGGATTATTTCACTAAAAAGAAGTTTGATAGGAAATCACATCAAGATAACACATTTCAGTCCACAACAGCATTAGCAAAGGCACTACAGTGATTGTGATTTGGAACATAAGCAACATTTAAAAGTTAGAAGGACACAGGTAGGAGAGGGCACTATATCGAAAAAAGAAGTACTTTTCAAAATTTCTTGAGAGAAGAGAAGATCTTGAGGGAACCTTGATTCCGAAGCCACTGATGTTAACAAAAACATAAGAAAAAACGAGGTGTAAATACATTTGCAATCCATCTAGAAAGTTTTAATTCTTAAAAAGATTTCAGAGATTTATTTTTCGGAATAAAATCCTGAAAATAAGAATCATGCTAAAAACTTTTTCTATTTTTAATACTAAAAATTCTAAACCATGAAAAATCCTATGAAATTTCATAAATTATTAACATCTATTTGTCAAATAATGAAATATTACAAAAAAGATCATATCACAACAAATTTTCAACTTAAATAGTGTTATCTTACTCCACGTCCTTCTTCCTAAAGAAATCCATCTCTGGATATCTAAGAAACAAAAAATACCAATCAGAAATAAAAAATATCAACTTTAACCCAAGACAAAGTTTAAAAATTCATAATTTTTTAAATAGAGACATTCTGCAAAGAGAGATGAAAATGTTTATTCAGATGGTTTAAAAATGTATGAGTGATCCAATCTAAAATAAAAAAACCAGATCAATCTAAAATTTGGAAATTTGAACAAATAAATTCCTACTATTACACAAGAACTGATATCATCTTACTGTTAGCCAGCCACTTAATAAAACCATTGGTCACAAAACTACTTAGCATATACAGGCCTATTGATCTAATTTGGTAAGCATAAAAGAATATGACAACATATAATGCTTACAGTCTTTCCAAGTCTTGACAAATAGTACTCCTTAGCTCGCCATCTTGAAAATACTGGTGCCAAGGACTCTATCAGAGCAAATAATCACATGACAAAAACAATGTCAGACCCAAAAGAGTCTCTATATTAACAAGACATTCTGTTCACAGACTATATTCGGCAACAGTCCATGTCAAACTATATTTATTTTTTGTGTGAAAGTATATTTAATGGAAAAGCAAAAGAAAATATTCATGAACATACTAAAGTGGTAAAATAAAAAACAAAATGAGAATAACATAACATAATTGTCTTACTTTAGTAAAAACTAAAGAAAAAACTTTTAATCATACATTCTCCTCTTGTGACAAAGGATTGTTGACAGCAAGGTCCATGGCAGATGACTGATAAGGGTCTGTAAGATGCTAAAATCAAAGGAGATCACTCACTCAATATGTTCATACCCTTAGAAACAACATAAAAACTTATAAATTGAAAGAAAATTAAGCTTAAATTCGGATATGTTCAATTAATGCACATGATCATCGCATGGAATTCACAACTGATACTTTTGTAGACATTAAATACATTAGCTCAATCTCATTAGTAAGACTCACTTGATACAAGGGTTAAGCCAGCACACCCTAAATCCACAAATGAGCCCATGGGGCTCTCATCCAACTTTCAACTGCTTTGGGGGCACACATTTGAGCCATTGGTGCAACACATGGACATTAACTTCTGTCAAGATCTGGAAAATCTCAAAAAGTTATTACCTTATCCCGAATGACTTCATAATCAGCTCTCAGTTTGTTGGTCATGACAACCCATTTCTCCCTATCTTCTGGCAGACATTCCCATAACAACTGAAACACAAACAGTTCTTAGAAAAGCCACTGATGGTTAATACCGTAAATCCTTGAATAAGCCCGCTGGGGGCTTATTTATTTTTTATATTTTTGGATAAGGGCTTATTTGAGGGGGGATCGAAGGAGGGGGGCTTATAAAATTATTGTAGACATTAAGAAGACATCATTAAAAGGCTTTGTTTATTTTAGTAGGAATTTCCTTATGAGCATCTAATTAATTACTACCATAAGTATGAATTTGTTGTGGTAATTCAATAAAACACCATAGGCAACCTCAGATGGCAAAAATCATCAAATTGAGGCGGTCAAATTTGAGAATTTACCGTAGCTGTGGGGGCTTATTTGAGGGAGGCTTTTTTGAAGGGGGGGCTTTTTTGAAGGGGGGGGGCAATTCAAGGATTTACAGTACATCATGGTCTAGAATTCAAATGGTAGACAAATTTAAACTAGACTAAAACAGTATGGGAAAAGGAGCACCACACAGTCTAAATTTATGACAAATGATAGCCAAATCCAAAATTCATGATCTTGCTTACATCTTTCTCTGTTCAAACAAATTTCAAGACAAATATATAGAATGCTTGTCTTTTAGAACTCTTTCAAAAATCTTGACCAGCATTTATATGTATATTTGAATAAAATGTCTGCCTGATGAGCAAATTTAGAAATTTTCTTAATCCATTCAAACACAGAGTATCAAAGCACAGAACTGAGATTGCTCTGAACACAATTTAATTGGGATATAACTCAAGGCTCAACTCTTAAAGACATGGCTGGAAAAATAGAAACTAGCAACAGAATCTGATGCGCAATTTATAATTTCCACAATTTCGCATTCTTTGCTGGGCAAGAAGCACCTGAGAAAAAAAGTTAAGCAACTCATAAAACATACCTTCCAACAAACTCCTCGGTAAGGTGAATGTCCAAGTCTCCCATGCAAGGCCTTTTTCTTGATCTAAATGGTAATAAATAAAAAATGTATAAGAAAATGCAAGAAAAGAATATGACATTGAAATAAAAAAAGTCTAATAAAGCCAATGAGGTCATAGTTTAGATGGAAAGAATAATTTGAAGGTTGACCATTAGCAAAGCCCAAATTGCATCAAGTAAGCAGTTGCCTTTCAACAATTTAAAGCATATGGTTATAGAGCAAAACATAACCCTCAACCTCTTACCTCTATGAGATAATCTTCGACATCAAACAAATCATGCCATGTGTCTCTGCAAAGGAGAAATATTCAAAACTCCTGGAATTTGCTGCATAAAACAGCTAAAAATAAAATACAAAGTCAGATATCAGCTCCCACTAACACATTTTTTCAGTCTGAATTTATCGAGTTTGACTGTAGATCATTCTTAAGAAAAATCAATCCATAACACATTGCTACATTTCATGCAAAAAAGAAGTGTACATTTTCACAAATAGATGTCAAAGACCAATAAAAATATTCTGTTAGAAGTTTACTATCATTTAGTCATAATGCACTTACTGAAGAAATGTTTGTTGGGATGTGTTGAGCAATGAAGATTCACCATATGGGTCTTGGAGGGTATTGTCAAAGTCTTCTTTGTTCAAATTTGATGTTTCTTGCTTATCTGACTGGAAATTGACTAGCAATGAATCCCCAAAGATGACAGTCTCATCTGGAAATTTAGCAAACATATTTGAAGATTTTAGAAGACCATATCTACTGAAAATGAATTTTTATAAATTTTGCTGCCTAAACATAAAATATTGGGTACATGAGATTAGGAATAACGAGAGCTAAAGCAGTAGTGGTTTTTGAAAATTTCTTTTGATAGGGCACAGTTAGAAAAAGCATACTCTAAGCTCCACTCTAACAAAGCCTATCTGCATTGCAGTTCTAAATCCATCTATCCATCTGTTCATGTTCACATTTACCATGTTGTCTGAAAGCTCTCTCTTTTTAAATGCTCTGATTAAATGCATATAAAAAAGAATTTATCAGATTTGGGTGGAAGTGTGCCAGCTAAAACAAAAATAATAGATTGAAATGGTAAAGAGCTTTTCCTTTCAAATTGATTAATTATAGTAAAGGAAGCAATATTGAATAGCTTTAAAGGTAGTAGGTCCAGTTTGTAGAGGTAGGCCAAAAAACATTGACCAAAGTGACAAGAAAGGAATTGGCAGAGAAAAGGGTCAGTAAAGACATGGCCAATAAATAGATCAGCTTTAAAGTCACTCACTAAACCCTTGCATGCTAGAATGTAGAACAGATGTCAAACTGAATATGATGACAATGAAGATGATGATCTTAAGCTTTGATTTTAGTGTAGAATGCAAACAAAATTGCATATGCAAAAGTGGAAGATATGTAGACAACTGTATACTTCAATTAAAGTGAACATGTATTTGATAGGCAGTAACTGCAGGTTGTCTGGACATAATAATTTTACTTGTATTATTGATGCATAATTGTGGTATCCCAGTAAGTTTAGATCTGAATTTGAATTAAGAAAATTTACAACTGACATTGTTGAATTGGATTGTTTAGTTGACAATGACATTGTTGGTATCCTGCAACTCTGGTGATCTAAAGATCAAACAAAGAGAAGTACTCTGCTTAAAGCCATATATTTTTTAATGTGTATCTCCTTAAACAGTCACCCTTAAATATAATGGTGTAAAGTAATCTTTTTATTCATATTTCCCTTACTGCTAATTGTTTAAGTAATTGTTATTAATTAGTATGCTAAATTGTATTTAGGACTGATTGATAATGAAATGTAATTTAACCAACATGAAGTCAGGGATCAGAACTATATATAGCAACTGTAGCTCAAGTATTTTATTTCTCAGTGTTTGATTTACTAAGGAAAGTTTCTTTGAAGTTTGATTTACTAACATACAATGCAGGCAATGTGTAACATACAAAGGCAGAAAGGGCAGTTGGAAGGGGGGCTGATGGCACTGGCAGGATAAGATACAGGGCTCATTAATAATATATTGTGCCTGTGAGCCCAAAGCTGAGTAAAAATGTGCCTGCAAGTAAAATAGGATGCAATTTTTTAGTCATAAATTGAGAGCCTCCTTGTTACGCTCAGTGCTGTTACACCAACTTACATTTGTCAAAAGCATATACCTTATCATCATCATCATGAACTACATGTAACTACATGTAAAACTGAACAGATGACATAATAAATGCTACAAGTTTTTATCTACGGGTTGTTTTGGGTTGTCAAGTAGCCCTATTGTTGTTATCGAATTTCATCAAATAAAGACACCTCCAGTAAAAACACTTTTCGATATCTTAAAAGCTTCACTTTTAATGGAGCAGTTTTGTTTACAACATCTTCTTTCAAGGTTTGTAAATATGCTTCGTTAGCAAAGGTTGCAATAATTTCAATATTACACTGGGCTTTTCTCATTTCGAAGATATGAAGAATAGCCATCAAAGATTCTATTCCCAATTACTTTTGTTGAAAATTCTTATCATAAAAAGCATTATATTAGGATTCTTTTTCTTAGCTTTGAGTTAAGCATGCTTGGAAGATTTGATACTTTTGAAATAAAAATGCTGTCACTCCAAAAATCGAAGAAATAGAGGCTTGCTTATGTTGTCACTAATTGTCAAAAATTTTTGTTTTTGATGGATTATTTGGAGGTGTACCATGAAATTTTGATCAAATACGTCAAAAACCAATGGCTACCAGGTTCAAAAGCTTGAAGACTTTAACTTAAGGGAGTGTGTTTCTTCAGCCTACTATGCGCAAATGAGTTTTACAAGTCATAACATAATACTCTGAGAAAAAAGTGATACAATAATTGCGAATGATCTCTACCACCAAGAGATAATAGAGGAAAAGAAACAAACAGCAAACTTGATTTTGAGAATCAAATGGCGCCTTTAGAATAAGGACCTTCATTTTGGTAATAAAGACTTGCAACTACTACCTTTTATATTCTATTTGACCCATCAATTTTAATTTTAAAAAAAGATGTTTAAAGAAAGCATAACAGTAGTACAATAAAGATAAATAAAAATTGATTCAGAAATGTGCCTGCAGAAATTCCTGAGAATGAACTTTGTGCCTGCAAGTGCCCCTCGCGATATAAAACACTCAGCCTAGAATGGTTAGCATCAAAGAAAAAATGAAACCATTCTTTGTCACTGCTCTTAGTCCCCTGTAGAGCAATACTGGATTAAAGCGCACGATTACAAGCCCTGCTTAGAATGGTCAGCATTAAAGACAAAATAAAACCACACTTTTTCACTGCTCTCAGTCCCCTGTAGAGCAACACTGGACTAAAGCTCACAATTATAAGCTCTGTCCCCTACAATCAGCCATTTTCTTTGTCTTGATTACTTCTTAGGAGATAGAGAACAGTACAATTGGTGAGAACAAATTGCAAATTTTCAGAAATTCTTTAAGTGATTGAAAAATAAGATTATGTAGCCTTAAGAGGGAAGATCATTAGATTTCTGCTTTGAAAGTATTTATCAGGTTATTCATGTCTTGACTTTGATTTTGTCTTTAATTATAGATAAACCTAGTAACTTCCTATTATTTATCATGAATTGACCTTGACTTGCATTTAGGACTGAAAATCTTTGTTTTCCGCCCTTCGCTACAATGAGAAAGCTTTAAAGCCTTTATTTTGACGAACCATCTTGCCAAAAAACCATAAAGTTGATAAAGTTCCGTTGCATCATGATAACAACAAGGAACACGAACACTTTGTGAGGGGGGAATCGACAATTAATGATATCCAAAACGATTGGAGAGAAAACAGGGGACACTGTCAAAGTAATCTTGATGTTGATAAAATCTCACGTTTACAGTAAAGAGAAGGAATCATTTTGGCAATTTCTTTCCATAATATCAAATATCATAAAAGAAAAATAGGCCTAAGATAGGCCTTGCTGGAGATTTACCTCCTTGCAAAGGATGATCCAATAGCTCATCTTGTCGCTTTCCAAAGTGATCAAGAATATTGTGAATGGTATCACCTGAAATTTTTTCCATTTTGTAACAAATCCTACAAATCTATCAGGGCGATTTGTGCTTTTGCAACGCCTAAAAACAGACGATTGACATTCATACCTTCGCAGGTCCAAGGACCCACTGTCCTGTCCCTCACCTACTTTGAACAACAACAGCAACATTTGTTCCGAGGTGAAGTATCGGTCGAAAGGAAGTGAGAACAAAGTTCTCTCCTCTGAATAACGGGCTTATCAGCCATTTTCTACACAACCTTTGATATAAAATCGCATGATATTGTATTAAAAATCGATTGATAAATGAATAAAACTTTGCACTGAATATATGTAGGATGGGAAGGCTGCAGCCCACGGGGTTACTCAAACATAATTAGAATCTATTAGGGATGTTTATTTTTTCCTATATACATTTAATGTGAAATAAAAAGCTAATGACATTATTAGGGCAAATAAACGATGTCATCCATTAAACATGGCTGAATTATAATTAACAAAAACTTTTATCTCCAGTTAAAAAGTACATAGTTACAGTTGTTTGCAGTATGTAGCATTTGCACAGGGCTGTTTAAAAATCCCAGTTAATAATGTATCTCTAGCCTTAACTTTAAAAACTGTCAGCGTGATGAGCAAATAAGATTTCATAGTGACTATTTTCTATCAAAAGTGCACTTTGAAGAACAGGCATGGCATGCAGAATAATACATACAGAAAAACGAACATTCTTTCAATGTAAAAATATGAAACTATTAATATACTGTAAAAAGTTGTATCAAAGTATCGAATAAAAAATCAAACGCTAAAATACACTAACTAGCAAGACTAGCGGCGTAGCAAGGTCTGAAAGTTGGGCGAAAAGGCAGACTTTGAGCTAGCGGTTTCGTGTGTTTGTTAGTTTCGTGTGCGTTGTACGGGCGACTGCGAGCGCTACAAGGCCCCTAAATGGTCAAAGACTGATTCATGGTGAGGGCGGTACCCCGGAAACTGTTTCAATAATTCTTAAACAAAGCGTTATTTATTTTCGGTACAATCATAACGGCCACCTCATGGGCTACGCCACTGATAGTTCAAGAACGCATATATTCTACAAAAATCGAAGACAAAACTAAACAGCTTTATACTACATGAAGTAATATCAGGCAGATTTCATATAAACTTGGTTAGTTCTTAGCGAAATATCGTCTCTTTTCTATCAAATGTCAACAACTTGTTAATATAGAAATTAACTTAACGTAAATTAGCGTAAAATAACTTTAAATAAAAAACGCCATTGTTTTTAACAACATATAAAACAGATTTTATAAAAAGGTTCATCTGATAAAAATATTACGTATTGATTCACAAAATAAATTTTAAAGAATTCCTTTCGACTCAAAGTAGTCCCATTGACACCCCGTTATTCACTTTGATATTCTTAAAGTTTAAACAAGTTAGGTTTCATTATCACGATATAAAATAATGACTTTGTAGACTACTAGATTCAAGGCTTAGTTTCCGCAGTAAGAAAACAACGTTCATTCAACGCGATATCAAACTCGTCACGCGGTATCAAGCAATAAGGTGATATCAAGCAAAACCTGTTACCTATTTCTACTTTGATATAAAAGAGATTTCAATGAGTCAATTGATTAAAATAGGCAGTAACAACAAGGTTGCTTTTGCTTTGAGGAATATGTATAGTAACGCATATAAAAAAGGCTCTGAATTTTTTTCTTAAGGCTGTGTAGGTTATCAGTTGTCATATAAATGTCTGTTCAATCGGTACATTGATTGTATTTCAGCCTTTGAGACTCATTATATATACGAGTCAGATCAAACATCTACAAACCTGAAGTACTCTTAAAGAATTACTAGCTGGAAATCGAATAATGCAATACATGATCAACTAAGAAAAGTTGCAAAAATTAGAGAAAATGACTTATCATCGATTACTTACAATGCCTGCAAAACATCTTGGTACCCTAAGATAAAATATCACATATCCTCAGCAGCATTCCCGTTCCCTCTTGCAACAATGTTAAATAGCAGAGTTTCAGAGTTGAAATTTTTTCAATGTAGTTCTGTCAAAAAGTTCAATAAAAAGCCTTTCAACAGACATTGTTTTAGGGGGAGGGGGACTATTTTTGTATAATTCGGCCGAAAACCTTTAAATTTCCAAATTAATTCATTGACTGTAGGGTGTTCCAAGAACATTTAGCACGCATTGTGGCTGGAAAAAATTGACAATGTTGCATCATTCAAATGTGAAAATGCTTGATTTCCTTGCGTTGGTGGTGTTATGTTGCTACACGTTTATCTTTTTCTAGGCAACGTCAAACAATTTTGTTTTCTAGCCTTTACAGCAGTATCACCAGCGAAGTGAAACCGAGCATTTTGCCCATTATTTGTTTTGTTCTATAATCAATTCACATAGCACCAAATTAAGAGAAAAACGAGTCCTTTACAAATGGCTGCAAGGACATGATTATGTATTGCCATCATTTCTCGTGCTATCATTCTAAATCTTTAATCCATGTCATCCTCCATGGTTGGATCGGATATATCCTTGATTCGCTTGCGATTGAAAAAGCCAGCCTGCATACGCAAAAAGATTTAACAATAAACTAATTATCTCTGAAAGTAATCCGAAGGTTCTGAAAGAAATCCGAAGGTTCTAAAATACGGTTTATGATACCTGTAAATAAGTGCAATTTTATCTAGATAAAAAGTTGCAGGAATAAGAAATAATTGAAAACATCAGCCAACGTACCTTCCACAGGCCAATGATTACCGCAGTAATCAAAAGCAAGGCCCCGAGGACAGAGAGGAAGATTATCCACCAAGCAATAGGCTCTGATTCCTTGAGACTGGTGGAGACAGGAGGGCTAACATGTATGGACACCTAAAAATACATATCATAAAACTGAGCCCTAAATAAGCAAAATTACAGTTGAAATAAATGTCATGTATGAAAATATTATAATGCGCATTATCAGTAGCAGGGCAGGAGGGGTGTAAGATAAAAGGCAAGAGTAATGACAATGGTGTAGACATAAATGAGCACAATGTGAATATAAAACAAAAAATGTGCAACTGAACTCAGAAAGCGCCTCAGCCTTTCTCTGGATTAAATTTCGACCTATTCGTTTTCCTTAAATTTTCCTTGTATCTTTTGAATAAAAGTTTCATAGAAATGGAAAATAAGTAAAATGATCTACGGTTTAGTCTTAAAACTTTGTCTGGAATAAAGAAAAGTTTAATCAAAACGGCAAATTCCTTTCACTTTGAATACTGTTTGGAGGTTGCGCATGGGACATTCTCAAAACCAATTCATTGGATGATAATTTTCCGGCTCACAGCAGTGTAACTGTAATATTTTTTGGACTGTGGTGCGCACTGTTGGTCATTCCGGCTTCCAAATAACTACTTAATCCCGACTAACGTCAATGGTCCCTTCTCTGTTCTGAAAGTCTTGACTTGGTTCAAAAACAAAAAGGAGACCAAAATCAACACGCGTCTACATGATCTCTTCATTTATCCCCAAGTTGAAATAGTTTGTGTGAGAAGAAGGAAATAAAGCCCTGTCTGCCGGGGCGAAATATCAGTATTTCTTAATTCTAAAACATAGCATTGGATTCTCTTCATCATTTTGCTTCGTTCCTGACTATTATCTTGTTTGACTTCATAGTCAAACAGGAATACTTTCAAAAATTTTTCAAAAGAAATGATGGTATTTTGTTATTTCAAAATTAAACCCAGCAGTTGACCCACGTGTTCATCAGTCTGTCTGCCCCTGAGCTCTATAAAATCGAACATTACAAGTACAAGAACATATCTGATACTATGCTAGATGGGATACAAACAAGAAAATAAATGAAGTAAAAATATATTTCCGAAAGTAGAACCTCTTATATGATTTAACAAACTTTTGAAAAAAAGGAAAAGACATTTACCTCTGTTAAAATTGTCTGATTCCTGTAACGAGGAGGTAAAAACTCCAATTCTTGGGACGGAATAGTGATGCTTGCTTTGGATATGATTTCAGTTGGTCCTCGTTTTTCCTGTTTGTACAAGAAGGATTCTAGGCGTCAAAAACTTTCTGAACTTCTGTGCTGTACGTATTTTATCAGAAAACTAAAGATGAATCCAGCTCTATAGCTCATCTTTATCTATGATCAAGTAAGTTAGCAGCAAAATACTAAGTGTTACAAATGCCTTGTGTCAAAAAGTGCTCGATGCCGTATTAGTAGAGATGCCGTATTCCAGTTCGCATTAATCGTGAAACACGGTGCTGCAACTTAGAATCGTCCTGTTCTACAGACAAACAAACATGCGCAATTTGTATATAAAAGCTGTACCTCAATGAATGTATTTTGAAACAGCCTCGTTCTTAACTTGATTTCTCTATTAGCTCCTTTTGTCAAGGTCTTCAGTTTACAAGTGATTGGAGAGCACGTGCCAGTTCTGCAGTTCTATAATAAATCGTATAGAGCAAATAAAAATGCGACACTCAAGCAATAATGATAACAAATTATGCAATGCAATTCATTCGTAAATGACAACATAAAAAGAGGGTTTTCTGTGAGGGAATAGCAGAAACTCAATATGGAGAACGTCAATAAGTGCGCATTAGACTTTAGTGGTAGCAACTGTAATCACAACAACAACAATGGATGGGGCTTTCCAGTTACTGAATACTATTCCATTGTCACAAGGGCACAGGAATTTCAACCGGGCACAAAAAGAGATGATTCAGATTATGACGTAGTAACGGAGGGAGAACAAAGTGTTTACGCATTCTCCTACACATGTGTTAATATAACAAATAAATGTAGCCAATATCAGTAGCAAACTGCAAATCAAAAAATGAAGGTTTTGAAAACTAACCAATATGACTGTTCCTTTCTCTTGAACCTTTACTTCTCTCCTTTTCCGGGACTTCTTCAAGGCATCACTGCTTGTCAACTGTAAATCATATTTCAATTAGTTTGATCCCACATAACCGATCTTGGTCGAAACTATTATAAAAGCTGACAAGTGATATGACACACATAATTTTTTGGGATATGATCAAACAGTGTAGGTGGTCTTGCAATCAAAGAAACTTAAAACCTCAAAACAGTATTCTTACTTACGTTTAAACCTAGAGGATTCAATCTTTTACCAACGTTACAAGAGGCTATCCCATCGACCTGAAATTCAAGAAACAAATTTAGGATTTGAAAGACAAATGTAATAGAATACCAGATTAGGAATCACGTTGGTAGGCTTTCTATATACTAGGAAACACTATGTAAGTGGGTGTAAGGCAAAAGTAGACAAAAAGGGTACTTTGTCATTTGGAACCGTTAAGCAAACTTCAAAATATTATTTAAAGCGCTGCCTTATTTCAGCTAAGACTGGACTGCATCAAAAAGCATTTCATCGCAATATTGCAATAGTTTGTAATTTGTTGGTAAGTACTCAAATTCTTAGATAGAGCAGTTGAAGACAAGACCCTAAAGATAAGTCTGACAGCATGCATGTATGGTCCAAAATTTGCCCCACCCCCATTCTAAGCTTTTTGACATGCACTTTAATAGCAAAGGTATCAATATTAAACTGAGGAAAAGTGTGTAAGTTCTTAAAACCGGCTGCCCGAATTGTAGAAGTCAATCACTTGAATCAACGACTCACTGGAGCATTATGCAGTTACAATTACTCTCAACTTTCCATTAGTACTTATTTACAGAAACTTGATTTTTACCCAATACTCGTCAACAAAATTACAAAGCTAGCAAGATCTGAACTGGGTTATCAGGGATATATGTGCTCTAAAGAGCACCTTCCAGCAGGTAAATAATTGCTAATGGAAAAGAAAACTCACTGTTGCACTGAATAACATCAGAACCCATTTTTCGTTGTGCTGGAAAACTAGACTGATTTGTGCCTCAAGTCCTTCCACCGGGCTGGGACCTCGGTTCTGGACCTGCAATAATTTCAAAAATCTTTATTGTAAATAACACAACGACTAGCATACCCCTATACTGGCAATAATAATCAATATTTTTTCTCCTGCTAGAAACATAAAAAAACAATAACCTTTTCACTTACAAATGGGTTATCACCGAGGGTAAAAAAGGGTATATGATACGGACATACAAAGATGATAATAAAAATCAAATGTTGGATATGACTTTGTTTCATAGGGTTGATCTATAAATTCTTTGAACTCTGTACGTAAAGAGACCCCTGATTCATTTGAGGTTTACAATTACATTCATAAAGAAATGCTTTATCAATTCATCGCTCTACTAGGTGATATTTCATTTTATTTCATGCAGATTTTGATTAAGGATGAGATCTAGTTGATCGTTAAAAAGTTCCTTTGTCATTAGAAGACTAAGCTATTGGAGCCAGAATTCTGGCAAAATGCAGGGCAACTCCGCCCCCTCCCCACAAAATTAATTTTATAACGGGAGTTTTGGAACTTCGAGGATCTTTCTTATTCTGTGACTATCTCGGGTGGGGAGGGGGTGGTGGTAGGTTCCCAGTGCGTATGACAAAAATACACTTTTATAATAATTTCGTCTAATTTCGCATTACAAAGTTTAAGCAATTTATTACCAAGATTCTAGCTTGTCTTGTGAAATTGGCGTTGTTTGAAAATAATGTTTCGACAAAACGATAAGCTTCTTCAAAGCTGAATAAGGTATCATTCTTATTTATCAACAATTAAAGAAATCGAAAGAAAATAACAGTATTTGTAAGAACGTGAGGTATCTGTTGTAAGGTGTCAATGGACTCCCCTACGTGTCATGACCTATTGTATAGGATCTAGGGAATCTCACAAGGAAACTTCAAACTTTTCAGGTTTCTAATGACTTATCAAATGTTTTTATGTGATATATTTCTAAAAACAAGGACAATTTTTCGAATAGCTCACATCTTGAAAAAGAAATAAATGTTTACAATGAACAAAAGGCTACAACACTTACAAAGAAAGTGTATTCCACTACAGGACCGACTTGTGTTTCATTCTTCAAATCAGACGTTGCAGCAATTGCCTCTTTATCATAGAAAAAATTCTCAGGACTAGCAGATCTGTAGAAACAAAGCAAAATCTTTATCTAACTATAGGGTCAGGGTTTGGCTTTATAAAGACGCACAATAGTACTTTATGTTGCATTGAAGAAGTATTTTACCAAAACACTTTTTGTCCGCCACTTATAACAAAAGTTGCAAGAGGATGGTTGCGGAAGGTGCGCAGAAAAATATTTAAGCCCGAATCGAAAATGACGCGAGAAAATAATGGGCCATTTGATTGGTTTTCTACATTGACCAATCAGCGAACGCTCACCCCTCGCGTAGTCAAAGCGCCAGTGGAGTAGATGAAGTGCAAACTTCCTCTTTTTCTGTCAGCGTCTGTAATTTTAAAACGCAAACGCGATAGGCAAGAAAATTTAAAAATATCGGGGTTAACATGCAATACAGAATTATGAGTAGAGGATATACCAACCCGGAAATCGTGATATCAGCTAACAAGCCAGTTTCAACTTTCACTATGGCGATGTTATCGTTTGGAGTCAACTCATTGCTTACACTAAAAAAAATAAATTGAAATTATTCAGCAAAAATTTGCACCTTCCTTTTAACACAGATTAACACAAACCTTCAAGAGACAGAAATTAATCAAATCAATCTGAATAAAAAGAATTTAGTCACTCAAGATATAATTTTTAAAGAAAATCAAGGAATAGATATATATAAGGGCCCTGGAAGAGCTGAATGAAAAATAAGCTAGCGACCCATCATAATAACGTCAAATAGACGTGTCACTTTTTTAGTCCTTCTCTTCTGGTTGATTAAAACATTACTGCCTTTCACAGCCTACTATTGCGCATCTTTTGAATTCAAAAAAAAATATACAAACGTAACAAGATATATCTTATTAGGAGAAAAACGTCTCCAAAGGTAAGACACTAATTTAAGATACCTGCTCGCTTCAATTTTGAATTCTAAAGTCTTTCCGCTCGGCCTTTCTTTTGCTATGGTGAATTTTATCACAATTTCAAGCTGGGAATAAAAAGAATGACAATGATGTAAATTAAGTTGAAATAAATCTGCAAAATACAAAGTCGCAAAGCCAAGGTACAGAATAAAGAATTAATGCTAAGAAAGACTTGACAGAGCAGAATTCAAATATTGACAACTTTATATGAAGCGTGGCTCTTTTCTGGTGCAGATGCTACAGCTATTGTCCGTTTGTTTCATACAAAATAAAGCTATGATAGAATTTTACATTTCTAATCCCTACATCCTGCTAAGCCTTGCTTGTTTTACAAACACTTTTGTACTAAAGGGACTTGTACCCTGCCAATATAAACCCTGCCAATTTCAATTTCTCACCTTTCTGTTTTTCTCAAAAGGGCTGTCAAGATTGAAATCAATGCTACTTTTACCATTTTTCGTTGGCAGGCGCTCCCACAGAGGATTTTGTTCCTAAAATGAAAAAAAGGCTGCAAGCATTTTACTTCCTTAAGACCACAAAATTATGAACTAAACCTATCACCTCGCAATATTCAGGGAGCTTTTATATCGTATATAACTAATATTTTATATCGAATGAAAGTGTTGTGTTTCTCAACAATAGGTTAAAGTTATAGGTGGATTTTAGCTGGCTGCAAATCTTTGGATCGAAAACTTGTCCAAACCCCCGGTGTCCAATTAGTAGGAGGATATGCAACAGCAGGTGGGGGTAGGTATTATCTCTACAAAATGCGGGTAATAATAAACAGAATGGGACAATGTATAGCTAATGGCCTGTTGTACAAACATTTGAAACTCCAGCTGCAACAAACAACTCGGAAAAAGAAACGTTCTGGAGTCGAAAGCAACTATTTCGATATGTATACGTGAACATCAGTTTATAGTACAGAATTTTCCAACAGCTCGTTGAGTTTTAAATGTGTTTACTTCCTGAAAATAATACCAAGTCACAAGAGGTGAAAACTTCCAAAAAGGAATCTCATATTCTAATTAGGCACCGAAAACCAATATGCATGTACGAATTCAATATCTTAGGAGTCATACCAAATATCCAAAAGCAATGTTTTGTTTAACTTCTTTGCAGCAGCTAAGTCAAATTAACTAAGATAGGTGCAATACAAAGATAATATCAAAATGCATACGTTGATAAATTCGACACCGACTGCCGTCAAATCGTCAGGAAAATCAACTTTCATCTTCGCTAAAAAGGCGTTTTCTCCTTTATTTGTTGCATCAATTTGAAGACTGAAGCTTTTCTCAAGTCCAAAAACCAAACTTGTTTGACCACTAAAGAGAAAATTTCCCAGAAAAGTCATTTACATCGATTCGATATCAACGAAGAAATTTGCCTGCAAATTTTTTGTGTCAAATAAAAAACAAAACATTTTAAATCTATAAGAAATCTCTAAGCCCTATAGATTTGCTTGCTAGCCTTATCTAGCTGATGTTGACTTTTATTCGAGTCAAAACTTTCGTTCGCTCAAGAATCGTTATTTTCATGAAAATAAACAGTTTTTTCAAATATTACTCGATTGTAATTTTGCCTTCTAAATCGTAGATTTTGCCTTCCATTCACGACATGCATGAACATTATTTTCAGTAAAAAAATTACCCGAACAATGCCAAGCAGCCAAATCTCATGGGATAAAGACACTTGTAGTGGTGATTGCAGAAAAAAATTGTGTGTTACGAAGATGTAATTTGTTTGGATTTGACGCCACCAGATAGAGTACGTCAATATGTTAAATTCTCTGGGTGCGTCATCAAGCTAGATCGCATTTCATTGTCTTGGCTAAATGTTTCTTAATAAGACTGTGACTTACAAAGTCTGTTTCAATTTGAGAGGGAAAAGAATTTAACTAGATCTTACCCAGAAAATTTGGGTTGACAAGTTACAGCCAAGTCTGCGTTGCAAATATCGTCACTTCCGCAATCTTTTACATACGTAACCTAAAAGAGAGAGAGAAAGAGCTGTTTTAATTGGAATATCCATATTAGTTGCATTGGTAAAATGATCTATCTATGGAGACAGCACTTTCTATATCAATATATAGCTAGATCAATTTCTATTTGAAAAAACTGGCATTCATATCACATTTAGTCAAACATAATTGGCCATGCTGAATCGCACCTGCGTAGTCAACACTCTTGTCTCATACAAATCAGCAATAGGGCAAGGTGACGCCCCGCAACCTCCACTTGGCTCTTTGTACCCATACGAAGCAGCAAAAACGATTGGCCTGAGAATGTTGTTGGCGTTTGTCTGCAAAATGAAATGCACAGATGATTACTTCTTGATACAGTAACAAGCACAAACACAAATGGAAATGTTTTTGCAGCTCAGGGACGATAAGCAACCTCTTATAAAAAAGATAACCGAATACCACCAAACAAAAAGCGCATTCTGGAGCGACGTCTTCAAAGACTGGTAACCATAATAAACAACATATGTGCACTTCAGAAACATGGTAACTTTCATTAACTTACCTGAATAAAGACCTTCTCTTTGGTGCATTTTTCTACGTTTGCATTGTAAGTAATGACCAACTGCTTGCTCGCTTGTTTTGTACCACTAACTTCTACAATTGCCCTCTTGCCTGCCAACTGGTCCTTGTCGAACTCAAACTTAACATCCATGTCTGAAGAAAGATGAAAATGAAGAAAGAACTTAGATTACTTATATAATGGCAGCTAAACTTGAAGGAGCACTTAGATTTAATTCCTATTTTTAGCTTATCGCACATACACAAAAATTGGTAAGCACTGTATCACGATTTAACATCAATTTCTCAATCAAAAGATGGTTCTTTCTACATGGCTTTTTAACTTCAAACATCATATTTTCTAATTCAGTGAAACTCCAAGCCTCATTTCTTTAAAGATGCTTTAAATAAGAGCCTCACTAGGATCAAGCTAGGAAATGTTCATGCCGTGACAGACACAAGCGAAGCTATGGCACTTTATACGGAGGGATAAAGGATATTTTAGAAGTTGTAGCGAATTGTTAAGATAACAGAGTCTTCTGTTAAGTGAATCCAGCCTTTAAAAGATGCTATGTTAGTAACAGACCTAATGTTCAGTATCTTATGTTTACTAGAATCAAGTGAAATACCAGGCAATAAACAGCGTCAGAGCAAAGTCTAGATGCCTTTATGCTGGCTCTAGCGTTTAAAAATCTTTCAATACACAATTACCTATTGCACCGGAAATCCCTTTTCCAGAAACCGTCATACAGAAGGTCATTTCGATGCTGAAATGAAGGACAAAACTTTAAATAAATGTAGGTCAAGATAGACACCTATGGCAATTGTCTCAACTATTTGTGACTGTCAGCAGTGAAGCTGTGTTCAAAATCTCAAAAAAAGGTTTTTCTTATACCGATCATATCAACAATCAACCTTTCGATAGAGCACAATCATTCATAAATATTCTCAATGCAAGGATCTTGCAAATCTGCATCAAGTGCAAAAAAAGGATTGAAAATTAGCACAGCTGTTTAATCTGAATCTAACATACCACTGATAATTTATTGCTCCGTCTGTTTTACATATAGAAGTAGCATTTTTAGATAGAGATATCTTGGCTTTGTCTGTCTTTAGGGTAGCAGTTGTTTTCAAAACAGGCTTTGACCTACAAAAATGAAACACATAAAGCATCTCGACTGCCAAAAATTTTCACCACAGAATGAAACTAAGCAATTTTTCAAATTGAGTTAAAGGTTCGTTAGTGATAAACTGCATGTACAGTGTTCTCGAGATGTAAAAGGGATGAGAAAGGTTCATACGGTTACAGAGAACAGAGCCTTTTAAAGTCAAATTTACCTCCCTTCTTGGGTTGGAAAAAGTTAAACTTGAGACGAGCCAATGCTTTATCATCTCTTAGAAACAAATAACCAGATTTTAAGACAATAACACTTGACTATTAGGCTTTACAGAAAATGCAGTATAAATATTCCACAAAAAGCTAATTGAATGTTGAAAATGGAGGAAAAATATGTATGACTTACTTAAATATGTGGATTTTATCAGCTCCAAAGCTACCAATTACTAGGTCTGTGAATAAATTTTACCTAATAACTTAAACAGCAAGGGAAAACAGGAATGTAACGTCAAGGCATTAACGGTTGACTTTGATTCACTAAGCAGAAATAATCTAGGCAATTCGAAGACCTGAATGACAGTTCAGAGATGGGAGAAGCTCCTACTGGACTGAAAAAATTAACCAAAAATGGTCTAAAAGGTACATCACAATGAAGAACAAGGCTTGCACTGGCTTTCCATTTGATCATTAAAGTTAATGCAGTATAGTTGCCGAGAATTCATTTTTTAATACCAATCCTTAAATTTGAAATCGAATGCAAAAACTATGATGAACCATAACCAATGGCTTGACATTAATCCAGCATGTTACCAAAAGTTACCAAGTCACCCTTGGATACAAACTGGCTGTGTAAACCAGAACCTTACCTGGGAAACCATTTACATCTACATCCATGCCTCCTGCAACCGAAAAGCCAAACGTTGCTGGCATTCCACCCAAAGTCGATGCGTAAATTTTCTAAGAAGCAGATTGATATATTTTCTAAGTTTGTCTAGCAATTCATACAAAAAATCTAAAAAAATAATACGTTTATTCTGGAATTCATTTTCAGATTAAATCAGCATAAGTGCTGGTTAGATAGAAAATAAAATTATCATAAAAATAATAAATTAGCAAGCAGTTCCTAATACTTATTTGATCATCTGATAAGAATGGATACTTAAATATGGGAGCTTTACCTGAACCGGTTCATAGCCATTTCCAATACCGTTGGCTGATCCATGATAAATATAAATAGCTCCCTTTCCATCGGGACCGCCATACGGTGCGCCAACAACAAGATCTGTCAATTATTCAAATACGAAAAGTGAAAACATGAAAAGTTAAAAAAAGAAATTGCACATAATTTTGTGAAATATTCAGACATGCAGATAATCACAAAGAAAATTTTATCGCAAGTTTACAAACGAAAGCTCGTGTTCAATGGAGTGCAGAAATTAGAAGAAATTATTAATGACAACTTCATTTTAAGACTAAATGGCTATTAAGGCAACTCACCATTATATTTGTCATTATTCAGGTCCCCTGCGGAGGCTATTGATGAGCCGAATTTCGCTCCAGGAGTTCGATCTCCAAGCATACTTCCTTTTAAAGTTACACCGCTCTGTTAATCATCAAAAATAAAAAAAATCCTAAGCAAGGGCACTTTTTAAATTTGTCAGCAATTATCTATCAGTTTAAAGTCAAATGAACATACGAAGGAGTCTGAAAAGCAATCAGTTTACAAAATTTACCTGAGAACTGGTGGTATAGACATAAACCTTTCCTTCATCCGAGACAGCTGAATAGAATGGGGCTCCAACAACCAAATCAGAAATTCTGAAATCAGGAACACTTACTCTCAAAAATTGGACTATAATATAGCAAAAGGAGTTATAGCCCGGCAAAGTAATAAAACACAGTTAGATCACAACTTCTGTTACCGTATCGTGAAGAAGCACAAAAAATGAGCGATGAATCAAGACCTTAAGGTAGAAGGGGAACAAAAAACCTTACCCATCGTTTGTCAAATCAACACCACACACTACCGATCCAAAATAAGATCCGATCTAGAAGAGTATTGGAAAGATGAAAAAACCAAACTCAACAAGGAGTTGAAACTTTAATAATGGGTAGAAATGGCGAGAAAAGTCACATGTACAAAAAATTAAAATTGATTTCAAGGTAAAATAAAAAAAGTTTAGTAGACATTAAACATAACTTTAGAAGTGGGGATTTCTTTTAAGAAAATGTTTAAAATAGTTGGGCTACAAACAAAAACATCAGCATCTGAAAATGTAATAAATAAATTGAACCAACAAAAAAATTAAACTCCACTTGAAAATCTTTTAATGGGATATGACGAATATCTCTGCAACCATTTCAACTGAAAGTACAGTCCAAAATTTTTCCTTTCTTTACATAAATCTGTGAGAACTTTGGACAAAACAATTTTCATTGCACTTTATACTTCTTCTTCTAGGTTTCCCATTTACATTTACTTCTAGGTTTCCTTCGAGGAATCAAATTTCATTACAAACAAATTTTAACGAGTAATGAGACTTACTGCCATTGTTGTGTCTGTATTTTCGATAACAGCAAAGATTGGCAGTTGTCCGTGCAGTGAGTAAATTAATACCTGGAAAAAGCAGTTTGTAAGAATAAAGGGTATATTAATATAAATATTCAGAAATAAATATAAATGCTCTATTAATTTAATTCTGCGTTCAACTCCAAGTTTTCATATCTAGAGAACAGTGGTACATCAAAAATATTACTCTGGGTGGAAAACCTGGCAACACTAGTAGGAAATATTTATTGCGTAGTGAAGGCAAAACAGGTCGTGTTGTACAAAAACTATCAATTTGCTCAGGCATATTAACATGTATTTCACCTTTCCCTTCCGGTTACTGCCATTTGGTGCACCACCAACAATATCTTCAAAATAGAGAAAAAATATATTACAAAATGTTTGAATTAACATTAAATTCATAAAAAGCACCAAAACAATCAATGAGGCTAAGATTTGCCAAAATTCTAAACAATTTTCTAAACAATACCCAGCTTGAGATTTCAAAAGGAACAATTTTTGGAGAAGAGAATGAAAAAAAAGTCAAGGATCTGCAAAATGAGCCGCTGCTTAAAAGCCTTGCGTTTGAGGGCAAAAGTTAATTGGTGTAGTTGAAAAATTGAATACATTTAAAGACTAGTAAAATACGAAAGGTACTTGGTTTCAAGGTCATACTGTACCCAAGTTTAGTATAAATAACCTAACCAAATAACGACATAAAAAGCATAGAAGCTCAAATAATGGAAAATGTTGAACACTGCGAGGCTAAACTCCCAAACCCATGTTATTATTTATATTTACATATTTACTGATGTTGCCAACAGAGAGAAAACTATACAGATTATACGAAGAATGAGCTACACAGATTATACCAAGGAAGAAAATGAGAGTTATTTTCATAAAAAACATTAAAGCAAGACTTTTAAATGAAACCAAAGGTTACTTGTACGGAAAATATTTGAATCTTTGAACAAAATTGAACGTTTTCAATTTACCTCCGTGTTTGGAACCAGAAAAGTTCCCCCAAGAAATGCTGAAACCTAAGTCATAAATAAAATGTCCATCAGTACAGAATATCAATTGCTTTTTAAAGCCGAATTTATTTATGAAATGCTACTTGGCAGCAGAAAACCATCATAAAATAAGGTCTTAAATCATTTCTAAAATCATATCAATCTTAAAGAATAATTACTGATTAAAATGTGGGAAATCATAATGCACTGACTCCTTGAAATTGTTGGCAAATGCTCCTGACTAAAAGAAGACCATAATCTCTACTAGAGACGATTGCATCGCAAAAATACGAAGGCCAAAAATATTTATTTCGAGCTTTCGATTCTTGAAACCTTCTGATCAAGGTCACTGAATTTTACAGCAAGAGTTCTACAAGAATCAAAATAGTCATATAAATCAGTAGACCAGTGAGTTTTTGAGTGTATCTAGAGACAGAAATATAGAATCTGCAATAAGGCTCGCACCAGCTAACTGTGACTTGTAACTAGGCATTAGTTAGAAAATAATAGCAACGAGAACTTAATATAAAATTACCCATGGTGTCACCAAGGTCAAGCCTATCCCCACTGGTTGGTAAAAAATTTATTGAACCCCCGAGGATATTTGATAGGTACTGGACAGCTAAGCGACCTGAAACGAAAGGAAAGATTTATTACTGAAACATAATTAAAATCACTGTATTGCCAGTCTGGCATATAGTTTAGGCAGGATATAGGATTCATACGTGTTGGTTCTCTCACTGACAGAAACATGTATATGGTTTATTTAAATTGATAGGCTATTTAGCACTAGGGTTATGCGTCAGCAGAGTCTAAGATTAGTTTGCACTGCATGCAAATTTCGTTGGTAAATACTACTTCTGGCTAATCTGGTGACGCAGGTAACTTTGATGTATATACAGATTAGATACCATGGTACAAGGCTTATTGTGGGGGTCATCAGGCTTTGCGGAACAATTGAGTTGTAAGAAAATTTGTCGCGGATGTTGGAAATCTGGCAATTTTTTGACGAAACGACGGAATTCTCCACGCTTGCCAGACGCAAATTTTCTCGAGAATGCTACATGGGAAACGGAATTTATATAAACTTTTACGAATTTGCGGAATTCTTCACCTGTTGTCTTGTAAAAAGGAACCTGGTCTAACCTCGCTTTTTTGGTCAGCAGCATCTATGAACAATTTTAGGACGCAGAATTTTGGCTAATACTGACCAGAACAGCGGATTTCAACTTGAAATTAGTGTAGCGTACACAGACGGTACAGCGCAAATCAGAGCCGACAAACTGAGTACCTCAATTAACATCGAAAAAGAAGTGCACCAAGGAGATACACTGTCGCCAATATTGTTCACGGAAGCACTAGAAGGGATTTTTAAAAGGACAGGTTTATACAGAATGGGGATTAACATTAATGGCGAGTATCTCAGTAATTTGCGATTTGCAGACGATATCGTACTGTTAGAGGAACTTAACAGAGAAGGAATTAAAGATGGGATGAAAATGAACAAGAAGAAGACCAAAGTAATGTGCAACACCCCAGGGAAGAAATACCAAAGAACGGGAATCGAAATAGACAACGAGAAGATTGAAGAGGTAGAAGAGTACATTTACCTGGGACAGTTAATAACAGCAAACAACGAGCTAAACAAGTAAATTGACAGAAGAATAACAGCAGGATGGCAGAGATTCGGCCAATATAGCGAGTTTTTGAGAAAGAAATAAATACCGTTGAACCTGAAGAAAAGAATAATGGATGGTGCCATACTACCAGCAATGACATATGTAGCAGAAACTTGGACACTTACAAAAAGGCAGAAGGACAAACGGGCAGCCACTCAATGACGCATAGAGAGGGCAATGTTAAACATCACACGGCAAGATAAGTGGAGAAACGAAGAAGTAAGGTCACGGATGAAAGCCACGGACATCCTGGAAAAGGTAGAAAAGCTTAAATGGCAGTGGGCAGGACACGTCGCACGAATGGATCCCACAAAATGGGCAAAGAAGGCCACAGAATGGACACCACGAGTGGGAAGACGAAGACCAAGAAGGCCAAGGCGAAGATATCGTGATGATCTGCACAACATTGCAGGTATCACCTGGATGAGGAAAGCACAAGAAAGAAAGTCGTGGAAGAGTTTGTTGAGGCCATCGGCCTGCAGTGGCCTGAGCGGCTGATGATGATGATCATCATCATCATTGATAAATAATTCCTGTAAGAGAAAATGTAATCTCGCAGGGCAGGGTAATACTAGTTTTCAAGTCAGAAGAAGCAGCCGTTAAATATATGTGTAAAACTGATTTGTGTGAAATTGGCTTTAGCCATGAAGCTATAAGGTTATTCAAACCGTGTTAAAAAGCTCACACACAAGGATCGTACTGCTGAGTATGCACGTATACTACTGATAATTTTGAACCATTATATTTGCTTTAAATAATGAAAGGTATAAATTTGTAACAGACAAGATCATCAAGCAACATAATATGAAAGTCAGGGCCTTAACTGTCTTTCTCTTTCTAAAGTTACTTAATTCCTTCAAAGATGCTCTTTCAGTGAAGCTCGTTTTTTGATTGTGCTGGAGATTCGTTTTTCGTTGCAGATTTTAAGTGACAAGCAAATTAGTAATAAGCAAATTAGTAGCAACTTTAATCAAGGAATGAAATCCAAACCAATGAGGGTTTCAAATGAAGACATATTAATGTGTAAGCTATGTGAACTCTTTGACATAGTTAGCACCTCAAAATTTTGATCATCTGTGGCATAACCAGTTTGGTGTACTGTATGAGAATTGCAGACACACCCCAAAAATTTCTTTATATAATGATTTGTTGACAAGAGCTCAAGGAGTAATATATTTTTTCCATTTTCTTATCCAATCATTGTCCATATATATAGTGCAAGCTATGTTTAACACAAAACTCTTCAATGTTCCATTCCTTAAGAAAAATAGGTTAAACAACTGAGTTATTGAGCTTATTATATTAAGTCTTCACACAAAAATGATTAAGGGAATTCTACAACTAAATAGCATAATTGGTTCTACAAATCACTGTGACTGAGTAATCCATGCGATTCGAAAGCATTTTCATAAGGTTTGATATAAATGGAAAAAGTCAAGCTGTAACACAAACACCCTCCACACTAAACCCATAGCTGACCAGTATTTAAGAAAGGTCTCACTACAAAAAATCAAATTATAGACCAATTTCTCTCCTGTCAATTTTCAGCAAAATATTTGAAAAATTAATGCATCAACGCCTCTATAGATTTCTTGAGGCATGTGATTTGTTGTTTAACTTGCAATTTTGATTTCGTATTGGTCATGCTACTGACCATGCACTAGTTAGTTTAACTGAGAATATCAAGCCTTCCCTAGACAATAACAGATTTGGGTGTGGAATATTTATTGATCTCCAAAAAGCGTTTGATACTGTAAACCATGATATTCTTCTAAGCAAGCTGGAACACTATGGAATCTGAGGAAATTCTCTACAGTGGTTTGAATCAATTTGTTTCCGTAAATGGACATTCATCTTCTATTTGCAATATCACAAGCGGTGTTCCTCAGGGATCAGTGCTGGGTCCCTTGTTATTTCTAATTTATATAAATGACCTACAAAGCTCATCTAGGCTTTTAACATTCTTCTTATTTGCTGATGATACCAATATTTATTTTGAAACAGATGATCTTACTAAACTGACCAAAACAGTAAATAAAGAACTCAAGAAGGTAAAAACCTGAATGGATTGTAACAAACTTGCATTGAATATTGACAAAACTAACTTTGTACTATTCCACCCACCCAAGAAGAAACTACCAGACGTGATCCCTCTCAAATTTGCCAAAAAATATAGAAAGAACTAAGTATGTTAAGTTCCTAGGCGGCCTTGTTGATGAACACCTTTCCTGGAAATACTATTCCTGTGAACTTCGCAAAAAGCTTTCTAGAACCACTGGGCTTTACTTCAAACTAAGGCACTGGATTCCCTTACCAACTCTTGTCTGTCTGTAAAATTCACTTTTTTCATCATTTCTTAATTACAGAACTATTGTTTGGGGTCTTACATTTGACACCTACCTAACTCCATTATTTCTGTTGCAAAAAAAATTCCTTAGATGTATAAAATTTCAAATACCTACAGCCCCATCTGCACCTTTATTTCATTCATTAAAGATAGTCAAACTTGAAGATATATTACGTTTAAACATTCTAACATTTGTTTATAAAGCTATAAATAAGCTCTCACCAGTTTATTTTCATAATTATTTCACATTCAACACCTACCTTACTCCATTATTTCTGTTGCAAAAAAAATCCTTAGATGTATAAAATTTTAAATACCTACAGCCCCATCTGCACCTTTATTTCATTCATTAAAGACAGTCAAACTTGAAGATATATTACGTTTAAACATTCTAACATTTGTTTATAAAGCTATAAATAAGCTCTCACCAGTTTATTTTCATAATTATTTCACGCTGGATTCTTCTGTTCATAGGTTTGGAACACGTCAGGCCACCCGAGGTGATCTATTCATTGCCTTGAAACGAACAGCCCTTTATTGCCTCAAAACAGTACAATATTTTGGCTCCAAATTATGGAATACTCTTCCGCTCTTTATACGAGTTGCTGCTTCAATTTCTGTTTTTCGATCTAAATTAAGAGCGTACTTTATTGACTCCTATGCTTAACTAGTGAATTTGATGAGGCTTATCTGGTTCATTTATATTTTGTATTCATATTTATATATATCAATATTTGTTGTTGTTTTAAATAATAATTTTCTTTAATGTTTTCTTTTATGGGGGGCTCTCTCTCGATTAGTTTATCTATTTAAAGAGCTCCTCAATCAGTCTAATTTATATACAGTCTCATATTTATTTATTTTTTGTTTGATGTAATAAATTTATTATCATTGTAGTTGTATTTAAATAGTTGTATTGTATATAATATGTATTAGATTGTATATAGAATAGATTGATGAAAACGAAAAATGAAATGAAAATAAACCTTAAAATGATGCAGAATTGAGTCTATACAAACTGTCCTTTCTAGGGAGACACTTTTAATGATAATAAAACGACTAAACAGAAAAATTTCTAATCACTTTCAAAACAAAATGCTAATCTTATGTCAAAGGGGAACAGCAAAGATCAAAGAAGTTTTATCATAAATTTTTTTTTACCTTAAGAGAATAATCTAGCAGCTCTTACCTTGTACTTGCATTACTCCTGGTATTCCTACAGCAACAAAACCAGAGGAATATGCCAAACTGAATCCTGTTTCACAATAACCAAAGGCTGTATTTCCTTGATTCCTATCTATGAGAAAAAACTTGGAAATTGAAACACAGGTTGCGGAAAAAAGGCTTAGTGATGGTTTTATAACACAGGCACTGTTCTTCTAAACAAACCTCTTTGTTTTAGAAACATCATAACAAGAAATGAAACAAATAATGGTCTGCATTAAATAGCAAATATAATGGAATTGAAGATGGAAAATGGATAATTGAAACAACTTACAGGAGAACAGGCAAAATATGACCTTGCAAGCAGTGGCGGACACTTGGTCAAATATTGGGGGGGCAAGCCTATTGTTTTAATAAGATGACGTCACATTTCCCATTGTTTTAGAACAAAAGTCCATTGTTCTCTAAAGTATTGGGGGGGCGGTCGCCCCCCCTCGCCCCCCCCAAGTGTCCGCCACTGCTTGCAAGCAGTTATAATGATTATAATTAAGCATAATATCAATGTTTATTTTCTACCCTAAGCAAATCTTTTGGTATTTCATGATGCTCTTTCAGGTTATGGGATCAAAATTCACAGATTCTAAAAATAGATTTTTGTGACATCACAATTTAAGATCTCTATACTGGCAAAAAGGCTTTCTTAAAAAGGTTTGAGAGAAAATTCCAGTAGGTAACCTCATCGAAATTAAAACAAGCAGCTCCAACTTCCTATACATAACATAAATGAACTTACGAAATTCACAAGGGTTCCAAAAGGTAGTACCAGCTTGGAATGTTTTACCATCTACAAAACCACATCTTCCATGTAACCATACACTACTGTGGGGTTTATCGATAAATCTTGGTGCACATGCCTAGGGAAGTTGAATAAACCAATTCCATTCAAAATAATCATAAAACTGATATAAAAATAATCACAAAATAATAATAATGATAACCTTTATTGTGTGACCTTCTAGTATTCTTAATCACAAAACCATGACAAGAAATCATGATACTTCATTCAATGACCGCAAGAAGACCATTGAAAACAAAAGAAATAAAAGAAATGCATCAAAGTCCTCCTTCGGTCTCTTTGTTTTTGTGAGCTAAAACCTGTGATTGAACTTACAAATTCAATGTGACTACAACCAGATGTTCATTGACAACAGCATACAGGGTTTGCACAGAATAGTTTCACAAATATTTCCTTCAACTTTTTATGTTTAATTACGGCAAAAATGGCAGATCTTTTCCTGACTAGCAAGGCCAGCTAGAGACAGAAAATATTTTTAACCCTCAGTGTTGACTCATTTTGAGCATAGAAACACAAACCAGTGACAAAAAAATGAACAATAGTAAAAGTCAACATTACATCTAGCTGCTCATCTAGAAACAATTTTGATAAGTTCTCAAAACAGATTGCAGAATAAATTGTTCAAAGTTCCTGTGACTCAGAAAAAATTTATTAAAAAATCTGCAACCAAGATACTCTGTTTGGGGCCTTAAAATAGTCAATTTGTATCTGCTTGGGCTTGATGCTTTGGGCTTGGACCAAATTTTGTTACATTGCACCAGAAAGTGCGCAGAGGCTTTTATGAAGAATATTTCCAGCCATAACTAGGCTGTCAGTGTAGGATAGAATATTTTTTAATGTAGGACATATATGAAACTTACAATAATTCCTTGATCAGCTCCCATAGAGTAAAGTGAGGCACCCATCCATTGGCCAGTTTTGATTTCATCAAATGCAGGGGCTGGAAGGAAAATCTTTTGCTATTGAAGGGGGAAGTGTAGCAATCTAAAAGATCTACATGTAATTCTAAATATTAGCAATACATAAAGTTTGATGACAAATTTTGCTTTTCTCTTATTAGAAAGGATTTAAAAACAAATCTTAGGTTAAACTCTTGAAGAACAAGGGTGTAAGTATAAAAATACAACTAAGGGTGACATCGCATGCTCTTATATGGCATAGAGTGTACAGTCTTTGTTGAAAAGGCAAAAAACAATGAGAAATCAAGTATATTTTAGAAAGGTTGAGACATAAACTTATCCGGATATCTGCAAGACCTACTTCCATCATCTATTGCCATGTTGATGCAAGAACTTCCACTAATTGGACATCTATAGACAGCACCATTCTTTTCTTGTATGTTGCTACCAGTTTGGTTGCTCATAGGTGCCCCAACCAATGCCCTATTTGAAACAGGGGACAAATTTTAACAATAAACAAAAACAGTCAAACAAAAATATAGGCCTGTCAAAGGACCTTAATTGTTAAAAGTATTCACTGCCTAAAATCAGTAACGTCCCTAAACGAAGAAAATCTAGACAGGAAATAGCAACCAAGAATTAAAAATCCTGATTTAAATCCATCATTTACTCTCGAATGGATAATAATTCCCATTGACTCTACTCTAGTCCAACCATTATATGTGCCGGACAGCCTTAAATGAGCAGTTAAGTGTCTTTACTAAGTTCTAATGATATACTTAAAGAATGGTTGACACTTTGTCAATATCCAATATCAATATTTTTAAATAATTCAGTATCTCTATTTTTGTCATCAAACTGTAAACATTGTCAACAAGACTTCTCAATCAAAATACTTTAAACTCGTGCATGGCCTAGCACATCATTGCCCGAACAATCTCCCAAAAGAAACATTTTTGCTCAAAAAGCAAGATAAAAATATTTCATCATGCATGTGTACTTACCAATAAGCATTTTCAGCCTTGTGGAAGGCAACGGTGAAGCCAAAATATTCTCCGCCAGCACCAGAGAAACTTTTTGCTGACTTGACCTCTACATTGAAGCAGTTACAGATACCAATAAAAATACAACTTAGAAAAATAAATCTTATTGGCAAAACAGCCATTTTCAAATACGAAAAAGATTAAGCTTCAGCCTGTCTTTACTTCTCTGTGTGTGTGTGCTGTCGATACGAAACTTTCCTCACTAAATCACGTTCTACCTCCTCTTCCTGGTGAACGATTCACTAGTGCCCGCCTTCAAGCAATCCCTCGTTTATCCCGCGTTTACAACATTAGTAATTTCCTCCACACGATCACACCCTGATTTTGTGCACTGATGACGCTCACCACTGTAAAATAGATAACATTATTGTGGTCCAAGAGATCTTTTATTCGTTAATTTTATCCTTCCGTAAAAAGATAAACCTATAGGAAAAACCCTCAACTTTTCTACACGCAGGCTAGGAGGTCAAAAAAGTGGCCGATCCGTAGATATCATGATCAATTTACACGGGCTCCCGCAAGTTGGAAAATGGGGGAGGGGGGAGGGAAAATTTAATAATCATAAACAAGATTCTGAAAAGCTTTACTGTTTTGCAAAAACGTGAGAGGGCCATGGCCCCCTGCCCCCTTCGTCGAAGGCCCCCCTCCTTTATCAGAGGGAACACGAAAAAGGGTGGTTTGATTTACCTTGTTTGCACCGTATAATGCCTTTTCATGCTTGATGATGTAACGTTTTAGGACTTGTATTCTTCAGTAATTATTATTATTATGTTTAGCTAGATCTTTGATTATGTTGCGTGTTAATGTCACATGTTTGTTTGTCGTGCTGTTGTGTTAGTAACTCCCTTTCCGGGAAATGTGCGTCACTGTCATCGTGTTGTGTGATGTTTCACAGTGTTCCTTTGTTGTGTTTTAATATAATGTAATCCTACTTAGAATAATTTAGTCTTACTGTTTTAACGATAAACATAACATCAAAGAACGAGTATCTCTTGTGTGCTATCTACTTGGGGCTAGGCCCGTTGGCCTAGCCCATCGCTCAGCCAACGAACTGATACTTCACCGTCATAAGAAGAACCCTATCGTTACATTTGGTGACAGAGTGGGATGGCGGTGGAATGCGTTGGTCTTTACACTTTTTAATGGAATTTTTATCGAGAATGATTTGGATTCACTGAGTGCTGCTGATTCACAGCTTTAATTTGATTTTCAAAACAGAAACTTTTTGCGATGGATTTGGGTTCAAATTGCTGCTCATTTCGCTTGGTTATTGTTTTTTTTGGAAGAAGACATTCCACCAACGGAAAAGGCATTCGTTTTCCAGATGATACAAGGTACAGTCAAGATTTCGTGAGAAACTATGTCACCGTTAATTAGCCGATTGTTTGGGAGCTGGCCGGAGAGTGGTTGCAGCTGGGAAGAGCTATAGAGAGCCTTCGTATGTAATAGGACTTTTTAAACATTTCTTTTTGGAGATATCATCACGAAATTGGGCAAATAAAGTGATGTTGTAGGCACTACCTTCGCTTGCCAGTTTATGCCTCCGGATGAGTGATGATCACACGAGGAGAGTAGTCATGTCATTTGTCGCTCCATAATGTTACTGTGCTTGTTACGGGCTATGATATGAATAAAGCTTAAAAAAGATATGAATTATTATATGGAGCAATGTTAGCACGTTTAGCAAGTTATTTTCTTTCTTACTCGCGATAAGCCTTCAAATCAATCCAGAGAGCGGAAAGCTAGGCCCACAGTGTGACCATTTTGAATCCCGATGCCTCCGAAACGCGCCATCCAAACTTCAAACATGGACGAAGAAACCATCAAAAAAATAATTAACGACGCTGTTTCGAGCCTTGTTAGCAAAGATCACATGGACGCCCTTATGGAGAAATTGGAAAGCAATATAGAAGCAATGATAGACAAAAAAATTGCTCAAGCAACGGAGCCCTTGAGAAAGGAAATTTCGACCCTTGAGGGGAAAATTGAGGTTTTCCAGACAAAGCTATCGGAGTTGGAAGTAAGGCTTGATGACGCAGATCAATATAGCCGAAGGTCATGCCTACGTATCTTTGGGGTTCCCTTGCCTGCCAATGGCAAGGAATCCAACAACGACTGCGTGGATCTAGCGAAAAGGATCTTTTCGGAAATGGAGGTCACCGTACCTGTCGATGGAATTGACAGAGTTCATCGCATTGGCAAAAGAAACAAAAACGCAGATGGAACTTTGGGGCAACCTCTCATCATTAAATTTACAGCATGGAGGTACCGCACTGCTGTTTACAAGGGTAGGAAAAAATTAAAGAGTCAGAAAATTCAATTGGATCTGACCCCAAGGAGGGCAAAGCTTCTCTCAAAGGCTCGAATGGTAGTTCAGGACAACCCCAACGTTGATTATGCATTCGCTGATGTCAACTGTCGTTTGGGCATCAAAACAACAAGTGGAGATTTCAAATTCTTTAACTCTGACGAAGAACTCTCCCATATCCTTTCGAAAACGTGATTTATCTGAGTTATTGAAGTCTCCATAAACTTTAATTTTTGTATTTCCCTCCAAGGTACTTTGGTTTTCCCACCGACCCTTTTGTGTTATGTTTTCAGCTTGTTTTGATATTACCAGCAAATAAATTTTTATTTTCGTTGAGTCTCTAGAGAAACGCCAAACAAATAAGAGAAGTGGCCAGGAACTTATGCAAATCATCTGTTAGATTTTTCACTATTTGAATATACTTTTCAGAGCGCATTTCATAGATTCATGCCACAGTTTCCAAGATTGCACGATTTTCGTGAGTTCATGAATGCTTGTTTCGTTGCATGGGAAATTGCATGGATCTTTGTTATTATCCTCTTACGAGCCTTGACAAGACTGCTTGTTATTCAAAAATCGCCTCATAGCCATGGCTTTATTGGCAAGCAGCAGTAGCATCTTTTCCCCTTATGCCTAGTCATAATCACAAAAGCTAGCATGCACCTACAAGCAAGACCATTATCAATGCTTCTTCTCCAATCTTTAAATCTAGTGAAGATCAAATATTTCCGCAAGAAAGTTACCTTCTAGCCCCCAAGCACCTTGTTGACAAGTCATGACAAACCGAGCCTTTCCTTTTGTAGTTTTTGCTTTGTTTTTAACAGTGAATTGTTTTTGTGTAAATTTGTTTACCCTTTGTTTGTATGTGAGAGAAAAACCAAGTAAACCGAATTGTCATACTAAACCATGGACTTGCGAAGTAGCCTTTCACTTGTTGAGGAGATTAATGTGCTATGATGCCGGTTGATATAAATCATTGGCGAGCGGCAATATCATCGTTCCGCTTACCCTTAATCACAAAAGCTAACACGCATTTACGAGTAAAACCCATATCAGTGCTTCTTTCAATCTTTAAATTATACATCTCTTGCTGCATTTTAGTGTTAATCGCAATTCCTGCCTTACCACTCACTATGGTTGTCCAGACTACAGCAAATTTAACGTCTTATTCGGACACTAGTTTTCTGCACATGTTCGCCCGGATATACTCGTCTGCCAAGGAAATTGGATATGTACTCTTTGAACTAATCAAGCGCTTTCCACTTTTGTTTCTCGATCCCTACAAACGCTCTATTTTCCAATCACTGCTTTTTAGATATACATTCATTTATGCCGCTTGCTCAGTATCCTCTACGCTTTACTTGCAGTGGATAACAAACAAAACAATTGCAATGAGTGGTGACGTTGAAATCAACCCAGGGCCACATCACAGTACTTTCAGTTTTTGTTCCTGGAACTTGAATAGTATTTGCGTGCACGATTTTGCACGTGTTTCTCATATCGAAGCGTATAATTCAATCTATAACTATGACTTAATAGGCATTGTCGAGACCCACATTGACAGCACAGTAAATTCAAAAAAATTAGACCTTAATGGATACACATTTATCAAAAGAAACCATCCATTAAACATAAAACGAGGAGGTGTAGGTCTTTACGTTAAAGATTCTCTCCCAGCAATAAGTCGGGAAGACCTTGCAATTCTACCTGAATGCATTGTGTGTGAAATTCAGCTAGATAAAAAGAAATACTTCTTTTCCATCCTCTACCGGAGTCCAAGTCAGAGCCCATCCGAATTTCAGGCTTTTATGAATAAATTCGAACTCATGTTGTCCAAGATGTCTGGTGAAAACCCTTACTGTGTTATTATAACGGGGGATTTCAACTGCCGCTCTACAAACTGGTGGGTAGATGACATTGAAAATGAAGAGGGCAAACTTTTCGAACCGCTCATATCTGACCTTGGCCTACATCAACTTATAAGTGAACCAACGCACTTTATTGGAAATTCAAGGTCATGCATCGATGTTATATTTACTGATCAGCCAAATTTATTCCTTGAATCGGGTGTTCACCCCTCTTTACAGGAGCATTGTCATCATCAGATTATCTTTGGTAAACTAAGCGTAACAAACTTGTCTCCACCTTCGTATAAACGCAAAATTTGGTACTATGATAGAGCAAATGTGACTGCAATAAAGAAAAGCATTGAGATGTTTCCTTGGAGTGATACCTTTTCGAAAGTCACATGCCCTAATACTAAAGTCAAAAATCTAAATGAGATTCTATTGAATATCTTTTCAAACTTTATACCAAACAAAACAATCACAGTCAGGTCTCGCCAGGCACCTTGGTTAACACAGTCAATCAAAAATTTTTTACAGAAGAAGAATAGGGCTTATAAGACCTTCATAAGAAATGGTCAGCCGGAGGACAGGCTCGAGGCCATCAACAACATGATATCTTTTGGATCCAAAATGATCGAGGACGCTAAGGACAAGTACTTTACGAAAATAGGTAGAGCACTTTCAAATCCTGAAACAGGTAGAAAACTCTATTGGTCCTTGATCAATAAAATTTTGAACAAAGCCAAAATACCAATAATCCCTCCTCTGTTAGAAAATGATGTATTTGTGTTGGATTTTTCTGAAAAAGCAGAAATTTTTAATAATTATTTTATCCAACAGTGCACCACAATCGATACTGGTAGCGAACTTCCTCCATTATTTGTACCGAGTATTCCACTGCTCACTGCCTTCTCTATCTCTGACGATACGATCTTGCACATCATTCGATCATTGAATCCAAACAAGGCTCATGGTTGTGATGATATCTCAGTGCGTATGATAAAGATATGCGATGATGCACTTCTTCTACCACTTAAATTGATTTTTGAATCGTGTATGAGCCAGGGTGTTTTCCCTGAAGTCTGGAAGCAAGCTAACATAGTTCCCATCCATAAGAAAGGCAGTAAGAACATGAAGCAAAACTATCGTCCTATCTCTCTTCTCCCAATCTTTGGTAAAATTCTGGAAAAGCTGATCTTTGACTCGCTTTATCATCATCTGAATACAAATAATTTATTAAACCCAAATCAGTCAGGATTTCGCCCAGGAGATTCAACTGTCAACCAGTTACTGACAATAGTCAACTCCATATTTACTGCTTTCGACTGCAATCCCACGGTAGATGTCCGATCCGTTTTTCTCGATATTTCAAAGGCCTTTGACAGGGTCTGGCATCTAGGTCTCATATACAAGCTACGCCGATGTGGTGTCTCTGGTAAATTACTAACACTAATGCAAAGCTTTCTCAATGATAGAAAGCAGCGCACTGTTTTGAATGGAAGAACTTCTAAATGGGGTAGTATTTCATCTGGAGTCCCCCAAGGCTCTATCCTCGGTCCTCTATTCTTCCTAATTTATATCAACGACTTGACAGATGGCTTAACGTGTAATGTGAAACTATTCGCCGATGACACATCGATCTTCACAGTTGTAAACGACCCACATGAAGCTGCACGTGATTTGAACCATGATTTAAACCTCATCAAGCTTTGGGCACACAATTGGCGAATGACTTTTAATCCTGACCCAACTAAGCAAGCAGTTGAGGTCATCTTTTCCAAAAAGAAAACTCCAACGAATCATCCTCCTATCTTTTTTAATAATATTCCAGTAATGAAGGTCCACGAGCACAAACACCTCGGTATTATACTTGATTCTAAACTATCATTCGCTAGTCACTTTCAATCAATTATTTCTAAATGTAAACAAGGCATAGGGATGTTGAGATTCCTTTCAAAGTATATGCCGCGATATACGCTCAACGAAATGTATAAACTCTATGTCCGTCCCCATCTGGATTATGGTGACGTAATATATCACATTCCACAAAATACTCATGATTGTAGCCAAACTGTTACATTGACCAATTCGATGGAAAAACTCGAGTCCATTCAATACTCTGCCGCATTAGCAATAACTGGGGCTTGGAAGGGCACATCGTGCCAAAAAATTTATGATGAACTCGGATGGGAATCGCTAAACCACCGACGATGGAGTAGACGCCTTGTTTCTTTCTTTAAAATAATCAATAACTTGACACCAGATTACACTAGAAGCCCTATACCCGAACTTCAGAAATCAGGCTACATTCTTCGCAGACAGGCTTCAGTAGGGCAAATACACGCGAGAACTGAGAAATTTAAAGCTAGTTTTTATCCAAATTGTTTATCTGAATGGGAAAAACTCGACCCAGAGATCAAACAATCCCACTCAGTAAGTGCTTTCAAAAAACAACTATTTGCATTTATCCGTCCAACAAAAAAGCTAGTCTACAACATCCACGACCCAAAAGGTTTATCCATTTTGACACAACTTCGTGTTGGACTTAGCAAGCTGAATTTTCACAAATTCAAACATAACTTCAGTGATACCCTGAATCCTTTGTGCCCAGTAAATGATGGTATTGAGGATACGGAACACTTTTTGCTGCTCTGCCATGCTTATGATACAGATAGACGTGATCTTCTTGACAATGTGAGGGCTATATTGCAACCCCATGGATTAACAAACCTTTCGAATGAAGCTTTACTGCAAATAATTCTTTATGGTCATGAAAAATTATCTTTAAATTCAAATACAAAAATTCTTGAGGCAACATTAAAATATATTCAGACCTCTGAAAGGTTTCATTAAGTAGTTTTATAAATCTTCTCTCCTATGTAATTTGTCTTTCATTGTTCTTGTTTTGTTTCGTCAATGTAGTTTGTCCTTGTTTTTGTTTTAACATCCAAATTGTAAATGTCTTTAATTATTAGTAATCTGTAACATGTAATTTGCAACATTTAATGCAACCTTAATTTGAATCAAATATGTTTAATGTAATGGCCACAGGGTTGCTATGTATTTCCATGCTCCCTGTGGTATCGTCTTGTAGTTGTCTGTTTTGTAAAATTTTATGAGAATATAAAAAAAAAAAAAAAAAAAAAATGCCTCCGGGCCGTAATGACACTTCAAACACTTTTATTTATGACGTAGAAGAACTCAGTGACTTTTCAAGGTTGTATCGTGTATTTTAAAAGGGAGGGGATGGTGTAACGTTTTAGGACTTGTATTCTTCAGTAATTATTATTATTATGTTTAGCTAGATCTTTGATTATGTTGCGTGTTAATGTCACATGTTTGTTTGTCGTGCTGTTGTGTTAGTAACTCCCTTTCCGGGAAATGTGCGTCACTGTCATCGTGTTGTGTGATGTTTCACAGTGTTCCTTTGTTGTGTTTTAATATAATGTAATCCTACTTAGAATAATTTAGTCTTACTGTTTTAACGATAAACATAACATCAAAGAACGAGTATCTCTTGTGTGCTATCTACTTGGGGCTAGGCCCGTTGGCCTAGCCCATCGCTCAGCCAACGAACTGATACTTCACCGTCATAAGAAGAACCCTATCGTTACAATGATTCTTTCAATACGAACTCACCAAAAGGTTTTCACAACTTTTTTTAATCAGTAACAAATGCTCACCAGCATGGTACACAGCAAGTCGCAAGTCAGAAAAATGACATTTTCTTGATGTGCTTTTCTTTGGTGCGAAATCTTGCCAAAAATTCCAGTAGTTATAAAAATATCATCATCTGTTGTCAGTTTTTGTCAATAGCTTAAAAAGTTTTTATTCACGAAGAACTATTTGATTCTAATGCCCTGGCAAAACGACTAAACATTTCACTAAACATTTCACTAAACTTTTATTTAGTTAAAAGTTTAGTGAAAAGTTTAGTCGTTTTGCCACCCTGTTTATTGTTGTTTAGTCGTGTTGAGTGTTGTTGAGCAAAGTTTGATCCTGGGCAAAAATGTTTGGCTTTGTTCAGTGTTGTTTAGCAAATGTTTAGTCGTTTTACCACCAATTAAACATTTGTTGTGATCGCGCAGGCGCTCTAGCTGTAGAAATCCAAGGGTTTTCGTCTGTTTTCGTTGGTTTTCTTGTCTCTACGTGACCCAAAAAGCCTTTTTGAGACATCCGAATATCTCGTTGTACGCCACTGTGTCTTCTTCAACAGTCAAAATTTTGTCAATGTGCTAAAAAGTCTTTTCTTTCCCCGTCGCTTCATCCGATTCTTATTTTATTCCACTGCTTGCGCATGCAACAAAATAAACCAAAAGCAAATTCCTATGCAAGATCCCCTACAGCCCAACAGCGTCGTAGCTAGCTCGCTGCTCGAGTGAAATTTAGTGAAAAGTTTAGTCACGTTTTGTCACCCTCGCTAAACTTCGCTCAACTTCACTTAACAAAAGTTGAGTGAAATGTTTAGTGAAATTGTTCTGTCAGCCATGTATCCAAAAAGGGAATGCTCTCTCCTCGATTGGTTTATCTACTAAGAGAGCTCCATCTAAAGAAATTCCTTTGCAAGAATCCAGGGACGTAACTCGGCTAATAAGTCTGGGGAGGGGTGAAAAGGGTTTCTGCCCTGCAAAATTGATTGGTGCTCTGCAGACCTCGAAGTAAAGTTATGTCTATAGAATGCTAATGAAAGCTTTACCAAGATACATTTTTCTTTTCCAAGGATAAATCCTTAGGCAATAAAAACAAATTTGAAACTTTATCGCCTATGAAATATTCATAGATCTACGTGAGCATAAATTAAATTTCAAATTTGATTTTTCTTTGCAATAAAGCTTACATCTCACGGGGGGAGAGGGTGCATATGTGTTTTGGCTACATGATAGGAACGACACGACAAATTTGAACCTTGGGGCGTAAGTAGTATCAAGTTTAGTGAGGTATTATGACCAGGGTTGCCAATTGGGATTATTCAATCCCAGATTTCACGAAACTGGAACTGTTGAAAAACTGCTGGGATCAGAAATTGTTATTTGGGATTCAAAGTAAAAATTGGGATTTTTTTGGGATTATCAGACAAGAATGGATAATTTGTTATAATTGGTCCATGGATTGCTAAAATTGACTATTATTTAGCACCTTTAGCGCCACTAAAGACAATGTAGTGAGCCACAAATAGAAGAATGATTGACTTGAATGTAAAATTTTGCGCAATTCATAGTTTGTTTCATGATTTCTTGAAATTTTGTGGTGATTCTATTTGTCATTCTATCAATATAAGCAATTTGTCTTTTCTTTTTGTTTTTGTTATTGGGTCCCGTTCAAATACTTGTGGAAGGGGAGCGTGCATTTTTTTGAATGTAGAAAAAATTCGATTCGCAGAAAGTAGATCACGGTCCTACTCTATCGCTACCAAAGTTTATTCGATTCGCGCGAAAGAATTCGTCTAGTGGAAATCGGCCTTAAACCTGATTTACACGAGATGAATTTTTTCGTGCGAAGCGAATTTTTTGCCGCGAATGCGCGAAAAATACGCGCAGAAGTAGAGATTAGAAAATTTACAGCGAATTCGCAGCTAAAAATTTGCTGCGAAAAAGTAGAAACCATTCCTACTTTTTCGCTGCGAAACTTTCGCCTTGTAAAATAAATCAATCAGAACAGCATTGGAAGACACCTGATTTCTGTTTTGGTTTCTGATGGCCTACGTCTTTCCGCATTCTTTTTCTCAAACACTCTCGCCTTTAAAACGACAATAAAATAGGTTGGTAATTATTCATTTCCTGTTCCTTGTACACAATCCATGTAAGTTGATTTATATCAGATTATTATTCAAACATTTAAATTTCAAATTTACGAAAACTTGCTTGAAAGTGTCATCGTTCTACCAATATGGCAGAAATAAAAAAAGGCAAGGATTTCTTCAAATTGCTTAATTGCGGGCTGCTTATTGTCCTGCTCAACAGCAACAGTTTTAAACAGATGCACTAACAGGATCTCGCATGCTTGTGCAAGTTTCGATAGCGACCTTTGAAAGTATTTGAAGAAGTTATACTGGTCTTATAAATGTAAACGGAATTCTCCCTTCTGAAGACGTCCTGAATAAATTTTTCTAATCCAGTATCGCTTTTTTGATAAATTTAAAATTTTAAACTTGCTGATAAGAGCACTCTTCGGACAGTCGCTATTTTCTTCTGTAATATTCCCAGTGAATTCACATAAAAATTTCGCCAGTGTAAATTGAACTTCGAAATCGAGAGAAAAATTCGCAGCTAGAAAATTCGTGGCGAAAAATTCGCTTGGCGCGAAAAATTTGAAAGTTATCTGATGTTGTTCTGGCACAATGCCTCATCATACTTCATGCACAATGTCCAAGTTTAAGCCTTCACACTTTTATACTATGTATGTTGATGCAACTCAATTCTTATGAATACTAACTCGACCATTTAAATATCAAATTAAGCAACCGTAACATTGAAAAATGTGTAATTCATTGCACAGGAAATATAGAAGGCAAAGCTGCAGAGGAATATCTATCCCTTTCTATAACTTCTGCGAAGGAATCTACTTTTGAAAAAATTGGGATTGCTTTGGGATTGAATTGGGATTGATTTGGGATTGATTTGGGATTGATTTGGGATTGCTTTGGGATTGCTTTGGGATTGATTTGGGATTGATTTGGGATTGATTTGGGATTGATTTGGGATTGATTTTCAGAAACTTTAGAATTGAGGACTTGCCAGCACTTGGCAACCCTGATTAGGACCCACCATTGTTGGGTTTGACGCAAAAGAAAATCTTTGAAATTGTAACTTGTAGAAGGGCTAAAAAACCATCTCCCAGGCTAAAATTTAGCAAGATACTATATTGC
Organism: Rhopilema esculentum; assembly: GCF_057945365.1. Taxonomy (NCBI): domain Eukaryota; kingdom Metazoa; phylum Cnidaria; class Scyphozoa; order Rhizostomeae; family Rhizostomatidae; genus Rhopilema; species Rhopilema esculentum. The sequence goes on along the minus strand of NC_142830.1, from coordinate 6,148,495 downwards.
TTAGGAAGGAAAATTCGACGGGTTTTAGAGAACACTGATTATTGTTTTTTGGGAAGGAACAATCGAGGAGGGGAGGTGTCATGCTAAAACTCAAGTGACAGACAATGGGGAAAGAAATTGTGACCTTTCGTTTCTGATTGCACATCGACTTAAATAAGTTAGTGAATAAACCAAACAAAATCGGCATCTAAACAGTTTGTTCTCCTTTTTTCATACACCTTTTTTAAAGGAATAAAAAAACGGTAAAAATTCTTATCTTGAAAAAAGTAAGGGGCTTCACGCTACCCCTCTTACCCCGAGGGTACCCCACCCTGTACCTGTCACGAAAAAGTTTTTTACAATTTAAGTTGCTTTGTGTGGACTCAAACATGCACTGAACATATGTATCAATAATCGTTGCATTTTCTGTTAGCTTTAATGCAGTGTCACACACTCCCCTTCCCACACACCCCTCCGGGATTTTCGCCCCTGCAAGGAACAAATTACATGACTGTCATCATAGTGTGGTGGAATTACGATTTTACCCGGACGAAAGTAATAAAAAGCTGTAATTTGGCACTTAGGTTCCATACGATACTGGGAATAACCAGAAAAAAGCCCCATCAATTGGACATTGGGAATTCCTTATTTGGGCAAATCCCATATGGCACACTGATCAGCAGGGGTTCAAATTTTGATGTCGCTAAAACCACATTATACGTACATATTCTGAAAGACAGTTTCATGCTGAACAACTTTTATTCAACATACACGCCCTTACAATGTGGAAATAAGTACTTTCTGGTCAAAAATAGCAGATAGGGGGCAGCTGGGTAATAGAATGTATACAGTGGTGGCGCCAGGGGAGGGCTAGGGCGCTACAGTCCCATCATCGGAAGCATCTAGCCCCCCTATCGAAAGAAAATTTTAGGTTTTTGTCGGAGCAAATTTGACAAAATAACGTACGAAAACTGCATATTATAGTCAATTTAGCCACCCTGTTGGAAGCTCCAACCCCTCTTTCGGAAGATTTCTGGCGCTGCCTCTGAATGTATATAAGTTTATTTATGAACAACTTATATATTAACAAGATCAAAACATGCGTGATGAAATCCTATCCAACAAGGAGCAGGTTAAGAATCCCGCTAAACATTTTGAAATTTCTGCAATCCGTGTATTATTTTGAGAAAATCTGCGTCCGGCAAGTGTGTAGAATTCCCTCGTTCCGTTGAAAAATTGCCAGATTTCCGCAATCTACGACAAATTTCCCTAAAATTCTGTTCTTCCGCAAACACTGAAGACATCTTCATTTGGAGAAAAAAGGCAAGGATCTACCCTGTGCCTTGCAGACAAATATTCTTGCTGGTGATAACTGCGGGTACGAAGGTCTTTTAATGCAGAACACGGGAAAAGGTGAACCACGTTGAAGTATATATATATTTGTCTCAAGATTTTCCAATTTCTAAGTCCAGGTTTCCGTTTTTCAAAACTATTTTCCGGGTTTTGGGTCCTAGGTACTCTCAAAACACCCTCTTTTTTGAAAAGCTTGCAATTTTTGCGATTATACGTAATTTGGAAGTTATCTCTTTTTCTCTTTTTCTTTAGGGAATATTACGGGCCCAGCATCAAGCTGTAGTTTTGTGCAGCCACTTTGAATTTGCACTGAATTTGGCAGTGTTTTTTACGTCTTAGTAACAAAAATTACTAAGATGAAGGATGTCAATGAAAAAAGTTGAAAAACTATCAGAATTGAAACCTTTATCTTTAAATTAGTTTATATTGAAAAAATCATGTTGTTGGACCGTTTGGTCGCGAGTTACTTTGTTTTGAATCTATTTTGAAGATATTTCTTTAGATTTGACCGGAATTTGCTGCTCCAGTGAAAAACTTCACTAGAGTCAGCCCGGGTCGAGTCAGCCCGGGCTGAGTGGGCCCGGGTTGAGTCAGCCCGGGCTTGATGGGTATCATCATACTTTATCTTATTCGCACACTTGATGATTTTGCATCGATAGAATTTGCGATATAAAATGAAAATATTCAGCAAGAAGATCAGCCTTTCTTCTGCGCGCTTTTCAATATTCACTCGTCCCACTTTATTTCTGCCCAATCACCACTAAATTTGCATAATCTTAGGGTACGTATGTTAAATAAAAGTTATTCAGCATGAAATTATCTTTCAAAAGATGTACATACTATGTGGTTTTAGCAACACTAAAATTTTGAACCACTACTGATCAGTGCGCCATTATGGTATTTGCCCATATAAGGAATTCCCAATGTCCAATTGATGGGGCTTTTTTCTGGTCATTTCCAACTTAGTATAGAACATCTGTGCCAAATCACAGCTTTGTATTATTTTTATCCGGGTTAGACCGTTTTTTTATCTAATTCCAATACACTATTAATTTATGTTATTATAGTCTCGATTACTCTCATTTTCTGATACATCAGTCAGTGGAACATATAGGGTTAATGAAAGCCACGTGGCAATACACTCAATACACTCGATTGAGGCTGGCTACAAGAAACGAGTACTGGACAGTTAGAAAAAATTAAGAAACTTAAGTACTCGAAGCAAAAAAAATAAGAAAACTATTGAATCGTGATAAAACTGAGAACAGCGAAATTTTGTGAAATCCAAGAACAAGATTGCCCTGTTAACCTAGAACTTAAGACACAAGAGATAAAAAAATACTTCCCACATCTAAATACAGCATCAGAACGGAAGCGAATCTCTTGACGTGATAAAAAAGGTCATAAACATTCCATAACATCATTCATGACATCATAATTAAGAAACTCTTAAGAAACAACGAGTATTGAAATTTCCAGAACATCAAGAAACTGGAGTACTCAACATCGACCTTTGTTTCTTATAAAAAAAATGAGTGTATTCCATAGAGTAAATGCAGGATGACGTTCGACCCAACGAGTGCGTGAAAGACTGACAAAATCCTTTCTCTATATTTCTATGAGGCCTATTACATCGCCGGAATGTGTCATTTATGACCATCCTTTTTAGCTTCATAACAAAAATATTCAAGCAATTTTCCAAGAGAAAGGGCACTTTTCCTCTTTTGAGAAAAGGGCAGGGGGCAGGGATATGGCCCCCAGGACCCCCTAAGTAGTTGCGCACCTGCTGTCGGGTTTTTTTTTCAATAAATAGTATTCCTGTTTTATTACTGTGAAAACTTTTCAAAAAGAGCAGTTACTCAGATTTTAAACTCACGCTGTCGATAGGCTGTCATTTGAAAATGTTTGGGGACACCTGCCTCTCCTCATGTACCACATAACAGCCTTCGAGGAATGCATTTGCAGCCTTACATTCTTCTTAGCCCACATGTTACAAAAAATCGAATGTCATCCTCTTGAAGCCCTCTTTCCAACGTTAAATTTTAAATAGAGTTGAACCCAACCCTGGTGGGAGACAGCAGTTCTCTTATTTCATAGAACCCTAGTTGATAGCAACAAACGCAAGTGATGTGGGGCATATACTAGGTTGTTTGCGATAATGATGTTGCTAACAGAAAATGTGCGTAGGAACGCCAATATACTAGAAAAACATAGTCAAAATAGCGTTCTCATAGCCAATAAGGAAAACTGACAAAATTTTATATTAGGTATATTGACACATCATACCTCACCCGTCTTTCCCTTGTTCAATTTCAGTTCTGTTGTTCTTTTTGCGAAAGGAGATTGGGAACCAAGGTCTGGAATTTGAAGGTCTCGAGGGGTTGGGTGTCAAGTGCTATCCAATATGGCGCTTGAAAGTTGTTGGACATTCCTTTCAATTTTTTTAGTTGTGATATTGCATGCGATATTTTGTGGTAAGTTTTATTCAAACTTCTACCATTTCAAGCTTTTCACTGTAAGCTCGTCTTTTTTTTCAGTTTTAATACTGACACGAAAATGACTTCGTCTGGTGACGACCTAGGCCCGGCCAGAGTAGGCCTACCTATATTTGTTTTTACTTGCGCTTGACAGCTTTGTCTACATACTTTTTGCATCTTAATCTTTGGTCAAACTAGTTGACCAAAGATCAAAGATTGTCTCAAATGACACGATGCGTTGCTGCTTATACGATGTATAAGAAAGGTTTAATTTTTGGTGGTGGAAAATGCACGATGTAGTTACCCTAGAATGAATAACTAAACAAATACACCAGGGTATCAACTACATCAGATGAAGGCATTCAAAGTTTCTGTTTCATCTATGGAAGGTATTTCTCCCTGAAAAACAGTTTTAGGCAGTAGAAAGAAAATTTACTGGACGTAGATCATGAGCATAAAATTGAACCAAATCGTTCTAAGCGACTTGACTTGCCACTTGTAATTATTTTAATCAAATGTTTTTTTTCGAATAGAGAGCAATGTTGTTTAGCGTTTCATTCTGCAAAATTGTTTGTTCCTGAACAAACATTAGGGGACAGACATGAAAAATGTTAGAATTTTAAAACCAAAAACAACTTTTTATGTGAATTGTCAAGCTTGTCATGATTGCAAGGACACCCAAACTGTAATCTGAAAGAATAAAATCACGAAATAATCCTATTTTCTTTTAAGTATGTTGCATTTCTACATTATGTAAACAGAAATAGAATGTTTGATCTTGAGTCTCTTGAGTAGAATTTTGTATGTTGTTAAGATATTTGTGCACACCCAAATTGCATGGCTTCATTAATTATGCATTATTTGAAAATGAATTGATGCCATCAAATCTGTAGCAAAAGACCTGTTGATTAGAAGATATTTTCAAGTATTAGGCTTGGTGTATTGAGCACTAAAAAGATATAAATCAAACTTCCTTAAATGAACCAGCCCTCTCAAGCTCTGTTCAATGATTAAAAGTCACATTAAGCTTGGTCATTAACATAATAATCTTGAATTTCATCTTGTGGCCCATTTCATGTTTTATACTCAATCAGAGAACCTGTCCATGCTTGAAATAGGCCCTGCAGGTATTGCTACTCACCTTTGTCAATCTGTTAGACATTAGGGAATTTAAGTAGAATTATAGAAATTCCCAAAATGTTTACTGTTAAATTATCTAATGATATATAATTAAGAAATTGGTCTTTATGTGCATGTTTACTATTTGATGTAGAATTGACCAGGCTGAGGGCACTTTTCACTTGAATAGTTAAACTCTAAAAAGCATTTGATTGGTGCATTCTTTTTTAATCTGGGCTAGCCTTAAAAGCACAAAAGAAGGTTTCTGATATGTATTTTTGTTTAATTTTGAAAAGAAACTCAATTAATTTAATTTTCAAAGCCACAAAATTTGAAAACACAAACTTGGCATTTGAGGAGGGCCATAGCTCATACTCCCTTCAAATGCTGGAGGGGGGGGGGGGGGCTACAGATTGCTCTACTAAGTTGCTTTGAAAAGAAAATTGTTCTCCTTGAAGTCAATTTTCCATCGCTTCTAGTCTTATTAACCTTCAAATAGCTCACCTGGAAATTGCCAGGGGAGCTGCTTACTGCTCCCCTGTTAAGTAAGTTTAATGTCCAGGCCTGAAAACAGTGCTCAAACTAAAGTGGATGTTTAAAATCATTTAAGTATATGAATCTAAAAGTTTTTCTCGGAAAGCTCTCATGGGGCTGGGTCCCACTATCCCCAATACAGAGGCTGCAACCAAAATAACTGTTCTATGGGTATATAAGTTAGCTGTTGTTTTAGCCTTCCCGTTTTTCAGTTCAGTTTTCTAGAAGTAAATTTTTTCTAAAAGTTTGTCAAGTGATCATGTCAATTTTCTTTATTTTTATAGATGTGGTAGTTGAACAAAGTGGATATGTAAGCTATACCCAAAAAGAAACTAGTAGTCCATTAACCAGATTTCAAGTGCAGTTCAAAACAATTGATAGTAGAGGCATAATTCTTCATGCAAAGAGTTCTTCAGATTTTTTAACACTGGAGCTGGTTGGTGGAAAGCTAAGGCAAGTGTACAAAAACAACCCTTTCAAAGATTTTTTTAAATGAAGTTCAAGCATGTTTGCAAATTTTCAAAGTAAAAATCATCCTCATATATCCTCCTTAAATACTTATTGCAAAAAACAAAGATTAGACCAATTGCACAAAATTATGTTTTCTACTTTTTCAAGGTATCCTGGGTCCACTGCTCACTAACTTGTATGCATAGCCATTAATGCTTCTTCTGTATTCTGAATTAGCCCAATCTGCATCACAATATCCAAATCAATGCATTTTGTCTTTAGGTTTGTGGAATATTAATGGACCAATTCGACTAACAGCCTCGTTTTGAAAAAGTCCTCAAATTCTTTTATAATGATTTTTGCGGTCAAATCCCTTGCAAGTTTTCAAACTTACAAGCACAAACAAAATGAAAAATTGTATTCAGCCTAAATCTATCGTGATAAAACCAAATCTGAGCTTAAAAAAGTCGTATAATTAAATTTGGAGAAATTTCCAAAGCAAGGCTGTAAGTCAAATTGGTCTATTTCTGACTTATTGTTCCTTTATGTCAAAGTTATATGACCCAGTCCTCTTAACAACAACAAATATTATCCATAATTATAAACCAAAGTTTAATATTTAACAAAATGAACTCTGGTTTGAACAAGCAACAGACTTCAGGGGACAGACAGATGATGGTATTAGAAACTTATTTCTAATTTCAAGAGACTTGGAGTTTACAGGCACCACAGAGCATTGAGGAAGCAGGGGTCTAGAAAAAAATGGCAGAAGCCCCCCCCCCCCCCCCAGCGCCCTTCTCTGCATGCCTGTTTAAGGGTATAGAGCTGTCTGTTGCTGTCTCTGTCTCGCAGCAAATTTCCACAGTCTGGCTACAGTTTTAATCCCAATCCCACACATACAAGCTTAGGCTAATGTCAACTGAAACTACTTATCAGCTGCCCCTGGTATGCTTTAATTCCATTTTTCATTGAAGGGGGATTTGAATGATATATGAGAAATGATGTTTTTGTTAATTTTTATCAGGTATGCTGCTGACTTTGGTAAAACGTATGATAGTTATGGTGAAGTATCATCTGGATTTCATGAACTGTTTGTTGGACAAGGGTTAGCAGATAATGAATGGCATAATGTTGTTTTGATTCACAATGAAGAGAAGCAGAAAGTTTACATTAGCATAGACAATCTTAAGGAATCAGAATACAATGCAACTAGAACTTTGGCACCTGGAGCTGCAAAGTTTAGCATAGAGTATATTCACATTGGAGGAATGAAATTTCATGACACAATTTCAGTGAAAGAAAGCTTGACGAGAAGAGGCTTGAAAGCTTGCTTTACAAATTCTACTATCAACGATAGGAGTGTTCTTGATGGTGATCATGTCACATTAGTCAAAGCAGTTAGAGGATCATGCCCTTTTGTTAGGCATTTCAATTCAGTTGATTTTCCAATGAATGGATCATATGTTTCCTACAATTTCACCAGCTCAGAAATGTCTGTAGAGTTTAGCTTTAGAACCATTCTCACTAATCAAAAGCTGTTTTACACATCACAAAAAAGTGCTTTGAGTCAATTCATTGATGTAGGTATTGATGCTGAGGGAAAAGTAACTATGACTTATGGTAACTTTGCTCTGAAGTCATCATCCTTGGGTTTGAATGACGGTTTCTGGCATGAAATTAAATTGTCATTTTCATCATCTTTGATGCTTGAGCTGACTGTAGATAGGCAAGTGGCTAGTGTTAGGGCCAAGCAAGCTTTGAAGATTAAAGACAAAGTCTTTTTTGGGCCAAATTATGCAGGCTGTATGAAAAATATCATGGTTAATGGAAAGAAACTGGTAATATCTGACTTTGACAAATATGAAGCAAAATCTGTAGCGAACTTAAAAGGTTCTTTAAGACCAACTTTTGGTAGATGCTCTTTAAACGAACTCTGTGTTCCAAACCCCTGTCTTCATGGTGGAAAGTGTCAACAAAAGACTGAAGTCTTGTTTTCATGTAACTGCGCCAACACAGGCTATTCAGGGAGTGTCTGTAACAAGCGTAAGTTTTCAGCTATTTCATATACTCTCTTGTTTGCTGAAAGTAGATTATCTTATTTTTTCAATTTATCTTTATACTGAACATGGATTTATGACTATAAGATTTATAACATAAAGCGATGTATAACACAATCGGTATTCCTGATTTTTCACGTTGTTAACGATTTTACTCAGTTTAGGTTTCTTGACTTTCCTGAAATGCGTTGGGTAAGTACAATCTGCCTAAGAGGGCAGCCATAGCACATTTCCTTTTTTCATAATTGTATGAATTGTATGAATTCTCTTCAATATGTGTTGTATTTTAACATTCATTGCTAGAGAATATGGAGTTGGCCATTCCTTTGATGCACAACCCCTTTCTTTTAGCCGGGTTTGGTAGATCATGTGCAGCACTGAAAGCACATGCAAAAGGAACTGTGACTAGTGGCATGACACAGATTGATGTTGATGGAGCTGGTCCTCTTCCTGCAACAACAGTTGAATGCATCTATGATCATAATAAAGTCACAACAAATGTCTACCCAAAAATTGCTAGTGATTTAGCTGTAGAAAATCGTTTTGGGATGAAAAGCATATTTGTACCATATAATGCAGACCTTAGAAGTTTGGTTTCTATAACACAGGAGAGTCTCGAGTGTCAGCAACATGTCAAATATGTGTGTACAAAATCCAGTTTATATGACTCGCCAAATGGGCAGCCGAAGGTAAGAATCTCTATTTATCGAGAGGTTTCTGCTTTATTGCGATCTAATGTTTTACTGACAGGTGAAAACAAGGCACTTTTATTGTGTTGCGTTCGCCTTGTTGTGCGATTGTGTCACCCATGGCATTCCTCATAGGATACTCCTTTTTTATCAGGTACGTTGGTTAGGACCAAAGAACTACTTTCACTACTACTGGGGAGGCTCCAAGGGCAAAACTAATCATTGTCGCTGTGGCATTTACAATAATTGCACTGATACTTCCAAGTACTGCAATTGTGATGCACGTTCCGAGAAGGAAGCCACAGACGAAGGTTTTCTTACCAACAAAAAACATTTACCAATGAAGAAAATTGAGTTCCTGGATGTCAACAGTAATGCTGGATCGAAAGGTCGTTTTTCTTTAGGTCCTTTAAGCTGCAGTGGTGATGGTAAGATTTTTCCGCTGATGTTTAAAAATTGATAAAGTGATGTGATGCCTCTATTTACAGGCTTTTTGAACTTAGGAAAATGTTTATTTATTGTTAGACTTTACTTATCCTTGCCAGTAAAGTGTTTCTTTAGGTCAAATAAGGGCAAGGGTTTTGTTTTTTATCTTATAATAACAATGCTGATTGATTTTTGCGCACTAGTTTTTAAGCCTCACATTCCCCATGTATCGATTCTATTGCAGAAAAAAAATACCAAGGTAGCGAGGAGAATAAATGTGAACCTTATGAAAAGATTCTTCCACATTTTTCTACAAAAGCATACTGTTTTTATTCAAAGGCATGTTTTTGTAAGTTGTGAGGACAGGCTATTTGGCATATAGAACAGGACGGTTCTAAGATGCTACTCCGAGTTAAACTCTTAATGCGATCATCAGGCAACAGTTGTTTGTTGTGTAAGGCTCTACCTATATGGCATTGAGCACTTCATGACAGACCAATAAACAGTAATTTTCGTAAGTTATAAGAATGTTTATTTAGTGTATCACATTCTTTGGGTTAATGTAGATGAGCTTTATAAGCAGATGCTAAGGCTAATAGTTTTAATTCTCTATCGTAGCATCTACAGATAATGCGGTTTCATTTCGCGATGCGATGGCCTTTCTTCAAGTAAAACCCATCTCAGCAACTGACTACAACAACGCAATAGACGCGCTTACTGTTTCGTTCAATTTCAAAACAGTAAAAGCTGAAGGAATTATGTTTTATGGCAAAGGCCGTACATCAAATGATTACATTATGGTACAGATTGCTAGCAAGAAACGATTGCGAGGAGAGATCAACCTTGGATCCCAAGCAGACTTTGTTGATATAGATATTTCTGGTAACTTCGATGATAACAAGGCTCATTCAGTTTTTTTAGAATTCAACAGAAAAGAGCTTAAGCTTACAGTTGATGGGATCACAAAATCAGTGCAGCGTAACCCCCTGTCTATGAGTCATTTAGATCTAGCGGGAGATCCAATGTACCTCGGAGGTGGCTTCGATGTTTCCCAAGGTTTCACTGGTTGCATTTTTGGACTGGTAAGTGACGTCATCAACTGAATTCCTAGAATATCCTCTAATGGAATCCGCACGGTTTGTGCATAAAACGATAGCATATATATAAACATTATGAGAATGATAAATCGGTGTTTACTTCTTCAAACTACCGGCTTTTTGGAAAGGTTATACCTAGATTTAAAGATTAACGAGATGATCAACTGTAGCCACATTTTCGGAAAAATCTTGGCAAAAATGAGTCACATAAAATTAATCGCAATTTTTTGAGAAAGTGCAGTATTAATATATGCTCTTGGAGGCATATGATTTTGTAGCAATTCTTTTGAATGCAAATATTTCCCCTTGGTTTTATATTGCCATGGCGTCTTTAACGTGAGCTTTAACTGTAACGTTAAACACTCATACGCAGTCTAATGGAACTCAGATGGTTTTAAGGCATTCTTGTTCCTGAATAAAATTGCGTTAATAGCAGATTATGTTGTTGTGAATTGATTCCAGAGTAACCATCAGTAAGGAACTCTTTATTATCTGAAAGATTTTTTAAAATATTTCCTACATCTTACAAATTTTATTCTCAATATAGGCATTAACGCCAAAGGCGATACCAATACTTTATTTTATTTCTTCCTTTTGAATGAAGTTTTTTGAAGCAATACGCAGTTTTTCCAAAGTAAAACAATAATATGACAGTTCAACCGCAATTATAAATACATGGGAATTCATTCCTTTGCTTGATTTTTGGAAGAGAAAGGAGATGCTTGGAAAAAACTCAAAACAGTTAAACATTACTAGGTTCACAGTAACACTAAATCAGAAATTTTCATTTTCCAGTTTCGCAATATTTAAAATAGTTTTCACCTCTTGTAATCTTTATTCCTTCCTAAATGCACCTTTTGTCATGGTAGCTACTCACACCCTTTGTTAAAGCCATAGTCCCTTGCTGTTAAATGAACATGTCTTAATCTCACTACATTATAGTTCCTCAACGGAATGATGATTGACATCAAGGCAACGGCAAAGTATCTGCAGAACTACGGGGTGCATGCTGGTTGTGGAATCGGTTGCAACAGGCTGTCTGCTGCTCCTTGCAATTATGGCAAATGTATTGAGAGATATACCTCTTTTCAGTGCGATTGCTCGCTTTCACCATTTGATGGAAAATTTTGTCACAAAGGTAATTGTTATTGGAACATTGCATATTGCACTTCTTATGATATGATGCCTTATCTTTGGTAATTCAGTACCATTTAAGCCAATTCAGTAGTAGCAATTGGTTGTTTTTTATTTTTATTGAAGTACAAATGTTTCGGTTGTTGCATATTTTATGATAAAATTTTCATGTAGGAGAAAATATATAGAAAAATTGTCTTTTCTAGAATAAAATGAAAAATAAATTTTTGTTTTTCATCTTTTTATATGCTTATTGAAAACATTTTTTGTGATCAGTGTATATGTATCAGCCACACTGATGTTGGTAAGATTTTTGTATCCTTTTTTCAGAGTCATATCCTCTTCATTTCAAGAATGGGAGCAGTCTTATGTACACATTTGTTAAGCCCGTTCAGATAATGGAGGGAGAAGCAGTGCTTGCATTCAAGACTACTAGCAGTGATGCACTTTTGTTTAGTATCCATGGTGACAAGCCGAATTGCCATTTGTCACTGGTTCTCAAAGATGGCAGCCTTGAAGTTTCCTTCAATTTTGACACTACTTCTTCATCGAGCAAAGTCATCAAGGTTCATTCAACGACAGAGAAAGGGAGATTTGACGACGGGAAGATTCACAATGTCAGGGTGTTCCATAATGCCAAAAAGGTTACGGTAGAGGTGCTTGATAGAATATCGGAGAAACGAAAGGAAGTCGCCAGCACTAATGGCGATTTGCTTGATGGGGTCAAGATTTCAATAGGTCGTATAAAACCACCTTTGCCCTCTACCTTGGGATCAGTAAAGACTTTTATTGGTTGTATGTCTGCTTTCAAGTATAGGTATCTTGCGAACATGGCATCAAAACCGGTATTAGTCGATGTATTCGCTTTATATGGAAAAATGGATCCGTCTATTGGTGGAAGTGCATTTCCAGGCGCTTGTGGAAAAGCTTTACCCACGCCGAAGCCTCTTCCGTATCTTTTTGGACGGCCAACACAATCAACAGCTACACTACGACCTTTTCCTCGATTTTACAAGGTAGAACGCGATCTATCGCCAATAATTATTGGCGTTGCCTGTGGATTCGCCTTTTTGCTACTTGTTATTTTAATCCTGTTCTGCAAGCACATCAACCGCAATATTGGCGCTTACAAGACAAACGAAGACAGAAGGCCGTTGTCTACTGATGCGGAGACGACTTTTACACCACCTCCCGATAGTATGGATGGTCCAAATGGACAAGATAATGCGGCAAAATCAAGTGCCAAGGGTACAAAAAAGCAGGAGTATTACGTTTAGGCCTTTTTTTAATTCTAACTGCAAGGCAGAAGCTGTGAATGCTGCTGGTAGAAATTTCAGCCGCCTAGGCGAAATGAGAATCAGTCCTGAAGAGACACGGCTGATGTCGTTCGCGAAACAATAACCCTTAACGGGTTTATAAGACTTTGATAAAGAAAGCTATGTTGTCGTTGTAATTAGTTGGTCAAAGCTTGATTATATATAAATAAGCACTTTTAACTTAGTGCCTGTAATGACTAAACCTGTTTGCTTTCATCTTTTTAATCCAAGGAGCGCTTTTCTGACTCGTGAATGCACTTGATACAATATTGAAAAGATTTAAAACGGTAATTTCACTTGTCGTAATGCTTCTGGTAATCGCGTAAAGCCCATAGTGCTTACGGGGGTAGATCTTTTGAACTTTTTCTAAGAAATAAGACGGTAGTTTCGCTTCTCGTAATGCTTCTGGTAATTGCGTAAAGCCTTTAGTGCTTACTGGGCTAGATATTTTAAACTTTTTCTAAGAAATAAGACGGTAGTTTCGCTTCTCGTAATGCTTCTGGTAATCGCGTAAAGCCTATAGTGCTTACTGGGGTAGATCTTTTCAACTTTTGCCAAGTACTTTTTTGTTAATGTTATACAGATACAGAAGCTGACATATTTTTTAAAAATCCTGCTGGACCCGGTAAAGACTGGCACCCTAAGAAGGAAGTAATATTGAATTTGGTAAAAGCTCAAGGAAACTGTAAGTAGCCCCTAGACTTCAAGTAAAGCGCTAAAAGGGTGCCTTTCGAAGAAGCTACTAGAAAAGTTTCTTACCACAGTTGTGTGTGTTTCGAAAAAGCATGTGTTTTCTTGAGATGTGAAATTTTGTAAACAGTTGACGTTTTTTAACGGTTTAACATAAAAAGCAAACACGACTGAAAAGAGAGTCTTTGATAAATAGTGTAATTGTGAAATAAACTTGAGTAGCTCTGCCTGGATAACTGCGTTGTTTTGCAGATTTTTTATCTTTTATAAAATAAGTATTTCAATAACGTCTTATTTTTGCACGGTGCATAATTGATCCATGTGAAGTAAAGTTTTATTTCTGATAATTTCCCTAGATGCTAGATGGTTTTGTGTAATTTAATTGACAAATACGTTAATGGCTGTCTTCTTTCTGCTCGTTGTTTCCTAAAATTCAGTTTGGTGATCGCATGATCCAATAAACACTTCCCTCTAATCAACGCTTTACCTCTTTCCATAGAAACATGACTATAAACGCCTCGCTATAATAAACGCCGCATATTACAAATCGGTGCTATAGTTGAAAAATCACAGAAAATACAAGATAGAGCAAGCAGATACGTTTATTCATTTTCATGCAATGATTAGGAAATACATTTGAAGCCAAAGTGCCGCAGATTTGTTTCCTTCTCTGTATTTTTAACCGAAAGTCATTGAAATCGATTTCTTTGTCAAGCCAAAGTAACTTTGCAGCCAATCTGTTGTGTCCAAATTTTCTCTGGACAAACAAAAAGTTTTTTGCCATCTAGGGGTGCTTTTTCAGGGAATTTTCAAACTTGTCGGCAAATAAAGAGTGTCTCATTCACTTTTTCGGCAAAAGAGGTCCAAACACCTCTCTAGAGCACATTAGCTAGCAATCACATTGTTGGTACTTTGGTAACTTAAAAACAAATCTAGAACAATCCAGCCTCAACATTTTTTTTGCAACAAAAACGCGTTTCAAATCCATCCATGGTGAATCTATAATGCGTCAACAAATCATCCTCCTCTATCTGAATCAGCTAAGAGATTCTCTTCTGCGTCGGATTTGCTTTTCTACATAAATCCTCTTTCACGTTGTCATTACAAGATGTGACGGCTTTCGATTTTACATAGCCTGCATTGCACGGCTTAGTTCCCTCTTTGAAACATGATTTTCTATCACCTGACCCATTGGTGATGCGCAACAACGAAATTATTTCATGATAATGTTTTTTCAACATTGCTTACAAATGATATTATCTTTTCTGCAACAATTCAAATGATAGCCCTGGAAGTTTTTAGAGAGTGCCTACAATACGGTATTGGTCTTTGTACCATTTGCTTAAATTTCTCGATTAAACCTGATTGAATCTCTTGAGGTGATTTTTATGAGTGGAAGCAAAAATATGGAAAATTAGCCCAACAAATTGATAACCAATTTACCTACTTCCCAGGGGGGTGGGGGGGGGGTGGCATAATACTATGAAAAGAGTTTTTTCAAAATTAAATTTCCATAAGGGTATTTTATGTTCATGACAAATCAAACAAACGTTAGAAAGGTGTCTGATGCAAAAACAGCAGCAGCAATAATAACGAATGTCTAAAGCCCTGGTCAAACGAACATTTCACCCAACATCACGATCAACACGATGTAGGGCGAAATCAGAATGGGACCGAATTATGCAACTACGCAGATGGTACTACTCTATGCAAACCTACTAACGACATAGTTCCCAGAGAACTATATGAAATTATATGAAGATGAATGTCACATATTGGTGAGACCCAGATAGAAGAAAATGTCAAGGAGAAACTGCTAGGCATCCGTCTTGACAAGAAATCGAGTTTCAAAAAACATGTCCAAATCAAATACTCTGTAAAACAGCTAGTCATAAGCTTCATCATGCTCTAGCTCGCATTTCAGTTCTCATGGAGCCGGAGAAGCTAGATGAAAATATTTGTTATGTACCAGTTTTGTTATTGTTCATTTAATTGGATGTTTCACAATAGAATTTTGAACAATAAGATAAATAAAATTCACGAAAGGGCTTTGAGAATTGGATACAAGGACAATGTCTCTAGTTTAGAAAAGTTATTTGAAACCTATAATTCGGTAACCATTCATCAGAGAAACCTGCAGTTGCCTATAGTAGAGAAACAAACTTTCGAAAGAAATGAAACACCTTACAATTTGAGGCGGATAAACTACAGCTACCATAGACGAAAACAACTTGCCTTGGAATTGATACAGTCAGAATTATGGGGGAAAATTATGGGAGACACTAACACCAGAGATCAAAGCTTCAAACTCCCTTCAGATATTCATAAAGCTCATTAAAGCCAATAAATGCCACGCTTGCAACTACAGATTATGTAAGAAATTTTATCCAAACTTGAGCTTTTTAACATATATTGTATTTTGTCTTCATTTTATAGCAATTCGTAAGTAGTTGGCCTTAAATAGCTTTTAAGCTATATATTTTGAACTGCCAACTCTGAATCAAAGAATTAAAAGGAGTAATTATAATAAATGTTGGATCGTTCGACCACCGTGTTGAGTCATCCAACAGCGTCATTTGACTGAAGTCCAAAATGTTAGCTGCTGACATACAAAAATTCTATTGTTTTGAAATTTTGGGTGAAATGTGGATCGTTTGACCACCTCAGCCAACAATGTTATCTCTGCGCAAGCGTAGTTAAAGAGCGCCAAAATTCAAACATAGCATCGTTGCTGATTTCTCGGGTTGGGGGTTGGTTTTGTTTGTTTCAACATTCGTGTTTCTTTACGATCAATTACACTTTGATTTTGGACAATATAACGAAATATAACGAATTCTGTGCGCAAAAAGAGGCAAAAAGCGTCAATGATAAGAGGAGCTACGGAAGAAAGTGACGAATTTAGGCCACGGCTTTGATGGGGGATGCGACGCTCGTCTTGGAAAACCGCAATGACTGTGAATATATCTGCCAACACTTTCCTTCAAGATAAAGTATGAAGAGAAGGTTGCCTTTCGTTTTTTCAGATCGAAATGTCGCGAATCTTTCTGTGTAGACTTCAGCGCGACCATCTGCGCGAGAAAATGTTGGGTTAAAAGTTTGATCGTTTGACCGCAAACGTTGGATTACTTTTCGATATGAAAGGAAATTGTTGAGCGAAATGTTGGGCGAAATGTTGGATCGCTTAACCAGAGCTTAAGCGATAGCGATCTTCCTATTTGCAGTGTTACGGGAGAAATTGGGCCAGATGATCATTGAACTGTTTCGATGAAAGTCCCAACGATCACCCTCATCCTCGTTTTTTAGTCCTGTATTGTATTGTATTGTATTGTATTGTATTGTATTGTATTGTATTGTATTGTATTGTATTGTATTGTATTGTATTGTATTGTATTGTATTGTATTGTATTGTATTGTATTGTATTGTATTGTATTGTATTGTATTGTATTGTATTATAGATTATTTAATGTTGGTTTTTACAATAGTGAATATACACTAATTAAGACTAACATGAAGCAATTTCAAGGATTGCATAAGACAGTTCATTTACTGCAAAACGAGCATGCGCACTTTTTTTCAAGGAACCAAGTTTTGATCAAATTCTTAAATTGTCTAGTATTTTGTGCTGTCTTTATTGATTCCGGGAGTGAATTCCAGATTTTAGGCCCTTGAAAACTTAATGATCTGATACCATTATTGGTAGATCTGGCTTTTGGAATGTCAAGGGGGTTTTTGAGTCGAAGGTTATGACCTGTTGTTTTGGGTACAAAATAGTCTTTCGTGAAAACAGGATTAAGGTTGGTAAGTGTTTTTTAAACTTCGAGCGCTAAAATTCTAACTGATTGGACATGTATGGTAGTTTCTTTTGAGTTAGCAAGTAAATCTTTGTACGAAGATGAATAGTCCGTATAGGCTAGTCTTAAAGCCCTCTCGTTAATTTTCTCTAGCTTATCCTGACTTCTTTTACCACATAGCATCCATATTAATGGACAATAATTGAGTATAAATGAATTCATAATTATCTTTTTTTCTCTGTCGCCCATAAATCTTGCCAATCTTTTCAAAGAATTAAACTGTTTAGCTGCTTTTTTACAGATCTTATCGATACGAGCATCAAACTTGAAATTTTCATCGATCTGAACACCAAGCAAAGTAACGTCTTTCTCTATTTTAATTGCAAATTCTTGGTCAATTTCAAACTCATTCATGCATTTATCTTTGCTGCCGATTGTGATAGCTTGAATATAGCTTCATATAGCTTCGTAATAAGTTCCAATGAAACTGTGCATGAAAGCATAATTTCAAAGTTACTGTCACTTTCACGAAGACGACACAGGCATTTTGTAGCCCACTTTGCACAAAAAATCGACAACAATCGGAAAGTTAGGTTTACATAGTTGCTGCACAGTCCAATAATAGTCAGCTTGATCTTGTTCAACAGCAACTCATTCGATTCAAACTAGCAAACCTGTGTATTGAAGCCTCGGAGATTGACAAGATTGACAAAACTTGACAAAAAACTTACTTCGCGAAAGTTTATTCTCGCGAATTACGTAATTTTCGGAAAACGCGAAAGTTTATTCCCGCCAAATCTCTCATTTAGGTGGATTCGTGAAAGTTAATTTGAAGAATTTTACGTTGTTTCAGCTTGCAAAAGTTTCTTCTTTATAGGACACGTGTCCGAAAACGGACAACGATCACGTTGATAATGTCCGTGAATATCCTGGGCAAAATTAAAGTGTTTGATTGCTGGATTAATTAAAATCTAGACGATCACGTATCACTAGGGCTTCCTCGCGGGCACCTCTGTAATTCTAGTGTCTGATTGCCTTGGAAACACATTCTTTGGTTTCTTCAATGATGTATCAAATTTCCACCAGTCCCCGCGAGGCAGAGCTTGTTACTTCTTCAGTACATAGATTGTTTATTTTGAGCTTCACCTAATTTAACTGTTCTCTTTTGATTACGAAGGTGTGAATGCCAAGGCTTACCTTAAAACCACTGACTTTTGTCCAGAGGAATGTTGTTAAGCCTTTCTTAGACCTTTTGTGATGTTCTCTTATTGAGTAACGAAATTCAGGTAGATCCTCCTAAACATTTCAGTTTCATGTTATAGCATTACAGTTAAGTCGGTTCGATTTCACGAATCATGAGCGCCTTCCTGGATGGTCCCGGCTTCTCAACTGTCGGCTTCACACCAGAGCAGATCGCTTGCGTCTGTGAGGTATTGCAGCAAGGGGGAAGCATAGATCGGTTGGCGCGCTTTCTCTGGAGCCTGCCGAACTGCGACGAAATAAGTACAAATGAAAGTGTTCTTAAAGCAAAGGCAGTTGTCGCCTTTCATCACGGAAACTTTCAAGAACTATACAGTATCATAGAAAACCATTCCTTCTCCTTGCCCTCGCACGTCAAGCTGCAAAATTTATGGCTTAAAGCTCATTACATCGAAGCAGAGAAAGTCAGGGGACGCCCCCTTGGTGCAGTGGGGAAATATCGAGTTAGAAGGAAGTTTCCACTGCCTCGGACGATATGGGATGGAGAAGAAACGAGTTACTGCTTCAAAGAGAAATCGAGGGCCATTCTTAGAGACTGGTACGCACGCAATCCTTACCCATCCCCAAGAGAAAAGAAAGAACTTGCTGATGGAACTGGGCTATCCACTACCCAAGTTAGTAATTGGTTTAAAAATAGACGACAGAGAGATCGCGCTGCAGAAGCCAAAGACAGGTAAGATTTTCATATCTTTTTAGTACTCAATCGAGAAGCGAGACTGGTTGTAAGATCTTGTAAGAAGCAAGACTCGTTCTATGGGCTATTGTTATTTACCTGCTCTATTAATTTCAAGTTCACTGGTTTTAATCATGAAGTGACAAAAAGCTACTATATGAAACAAAATCAAAAGTTTTCAGAGTTTTTTTATATAGGGGAAGTAGCCAACTGCAATGTGGGTCACAAATTCGGTGGGAAATGATTTATAGTTTACTTTAATTTAGTACTCTGTATTACACAATTTCATGACTCATTCAACTCTCAGACATCCATTCCACTATTTCATGCAAACGCAGGAATGTTTCTAGGTTTTTCTAAAGTGGCCTAAATTTGTCTTATTCCTCGTGCTGATGAAGACTCTCTTTATCAAATCAAGTTCTATTTTCAGAGATCGAGAATGCCAAAAGATGATCTCTACCTGCTGGTTTGACTTTTACAATCAGCCAGTCAATCTTGTGGCTTCAATTAAAATATTTCCATCAGCTTGTTTCTCAAAAAGTGTCACCACGAAATTTGTTTCCAACCCCGATTCCTCAGATTTATTTGGTGCTAAAACTGTTAAAATTACAAACGTATCCTGAAGTTATTTCAAGTGGTACAAGATGATCACACCAGGTAAGGCAGCTAATATTGACAAATCCCAGGAAATATTTTTCCTCTTCCTTTACGTAAAAGGCAAGCAAGAATTTGCATCCATATAAGAAGCGCTGAATCTTTCTCAGCAGCCGCTTGGCTAACGTTTGGCCTCATTCTTCAAAGCAAAGTCTGATTTAGATGCTTTCTGCCATTAAATCAGTTTTCTGAATAGTAACCTTATCCAGTAAAACTGTATTGAAAAACGGATATTCTCCCTCTCTCTGTGTAAGGGTCTTTTATAAACAGATTTTATCAAGGTCAAAATTTGAAGAAATCCTAGCCTCTCTTGAAACATGAATTTAAGTATATCAAGATAGGAAATGCGTTTGCAAGCCATACATCTGCACAACTTGGTACTTTTTTAGTAAAGCACGAGAACGAATTGACCTGCTTATATCTTGTAGGGAAGGTAAATCTAATAGAGTGATAATACTGTTAGCACCCTTGGGGCATTTCACAACCCCTTCTTCTTCTGAATGTCTTACTGCTTTTATATACGAGGATATGGCATTTCTAAGGTACAGTCTTGCAAAGTTTTTGGACGAATATATACAGGAATAAATTGGTTTGACATTTCACAATTTTGTGAGATAATGCCGATTAAACTTGGTTTTTAAATCAATTAATCATTTACCATTTTGTAACTTTCATAAATGAAAATTAGAACGTATACCAGGATTATAAACTCTTACTCTTAGCGTTTTAATCGTAACAGGGCAATCTGAATGAAAATTGAATGAATCTCATTTGTAAAATGATCAATATCACACAGAATATCCATTTTGAATAGCTTAAAACGACATGGAATTTAATACCCACATTTATAAAGCAGATATGCATCTCTTTCTTCAATAACTGGGTTAGTTTTCT
Organism: Rhopilema esculentum; assembly: GCF_057945365.1. Lineage (NCBI taxonomy): Eukaryota > Metazoa > Cnidaria > Scyphozoa > Rhizostomeae > Rhizostomatidae > Rhopilema > Rhopilema esculentum. The sequence continues at coordinate 6,127,901 of NC_142830.1, read as the reverse complement.
AACCAAACTATGAATGACAGCACTAGAAGTGGGGTTTTCTGAGCCTTTAATCAAGCATTATGGCAATTTGGTGTAGAACAGAACACAAAATTTTCACTGTTTCTCCTCAAAGAAGGACCTTTGGATACCTCACTGATGTTTGTAATCGTTTTTAAAATAAATCTAAGGGACAGAGAACATATCTTTATTGGTAAAATGCTCTGACAAAAAACGATTGCAAAAATCTCGTTACCCAAAGCAAAGATATTTGAACTTTTTAAAATCGTTAGCTGACTTAAGTCTGTGAAAAATGCATTGTTTGTGTTGCTTGAACTAAGTGTTAAAGCAAAAATGAGCAGTGAATATATTGTCACATAAAAACTTTGCTTCTTGATTGTGGACATTGTGATCGGCCATCTGTATTCTCACGCTCAACACTTTTCAGCATATGTAATGGGACAAATCATCACTGATTTTCTGCAAAGCAGCAAGAAACAAATTGCAGCTAAATTACAATAAATGAGGGCTATGTTTATGAATGCGATACTAACTCTTCTGATGCTTTCTCTTCTTCGTTCAACGTACAGCAGTCGAATTTGATTTTGAAAGATAGACCACGTCCAAACTTGATTTTGGAAGATTTACCTAGGTGGACAATTTTGAATGTGAAGGTTCTTACTCCTCGTCAAATCTTAAACCTCTTCAAACATGAAGCATATCTTGACTCTAGTTCAGTGCAATTGTCAAGTACATTTTAGCTATTCCTTTTGCTCATGGAAAATATTTTGTCAAATAGGTTTTGTTTTTTAATTCCATGTATTTTGACTCAATATTAAAATTTGTATGAAACACCTTATAACATGCGTTTGAAGTTTAGACCGGAAAGTTGAAGCTTGAAAGCAACTTGCTTATAACTTGCTGTAGTAATAAGTCTATCTTTGGTTCCAAAATATGGAAATATTTTTAAAGGATTGGCCAGCGTGCAAATGAAAGAGAGAAAAGTTTTTAACTCCATTGCACACTCATTGTCAACAAAATTCTCTAAAGTTTTGTCCTTTCTCTCCTAAATTGAATCGTTTGAGTAAGATTAGTTGGGCTAAATGTTGAGCTATTTACTTACAATTTATTGTGTCGATCGCTGCAATCAGCACTTTTTAGAAAGGGCAATTGCCTGTTTTGCTACCTTTAAAGCCCTTTTCTAAAGTTTTATTTCTCTAAACTAAGCAAAATCAATTTTGCTGCAGCAGATTTCTTCAAACAATTTCCTCTCATTTCACATCTAGAACTGATTATCTACACTTTACTCCAGTAGTGAATTCATTAGTAGAAATGCTACTAAAGCAGCTTTTGATGCTCGCCACTGGCTTTCTTCTCAATTATTTTAATGCCTCTTACTGGCTTTGCTCAGTTGCCTTTTATTGAAAATCCTAACTCGTAAAACTATTGTGTCAGATTATTCAAATACAAGCAAAAAAGGACTTAGCCAATGCTGTATGCAAATCTGTTTCTTCTGTTGCCGGCAATATTCGCAACTAAAACAGCTATTTATCAATATGGCGAGAAAGAAATCCATCCTTATTTTAAGTGTATTATAAAAGAAGAGTTTGCATGCGTGACTGAGGTTTCTTCATTTTTGCAGGTAGTTTTTGTGAGATGCTCCTTGTACAGTAGGGATGAAAGTTTTCCGACAGAAAATATTTATAATTGTACAATGGAATATTAAACAGTGAATTTTCATATTACAATGAACATTTTTACGTTAGAAAGGTCAATACAAAAGGAATCATCTGGGAAGTTCACCTAAATATCTCTTTAGTAAAAATCCTTCATTTTAGTAATCAATCGATGTACACTGAAAGCCAACTTCCCTCTCAAAAGGGTTGTATTTTTGCTAGAATTAAACGATAAATGTGTATCAACGCGAAAAGCTGGAAAAAAGACGTACAAATAACGTCAGAAGAGAGAATCGGGTGAGCAAGGGAAACAGTTCGGAACAAATTGCAAGTCAAAGAAAATCTTTGTGAGGAAAGCAATTTTTGTGCCTAAAAAAATCTTTAGCATAAAGATGGGTATATCTGGTTGCTATTTGCTACTGCTTGAGGTATCACGTTTGGTAGGAGCCAGAGAGAGCGTGCAATTTTACTGCTACGTTTTTGAATTTCTATATTCAACAGAGTTCTTGAAGTACCAGTCGTGTTCTTCACGACGAAATATACTCAGCTCTTTTGATACAGTATCGAGGATAATACAACAGCAAATTATACATTGCCAGAGCAAATCTAACATTGCACTGCTCCTTGTTTAGGGCGAATTAAGTTGTCTTATTTTACTTTCATTTATAACGTAGAAATTTTCTTCTTTGACTTAGTTCTTGAAAAAACGTTGAAGCCAAACAAGAAGTAACATAAGCATAAGTTTGAATTAGGTGGAAGCACCCGAAAGTCAATTTAGTGATGTAGTAATGCAAAGTTTTTAGTCACGTTAACGCAAAGAGAAGTAAAGATAGATTGATAAATGCGGTCAAATTTGTTTTACCATAAGCTTTCTTGTCTTTGTATATGCAGTTTCTGCAGAAATATACAGCAAAGATATAAATATGTATAGAAAAAGATATATGGAGTAAGGATGCGTCACATTCTTATCATAGAAAAAATTCTGCTCACAAACCAACTATAGCAATTAAACATGACAAATTTACACGCATTTCTTCTATAAGAAGCCGTCCAAAAGAAACTGAGTTCCAGGAAGACACAAAATTAAGAAGCATCATAAAAGAAATGCTCAAAATACCGTCTTTATGAATGGGATGGGAACCTTTTTCCTGGTAAATTTATATACACAGTAGAATGAAAAAGTCCTAGTAAATGGCAAGGGGTTCTATTTTATGTTATTTTATGTTACTTTTTTGTAATTCTAAATGTACCTTTTTAGCGAATCTAACGAACTTTTCATACTTTACAAACAAACATGATAAAATTTCGTAAACTAGATGCTTATCCCGACCATAGTTTTTCTTATAACAAAATTTTAAAATCTATGATTTCAAAAACATTTTAATTCGTGATTTCTTATGAATGTATGAAGCGGATTTCTGAAAAACACAAATACACAATACCCCTTTTGAATACCGAATAGATTCTCTCATAATCGATCTCAAATTGTAAGCCAGAATTGTAAAAATAGAAATCTTTGAATTCTGCTTGAACTCTCCAAAATTATTTCGTTAGTTCTAGTAGCAAAAATGAGACATTTTGTTAGGGTCCTTCACAATATTCGTCAAAAGGATATTTGGTAAGTTAAGATTACCTCTGGCAAAATTGGATCCTTACGTTTGTGGCGTATTCTTGTACCTATTCCAACGCAAAGCTATCATCAGTTTTGGATTTGTCAACACAAATCAATTGCGGTTAGCAAGGAACATCCTCAGTTCTAGTTTATGACCGGAGAGTGTATATATGATATTGAATAAATGGGTTCTATTTCGTCACAAAATTGAACATGCGAACAATGCTTGAGTGCTGATAGACAGAATCCAAAGCAAGTAGATGGCAGCTGGAATTCAAACTAGTTCGTTCGTCAGTGACCATTATGGTTGCCAGCCAAATCTTAAGCATGTGCACAAGCAGAACCTCTGCGTTGTCTACAATATTATTCATATTTTGTCCATAAGAGTTCATTTACAACTGTTAAGCGACCAAGGGAGGGTCTCGAATCATTCTGTCAGCGACATTTTATGCTGGGACTGGCATCTGATTGTATGGAATTGGGAAACAGAAGCAAGAACGCTACATTTGTAATCTTGCTGATAATATGTAATATATAAAATGCCAAGGGAAAATTTAACACCCATAACAAAAGATTTTGAAAAAAACTCTATTGTTTTGCAAAAAAGTGGCCAAGGCCCCCCCCGGCCCCCCTTCGTCGGAGGCCCTGCTATATCGAATCTAAACTTGACTGAGATTTCATATTAAGAGTTTAATGGGGTAGACTTATAGTGAGGGCCTTGACACGTTGAAAATACGGTTGGAAAGTCTTCGCTTTTTTATTCCTACTCTATGGCTAAAAGTCACTTAAAATATTGTTTCGAGGTATCTTGAGATGGCCTTTGAATACAGTGCTTACTGTACTTTTCTATCAGTTTTCATTTGGCAATAGCTAATTTGCTGCAGTAGAATGACTGTCACTTCCAGTTCACTGCTGGCAAGACTGTTTATACTTTTGGCTACAAAGAAATTAGCAACTGCCTGCTTACGTCAGATGTTTTATCGGAGGAACAAGACATGATTATAATATTCATGAAGAGTTTGATAAATTTTGTAAGGACAACAGGAGGCAGTAGATTTTGACATGGTGAAATAGGGAAAAATTCTCGGAATAAGATTTGTTTATGAACGTTTCGACGAATATGAGCCGAAGCAATACTGAAATGGTCTAGTCTACGAATTCTCTAGGAAAGAGCTCTATTGCTAGTGAAAATACTCTCAAATTTGAGTCATTTATGAACACGTTATAAAGAATATTTTATATGAATTATTTTCTATGGAAACTTTTCCTTTAAGGTACCAGCAATGATTTAAAGAAGATACTGGATTTTAGAAAGATATCATCTAAGAAATGTAGCAACTTCTTAGAATAATAAATTTAGAAAATCGCACCCTTATTCCTGCTACCAACAAATGAAAATTCATTTTTAAATATGCTGTATAGTTTTTCCCCTTATCTTCTACGAGGAATAGAGGTATCATCAGAGGTTAAAACAAACTTGGATTCATTGTAAAATCTTTTGTTTTAAGATTCTTACTTTCAGATGAATTCCAAAGTTCCCAAATTTCAATTTTCACAGGGGTAGCTAGAGATTTAACTTGACAATGTTTTCTTAAAAATGGGTTCACATTATTTTCAAAATGGTTATAATACGATAAGATCTCAACAACTGTAAACGTACCATAGAGCTGCATTTCATATAGAAATGCAACAACTAAAAGTACCTTTTTCCGGTTTCCCATACCCCAAATGAAGAAAATATGCTACCGCTTTGCAGTACCATAACCTTGCAAGGGATAGCTGAGCAACACCCCCCCCCCACCACCAAAAGGAAAGAATTTCAGGAAATCAAGACCCCAAACCCCTAAGTAGTTGGCTCCAACAATCATCACTGGCGCACTCTCGAAAAAGGGCAATATGATATCGTAAGCAACTCGATACCAATTCACCATAAAGTGCAATGTATGTGATTTTATCGCTTCTTGCTCGAGCAGAGTACGGGAACGGGCTCTGAAGAGTCAAAAGGTTAAATACTACACCTGATTAGTAATGTGAGATCATGCCAGGTACACCGAACGGGAAAGAGGATAGAGTGATGACTCGAAGATGAATTGAGGCAAGCCAAGTTGGTTTAATAGTTACTTAGAGTAATTGCTTTTCTTGTTAGATTGCTTGATCTTAGCATATCAGTTCATGACTGTTGAAAATAATGTCCTTGTTGGAGCTCATCATAGAAAGATATTAAGCCCACTATCTCATTACCACTCTTTGGGTTGAGAAAACATTAGATGACCTCCGTGAATGCTATCCACAGTGATTTAAAGTAAAGAACACTTAAACCCCCTTTTAGAGACTATCGTTTCCGTGAAACATTCTTCACCAAGATAAAAGATCGATCACTGGCGCTTTTCCATTTTTGGCACACTTTCACAATTAAGATACGGAACAAAAAAGAATTCGCAAATCTCTCGCGCAATGGGGTGTGGTCAAAGTGGGGAATGTACTACTAACACTTTTGAAAGTCAATAACACCAATCGAGAGTAGATACAAGTTATCGTCAATAGATAAACGAAGGTTAAAGACTAGGGAGTTTGGCTGGAAAACTGTAACTTTAGTGCGAATAGATTTTTATCAACTTTTGGCACGTCGCAGCTCTCAGGGAATTGCATATTCATATAGCCTCTGTTCGTTCAGATTATTCTAAAACAAGCAAATTACTTATAGAAACAGAAAACATACTAACTGTTTGATAAGTTCAATTTTTCAGAGAGGGTATTCTGGATATAGTTAACAAAATAAGTTGAAATTGTTTTCATTTAATTTTGTGTGATCGAAACAGCCAAAATGTCTATATAATCCAATTCAGTAAAGTTTGCAAGTTTTATAAGGTAACTTGGAGGGGATTAAATAGCTTTCTTTGTTCTGTTTCATTTGTAACTCTTTCCCACAAACATTGGATATTAGAGTCCAGGGCTCAAGTATGAATTTGGTCCAGTTGGGTTTGGTTCAGACATAAACTATCTAATAAACATCATGACTGACAGGCTAATAGAAACTTTGACAAAGTAGCGTTTTGAGCTCACTGGCGTCTCATGAAATCATCTTTTTACCGAGGATTGCTTTTTGGCCCCAGCATGGCTTTATTCCTTTATTACGTAGCCTGAAATAAAGGGTGCATTTGCTTATTTTCGGTCAAAGGATTGGCCAAGAGCCACTGTGAGATGGAATCTCTTATCGAGGATCAAGGGCCAGATTTTTGTGGATCAAACTGTATTTGATCTTGTCACATGAAAGCTTTTCGCGGCTAACGGTAGATTATGGAGTGGCAGCTAGCGCATCATTTGGTTTTCAAGGTCAGGAGTGGTTCTGCTACCAAATTCAAAGCGAAATTAAAAAGCCTGATACCCCTGTGTACTACTGATTTATTCCTTTGCACTTTCTTGAATGTCTATGATAACGTAGCATTTGGTTATGGTTTCGGTGTGTGTCACTAAATTGCGGAAGGTTTTTGAATTGCATGCTTACGGATCAACAAGCAATGACTGAAAATCCTACAGCAATTTAAAAATGAAGAACTTATAAGTTCATGCTATTCACCGCTATATAGAAAATTTCAGATGCAGAATTTCACTAACCCTGCTTCTCAGAGAGGATTGTATAAAATTATTTTCACTTAAATACTTGTAATCATTAAGTATTGTCTTCAGAAGATATCTTGAGATTGCAGTGACTAAGAAATGGAAAGCAAGCAAAGATTAGGTAGCTGTTAGAATCAATTGTCGTAATATAGCACCTTGGAACCCAAAATACCTAATGACAATTTTGTCCGTTTGAAAAACGATCACTTTCATCATGTCAGACCACTGCATGGCTTTGTGGACAAACTTAAATCCATGGGCTGGATTTCGGTTTCAATTCATTTATTTGTAGATTTAGAGAGGTCATTAAAGAAAAGCGTTTTTTATAGAACGATTTTTTCTAACAAACACACTTTGTTCCATACAAGCAAAATAGTTCGAAGAGAAAAAGAACTGCAAAAAACATGCAAAAGGGAGAAGTTACAAAATCGAAGCATTTGTAACCATTCAAACTTCAAGTAAACCATTTAAAAACCAGTGACGGGCACAAGGAGCCTTTTTTACAATTATTCACTATTTTGGGTTATTTGAAAATGTATGGGATACGAGAGTAAAAAATCTACGACATATGAAAGCCAACAGGAGCTCCACAACGAGGGCATGCATTAGCTGATCGAAGTAAGGATGCTTAGGCGAAGTAAGGATCCTTAGGAATAGGTGTAGGGCAGTATCCAACATTAACTGTGACACTGTTAAGAAAAAAAGTCATCAATTTCATACCATACCAGTTCAAAAGAAATGAATAACGTCATAGCAGGAAATGTCACAATACAGAAAATAGAGTTTAGATATGACAAAATGGGACATGATGCAACGAAAAGTCCTTCGTCGTTAAAAAATAAATGATGATAGGAGGGAAGAGATAGGCGGCAATCCAAGAACTTTCTGTGCTGACAATGAATGTGGCAGATTTTCAGGGAAATGGGGGCGACATGTTTGCCAACAGGAAAGGCAAATAGGATTGATAGTAGCAGAATCTTGACAGCCTCCTTTTCTGGAGCTTTGCTTTTAACGTGTTGTACAATGTTTTCTTACCTTTTTCTGCACTCTGTCCTCCCAAGTTTTGTTTCTATTTCATGCAAATATATATTTTAAGCTTGAATGTTTCTATAAAAATTTATGTTCTACAAGGCAATAATATGAATTTATACCAAAAAAAAATTTCTTCAAAATCCATCGAACGGCAAAATAGATAGCTCTTTGGCTTTTTAACCTGCTGCAAATTTTTTGGAGATAGAGAGCTAAGGAACCTGTAACTTAGGTAGTCAGTGGCGGGCGGCTCGTGTATTGGGGCTAGTGGGGCTCAGCCCCACCAAAGATTTCCAAAAATAAGTTTTAAATTTATAAACGGAAATAAGATCAACATCCATTATTAATTCAGCACTGTTCACTGATTTCGTTGCTTCGAGTTTCACTGTTTCTCCATTCTCTAGTTTGTTTAAGTCCCACTGCCAGCGGTTCTTTTGAAAACTAGACAAACACGCGTATCAGAAATCATCTCCCTAGCTTTTAGGGCTAGCCCCAAACTAGCAGAGTGCCTCTCGTGACTCGATTAAGTGCCTCCTAAATGCACCAATCAAGTGCCTCTCGTGACTCGATTATTCAATTGATGACTGCCTTCTGTTTGGCCAATTCTGCTGGAAACTGCATTCCTTTGAGGCTAGCTGAAACTAGCCCCAAGTAATTCAATTCAACGGTAGCTGAGTTTTTGTTGTTTTGATAGGCAACGTTGATCTTGAAGTGGAACGCAGCAGAGTGGCGTGTATTCAATGACTCGCATTTTCAGCTTTAAAATTTTGAAAAAAAGAATGCAAGCTAGGTCTTTATAAGAATTATTTTGCCGATCCTGGAATAAGCTCAGAATGGGAAGGCTAGGCCGTAGGCCTTCTAATGCCATAAAGCAAATTTCCAGTGCAGGCTTTCAACTTGAACAATTTTAGCTTCACGGCATACGAAAATTAATCAATTAACAGTTTGAACTTTTTGTTCTTTAAAATTGTTTAATCGCCATGATATGCAATGCAACGGATATCGTCTACAGGTTGGCCATGTTCAAGTTGACTATGTTTTTATGGACAACACCCACGAACTCCTCTTTTTGCGACGAGAGAAACGGTCCATGTTTTTTCGATCAAAACTTTCAAAATGATGGCAGCCTTGTTGTTTAGAGATAGTAAAGAATGGAAAGGCTATTTATCATTCTTGGCGTTCCGTGTCTATGGCTTTAAATTTCGAATATTACGTCATCAACCCCACCAAAAATTTGCCCCACGAGCCGCCACTGTAAGGTAGTGAATACAAATATAAAATTGAAACAATGGAAACTAAGAAATAGTAAATTCTAATATGTTTTTCTTTTGTATAACAGAGAGAACTTTGAACAAAAGATAATGAAATATCAAGAATCAGCGGACACAAAGGAAGGAATTAAGCCTCAACATTCAGTGTCAGGTCTTCAATCAGCTTCGATGAACAACATAAACTGTGTCCATTCGCCATATCGCTTTACAAACGATGACATAAATACAGTTGTAAAGACAGAGCAAGATCATACCCTCGAGGTCCCTCCATACCATAACAACAACAACAATACTAACTTCATGATGAGCGGGCAGGAGTTTCATCCCATCGACAAAAGTCACATGTACATGCCATTAGCAAGCGCCTTGACTGACCTACCTTAGTAGTAACAACGAAAAGCAGGTAATTGATACCTAAAACGAATTAGAAGATTAATAAAAATTAGCAAAGATTTAAATTTGGAAGAGTTTGTAAGTATTTTGTTTGGATGTAAATTTTTTAAAAAATAGAGTCAATATTATTATCAATTTACTCTTTTGTTAAGTACTTTGTTGATAATTGAAGTAAAGAATACATCAGTAATTAGGTTTGACCATGCAATTTTTTCAATTGGTTTCTTCTTAAGAATAACCAGTTCATTTTTTACTTTGAAGGACTCTCTGTTTGCTTGACGTGCTACAAAAATGCTGTAAAACTGTAATATATCAAACCCATTTGTAAGATTTTATTCAAGTGGTAGTTTAAAGTTCGCAGCCTTCGGAGGTGCCCCTTTTGCGCCATCATGTCCCTCCACCCACTTGTAAATTACACCTTACCTCAATGCACTAATGGAATCAATATTTCTCTGTTTCTGTTTGTTGCCGTATAATTGAGTTGTGGGCGCCATTTTATTGTACAATTTTGGTCAAGTAAAATTAGTTGAGCGCTATGTCATTGTAGCAATATGCATGGAAGGAAGTGAATAGGAAATTTCTACTTTAAAGGAAGGAAATTTCCAATTTTAGGGAAGGAAATTTCTAATTTCAGGGAAGGGACTTAAAAAGAAGAATAGGAAGTATCGTTTTTGGAAAGTGGAAGCCCTGGCCCAGAAAGTTAATAATTTTTTTTTGGCTTTTCCTCTAGAAATGCTCCTACAGGAAATTCCACGCAATGCTTGAACATCACTACTACTTTAACAGCTTTATTATTACAGTAACCTCTCTGTATCATATATGTGCGCCAAATAGACCCCTAGGGCTGTCGCTTGTGGGAGCAGGAGCGTGGCAGTAGGTATGGCAATTAATGAAAACTTGATTTTCATAGAAAATTTGGAGTAAGCGGTTATTTTTGCGCTGATTTCAAAGTGACCCTAAAAAATCAAATTGCAATACCTATAGTGCATTCTTGGGATGAGAAGAGATGATTCTTTGATACAACTAAAACACCAAACCAAGGTCCGGGCCATTCCACAATGCAAAATAAAATGAATAGCATATTCATTTGTCACATGTCATTGAGAAACAGATATTTTCCTAAAGTTTTTGATTACGTTCCGTTTGAAGCTTGCATTTCAAACTTGGATTAAAACTTTCGGCACAAAATTTTGATAAAAAAAATATTGAAAGAAAGAGTAGGATTGCTACTCATTTGGAAAATATTGGCAGCTAGAAGTTCAATACCCTTTCTGTCAATCACGATAAAACTTATGATATTCATCATACCGAGAGGCTGGAATTAATTTCAATCATTATCGTCAGTACTAGTTTATCGATCCTTTGCAAGCCACATTTTGAATCCCAGCGTAACCCTTTAAAGTAGGTTGCATTGGTGTGCAGAAATGTATGCGCGCTTAGAGAAGGTTCAAGGTCCATAATGCGTGTAAGAAAGGTAAAGCAACGCGTCAAGTGCAAATAGTATTGGATGTTGCATAAAATAAGCAGCAATATGACCAACAGTTAGTGAAGAAGCAAAGGAAAGAAGAATTGGGAAATGTGTCTAATGAAGCGATGCAAGAAAAGTTATATCTTACTTTTAAAAATGTATGAAGTCGGCAGAGGTCCTATACGGGGCTCAAGGTGTCCTTTTTATTAGATTCTACGTTTCCGAAATGACATTTTCTTTTGTTCAGAGAGAAAACACTAGCTCTGAATTGGATTTCCACAATAAGAGCACTTCAGTTTTTGCTGCTCGGTTCGTGCACTGGCATATTGAAAAGATATCAACCGCCCTAGCAAGGCAACCTGTTTCGGGGTGGCAGGGACGAAAACAAGTGGCTAATTTTGGAAGGGCGTGGAGGGATGAAAATTCCAACTTTATTTGATAAAGTTTTCATTCCACCTGCGAATCTACTGTACCTACCAAATAGGTGTTTGGAAATAGCCCTTACTCCGTATTGCTAGTTTCTTTATAATCACCAAAATTTTATTCAGAATAATTAGCGTAAGGCATAAAAACCTGAATCTCTAAATTTGGATTAGCATGACACAAGCGTTTAAACTTACTGTAAGAAGTCTTTTTCTGATTTGCCCATTTTAAATCTATTTGATGCAGATCAATTTTATCTAAAATATATTTTTCACGATATAGAAGCATCAAGGAATTGAGCCCATTATCTTTTTCTCTTTGATCGAAGGGAACTATTAGCAATTTTCAGAGTGCCAAATGTCTTTTCGTTCTTTTTAATTAAAATGATGATTTGAGAGCAAGTGCATATACCCGATTCGTAAGATGAAACACCCTTCCTTGAGCAAATACTTCTGCTGCAGCTTTTGCAATGTTTTCTTGATTCTCAGCAGCTTTATCATAGCAATTTATTATAATGAATTACACTCTTTTTGTTAGAAGAACCAGTAAATTTGAGTTCAGGCTGATTGTTCTTAATTTTTCCGAAAACCTGAGACTGGATTGTTATTAATTTGTTCTTAAATTTATAGGGTATAAGCAGTGCGATTTCTAGCTTTTCGTTCTGGGGAGGTGTTCAGGCCTCTTTTGCCAACAAAGTGCGTAGAGACAAACTTAATTTGCCGCAATGTTTTAATATTCACCGAAAAAGCACCCACAAATGGCTGAAAATCGTCGTTTTTGAGATAAAACGTTGTTCAAAATTTCATTTTACAGTAACTCAGCCTCAGCTTGTTTTTAATTTGTTCTTAAATTTTGACCCATTTTGAGGCTCGTGTTCTTATAAAATTGTTCTTATAAAAAAAGAGTGTAAGGACATTTACAAACAACAGGGGGAGTTTAGCATACACTCGTCTTTTATAAGAAGCGTTGAGAATTTTTAATATTGAACAATTCTTAATTTTTTTATTGGATCAACTACTCGCAGTTCTCTTAAAAAACTCCCATTTTAATGTTTTCTGATCAAAATAGGTATTATTATTCCAAACTGTAAAGTTTCAAGTTTCTTATTCGGAAATCCATTTTGCGTGTTCTTAATTTGATTCACCTTAACTCCCGCCAGAAAGAAAGCAAACGGCGCAATTGTGCAATTTGGATCCAGTGGAGACGGGGCTTCACAATAGAAAACGATTAGTGGATGGGTCCGCTCCAGCCTGTGAATTTTAACAAGGTTTAAACTTTTTATATTTAAAATCTCACAATTCTTAAAATGTAAAATTCATAAGTTTGGTCTTGAGAAAAAATCCAAGTCAACCGGTAAGATTTCCAACTGTAACTGGTTTTTCCAAATTTTAGGGGGGGGGGCGTTACGCCCCACGCCCCCGTATTATTTACGTGCCTGCGGGGTGGAGAGCAAAGGATTTTCTACATGCAACGTTGTAGAGTTCAATTACGAATTTTAACAGCAATCTTGTGACATCTTGAATTGGTGCTAAAATGTATTTCGCACAGTTGCTTTTCCGCAACACAGACTAACATAAAGATTCTTAATTCTTTCAGCTGCCTACAACAATATATTTTAGAATTCGGTGTAGTTTTAAGTGGCTTTTTATGATGCCTTTCGCTTCACCATCATACTTTTCAAATTTCTAAAACTCTTGGAAAACGAGTTTTGTATCATTTTGGTGCGCCGTAAGCTAACTTTTTTGGTATCGTTTTGAAAATGATGGCTGCATTAAGAAGTTGTGTGTTACTTTTACATTGATAGTTTGCATATGTATCGATATAAACACACATAAAGCCATCAAATTTATCCAAAGACTCATGACCAGGCACTTTTCTTTGGTCTAAGTGGCTCAAATTTGAGTATGATCAACAGTTCCTCAGTTTAGAAAAAAGTGTTGTTTTATTGGCTCACTCTACTTTCCCATCATCCTAGATCTAATGGTTCAAAAAATGGCAACAGTATGTTTAATTCAAACTGTAAACACCATAAAATATTTTACTTAGAGTTCAGGAGAGTTCATGTTTTGGGATATCTAAATTTCCAAAATACTTTACTTAGCCAGTATTTTGACAAAAACTTGTTTTTAGAAATTTGTAACTTTTAGTAGGTAACCTAAAAGAGCATTTTGAAATATTTTTAATTGCACAAAATATGTTGATGCGTTACAAATTGGTTCATCAAATTACTGTAACTTGATCTTGATTGTAAACCAAATTAACAGTTCCGTTAGGAAAATTGAAATCTGCTATTAATCCTATCTCGTCAGGGTACCAGCAGATTGTAGTTATATCTAGGGGGCGTAGCGTAGCCTATCTCTTTTGATCGAAAATAACACTTTACATTCGCGTCAAAACTTTTTCAAGCAACCCTGCAAGGTCTGCTTTTAAAAAAACTGTTTGACAAAGGCAAATAGAGGAAAATTTTTCGATTGCAATGCTGTAAGCCAAGTTTCTCGAAAGCAGACAAAGGAAGAGAAAAAATATGATGAAAACAGAAAACGACGCATAGCCGTGGACCATCACACAAAAGACTTTTTTACCACCTTGCATAATTTCACATTTGTTTTGGCATAATTAAGTGTTTGAAACAGAACAGAACTGGCCTAAGTTAAAAGACTGTTCCTGCTTGGTCAACGTCAGCATGTACGTACCTCATTGTTTCATCGATTGATATATATGCTCTACATCATATTATCTCCACTGACTACAGTAATCTGACAAGGGTAATAAATGATTGCTTTCCCTACTTGGATTAGGCCTACCCCTAGCCAGGCCCGTGGAGAGGATTTGTGTGCCCTGGGCCAAGACGAAAGATGAAAAGGAAGGCACGCCTGAGGCTGAATCTGCTAGGATGGACCGGCAGAAACTTTTGAAGACGATGGTTGCTAAAATTGCGATGGTGGCTATAACTTCTGTTGGCTAATTTGATGTAATTTAAACATAACTGAGTGATACCATACAGTATGTATGCCAGGATGCATCATAAGCTTTTAGTCATTAAATATACAAATCTTATTGTGTTTTAAAAGGTTTAAAGATATGAAAAAGGATCAAAGATCACTTGCTAAAATCGCTAAAGAAGTAATCATAATTGGAAACAAATTTCCATTATTTAAATTATTTAAAAAAGATGACACATAGCATATGCTGGATTGTCAATAAAAACAGGTGGATTCTATTGACTATGATTCGACCTTAGAGAAGCTTTTCATGTAGCTGAAGAGCTAGATGTCCCAAAAATTGAAGTCCAAGAGAAATCAGGAAAAACTTATCTCTATCTGAAATTTAAATCCAGGAACAGGCACTTTGTGAATTCAATATCTATTCCAAGATCTTCAGAAGAAAAATTTAGGTGCCATTTTTCCTATTCACTTATCAATTGGTCATACCGATAAACTAAGGGTTATTTTGAGCCAACTGAAGATTTACTGATAAACTCAGAAGAAGCTGCAGAGGGACCCACCCCCTGCACCCCCAACTAGTTATGCCCTGGGTAACATATCTCCTTAAATCACTGATGAGTCATTTTTTTCTAACTTCAATTCATTTGTAAATGTTACTGAAGACGCAATATCTGATATGTTGCTTCAACTATTGCAGTTAATTGAACAAGGTCTAGCATTTGACTTTCCAAGGCTTATTTCTAAATGTTTTCATAGGTTTTCATTGCATTAAGGACGGCTGGAAGATCATTCAGTAACTCTAATTCATAAAGATTTACCTTCGCTCTACCAACCACCAAAACAGACACAGCTCACTGGGTTCAATGTCCATAGAGACATAGAGATATTGCAGGAAAACCTTGCATATGCAAAAATATTGATATTGCAGCAATATTTTGCAGAGGCAAAAGCAAGAAAGGCATTTCATGAATAGATAAACTGACAAATATAAATTGTTTTGATGATTATTAACAAAATATACCCAAAGCTACATGCCCTGTTAGAGAATTACTGTTTCAGCTTCTACCTGATTTCATTTACAGGCCTCTGTAAATATTGTTTCTATAATTGACATATAGTAATAATAATGGAGATTGTGACAATGGAGGGGTTGAAAAATTACTTATAACCTTTTCTAATTGAGTTATTATTTATGGCCCCCTATAGCCATAGGCCCCTGGATCAGTGCCCACCCTGACCCCCTCTCCTCAGCCCTGTCCCTAGCAAATCTACAAGCAAATTAAGAAGATTATGTATGGAAAGTGGTATTTTTGATTAATTATTGATCTTCCAATTCACCAGAGAGGCCTTTTATTGGGGGTAAAATCATAAAAAATTAGACAATTTAGTGAGAATTGTTTCCCCTTTTTCTCTAAAAAAACATAACAACGGATCATCTTTCTTATTTGATGCCAAACCCGTCTTTTTCAAAAGCTAATCTGACAGTTTGAGCCCCTGTAAGTTGCAAAACCACAAGTGAATGCAAAATGATATTAAATCTTTGGTTTCTTCATTGGAGATTAAGAACAACAGTAATACCAAAATGCCTTCTGCACAGCATTGCGAATAAAATACATTGTGCATTTGTGTTCACAGAAGCATGTAAGATGGAGATTTTCAAGTTCTGAGACACTGTCCAAATACTGGTGTTTATCAGCCAGAAGCTTGCACAACAGAGGAGCAGGTGGGCTGGGTATGATGTTTGCCTGACTCTGTGAATCAATATATTGAAAAATCAAATTTTAGAATAAATTAAATGTACAACCTTGGATACAGGGCTTTATCAGAGTATACTGCTTTTCCCTATACACCAAAACTCATTCAAGCAACCTTTTTCTTGATTGCTTGGAACGATAGAAATATTTAAATTTGAAAAGTTTCCCAAGGAATTTTGACTTTAATAGATGAAAGTTTCTAAAATGTTTTGGTCTTCTACCTTAAGGTTCCTTATACAGTTGCCCCTCATGAAAAATTGTGTGTCAACCTTTTGCATCATAACTGTATGCTGGTCTCCTTACATAGGAGGTCCTCTAAGGGAATTTTCAGTACTGTTTTTCTGGTACAACTTTTGATTTTAACCTTCTTTAACAAACTCACCCCCTTTAATTTGATGAAAGTTCAATGCAAAATTTCAGTTCCCAGAAAGATGTTTTTTCATGAACAGTTTTCCTTTGGTCACTTCAGGTTCCACTTTGACGAGAAAGAAAAATGCTAGAGCCCAGTGGCGGATTTAAGGAGGGCAACTAGGGGCAGTTGCCCCTCTCTCACTGAGTTGAAGGAAGTCTGGTGCCCCTTTTTTGGAAATTGTGCGCCCCTTTTCAAGAATGAGAGTCAAGTGAAAGAATTTCTGAGATGTATATAGGTTAATTTTCTTCAAGGATTACCTCAAAGAATACAACAATTTTTGTGAAAATTCTGTTACAAAGTGAATGGAGAGCCTTCTATCAGTAGTTAGGGACTGAAATTGTTGTATACAGCGTACACTCATCACCAATTTCTGAAATTTTTCAGTGTCTCCACTACCAATTGCCCCTCCTTCAAATTCGCTCTGGATCTGCCTCTGCTAGAGCCAACCACTTTCCATGACATCTTAATTTGGTACACTATGATGAGGAAACTTTAAAATTCGATCACTTTCTCATTTTGAAATTGTCAAGCTTTTGATCTCTCACGAGATTAAAGTTTGGAGATGGAAATTGAGAGGAACTTTTACTTTCCATGCTCTGACACCATAGTTCAAATTTCAATGTTTTGTAAATTGCATGGCACTAAGTAAGTTTGCTGGTTTGACATAGTCTAAGCATGCAGCCACTTACTTTTGATTCAAATTAATAAGAAGCAAATACTGATCGGATAAAATACAAAATTATTAAATCTGGCTATTTAAAAATGGCACAAAATAGGGGAAACATATCATACTATACTTCTTAAGCTTCTCAGTATGCTAAGGTGTTTCTGCAACTTCGTGCCATCTTCAAATTTTGCGTGGCTTGTTATCTGAAGCTAGATTTCTCATCACTTAGTTCTTGGCATATACCTGCAGCTTTTTGTAGTTAAGCTGAAATGCGAGCTTCTTTCTTAAAGTTAGAATTAAAAAAAAATTGAAAAAATAGAAGAATTGACTGCTCAGCAGTCAAGTAGGGGTTAGAAGCTCTTCATCTCTTCAATCCAATAAAGGCTCTGAGATGTTTCCATTTAGATGTATGAGCTCAACCTGATATCGAGCTATTTAGATAGATTTTATTCTTCTAATGTCTCAAACCTTTACATAGAGGCATGTTTATGTTGATGTCTTGCCAGTAGTACAATCAGCCATTCAAAGACACTTTTAATTCACGAATAACTTTCATTTATCAAATTGCACATTTGTTTTTCCTTAAAAGAGTTTTTCCTTTTCCTATCAGAGCCATGTTAAGATGCTCCACTTTTCATGGCGCAAGGCGCTTATTTGGCTTCTTACAGAGCACACCCATGTCAACATTTGTCCCAGAAGATGCATCTGCTTCTGTGGATGAAAAGTATGATGCTGTTGTTATTGGTGCTGGTCACAATGGTCTCACGTCAGCTGCGTATCTTGCAAAAGCTGGTTTAAAGGTTGCAGTGTTAGAAAGAAGACACATTATTGGTGGAGCTGCCGTTACAGAAGAAATTGTACCAGGTTTCAAGTTTTCACGCTGCTCTTATGTTCTGAGCTTATTGCGCTCTAAAATTGTGGAAGACCTTGAGCTTAAGAAGCACGGGTTGAAGGTATACTCTAGGGATCCTTTTTCTTTTGTGCCATTACGCAATCCAGGTCAGGAGCCAGGAAGCCCAAAATATTTACTACTTGGAGCTGATATGAAAGAAAACGTGAGGCAGATCGCTCAGTTTTCACAAAAAGATGCATTAGCATATCCAAAGTATGAGGAGTACATAGAAAAACTTGTTGTTGCTGTAAGTCCCCTTTTGGATGATCCGCCTCCGAATTTGCATGCTATTGGCCAAGGTACTTTCTTAGAGAAAGCAAAGCAACTGAAAACAGCAGTTCCACTTTTAAAATTAATGACGAGCCTTGGAGGTAACTTTTTATCATTTTATGAGCTAATGACAACACCTGCATCCAAGTTTCTTGACGCGTGGTTTGAATCGGAGCCCCTCAGAGCATCTCTTGCCACTGATGCTGTCATTGGTGCGATGCTAAGTCCCCACACTCCAGGCAGCAGTTACGTGTTTCTTCATCACTTGGTTGGTCAGGCTAATGGAGTAATTGGTGCCTGGGGATATCCAGAGGGTGGAATGGGTGCTGTATCTGGGGCTATTGCCAAAGCAGCAACATCATTCGGCGCTATCATAGAGACAAATGCAGACGTTAGAGAAATTGCAATAGCTGATGGGGAATCGAAAGGTGTTGTTCTCGCGGACGGAAGGTTCATTAAAAGCCATGTTGTTCTTTCTAATGCAACCCCCGATGTAACGTTTCTTAAATTAGTTGACGAAAGCCACTTACCGGAGGAATTTCGTGGCAACATTTCTAGAATTAACTACACCTCACCTGTTACTAAGATAAATGTTGCGGTTGATAAGTTACCAAATTTCAGAGTTTCACCCTCTAATGAAGATGGAACACCTTCTCCTCATCATCGATGTACTATTCACCTCAATAGTGAAACAACTGATGACGTACACAGTGCATATTTGGATGCCCAACGTGGCAGATGCTCTGACAACCCAATCATTGAAATGTGCATACCATCATCGTTGGACCCAACTCTCGCGCCAGCAGGGATGCATGTTCTATCTCTTTTTATACAATATACTCCATACACACTTAAAGATGGACAGTGGGATGACGATACAAGGGAAGGGTTTGCTGACAAAATTTTTGACGTCATTGAAGATTATTGCCCAGGATTCAAAGAGACAGTTGTTGGGAGAGACATATTGACTCCTCCTGATCTTGAAAAGATTTTCGGCCTAACCGGTGGCAATATCTTCCACGGAGCTATTTCTTTAGATCAACTGTATTTTATGAGGCCAGTCAGTGCCATGTCGAACTACAAAAGTCCTGTTGAAGGGCTATATCTTTGCGGCAGTGGTGCTCACCCTGGAGGTGGGGTCATGGGTGCACCTGGCTACCAGGCGGCTTCTGTTGCTTTGAAAAAGTTTGGTAAGAAAGTTTCCTAAGATTGAAAGAGCAGTTTTTGCACCATAGTAAAGATAAAATCATGCCCTATTTTGTATGAATTTTTTTAAATAGTTTTAGGTTTGGAGTATCAGTTAGATAAAAAACGGAGTACTTTTTCCCATTGAACTGTCATGTTTGTCTGATTAGCTTTCTAAAAGAAAATGATTATAGCTACAGAAACAAAGGAAGGTTTTATTTTCTGCCAATGGGCTTATGGTATTAAACTCCATGGCTTTTGAAAATCTCCTTAATCAGAGAACATATCCACTAACCTTTGTGCTAGTTAGTTCTGCAAACATAACCTATTCCACTGAACCCATTCTTAATCTAAACACAAAGTTCAACACTGGCCTTCTTAATCTCTGTCCAGGAAATTATACTTTTTGTTGGCTGTCCATTTATATTTCCAAGGACTTGGCTGATATATCGGTGTTTATACTTCTTGAGCCCGAAATGCAATGCACTGGTCAAAGTCTCCCTTAGTCATAAAACAAATGTATTTTATACAAATAGAAGCATTTTAGCCAAAAGTGTGTTTATCTACAAGTAGTAATATATCGCTCGTTTGTAGAAATAACTGCAGATAGATGTGTTCTTTTCTTGTTGATTGTCTTGATTTCATAAATCACGAAGTATTGATTAGATCCAACATTATCAAATCAATTATTCTAAGTATTCTGCTAGATTTCTAACAAAAAAAACTTTTTCTATGCCTCAGCAGCAGCAACTTAAACAAATCTTGTTAATTAGCAATTAAGAAAACTCCATTTCTTCAGTTTACTAGGGTGCATGCCTCTCTGTCAGAGATTTTCAAGGTGAAATGATCGTGTTTCATCATTAGTTAAGACTCAAATGCTTTTAAAGTGCTCGGTATAGGACGGAAAGGTATCGTTTTGACTAAACTTTGTACATTGTTGAAACCAAAGACGTTTCCTTTCTGGTCTCTAGAGACGTTCAAACAAATATATTTTCGTTTGTACCAAATTTCTGTAATTTGATCCAAAGCTGTTGCTATGGGTACAAAATCTGCTTTTTGTGACACACACTCACTTCGAAACGTCAGGCTAATCCATATATTGTTACGCCTAGGCTAAAACTTTTTATTTGAAATGTGGATAGCTAGAATCACAGAAAAGCAATTTATTAATTAACACGATTTGGCGAAGAGAAGCTGTGTTGCACGGCAGTTCTTCTTCTTTGAACAAAAGCTATTGTTCGTCGTGTCTGCGTGCCAAGACAATAACTTTAAGTCAACCAAAGAATCCAGTTATATCCTTATTATACAGTGCCGTCTCTTGGTACCCTACAGTAGATGTTTGTGTATTACCAATACACTCTTTTCTATTTATAAGAACAATTTTATAAGAACGCGAGCCTCAAAATTGGTCAAAAGTTATAAGAACAATTTAAGAACAAGCTGAGGCCGAGCTAATGTAAAATGCAAATGTTGAACAACCTTTTATCTCAAAAACTAGGATTTTCAACCATGTGTGGGTGCTTTTTCGGTGAATATTCAAACTTGTCGGCAAAAAAGGTTGTATCACTCACTTTGTTAGCAAATAAGACCTGAACAACTCCCTAGAGCGAAAAAGCTAGCAATCGCTCTGCTCACACCCTTTTAATTTAAGAACAAATTAAGAACAATCCAACCTCGGATTTTCGAAAAAATTAAGAACAGTCAGCCTGAACTTGAATTTACTGGTTCTTATAAAAAAGAGTGTAGCGCCACCATCTTGCCTCTCAACTTTTTTTGCTTTCTATAGTCTTCAGAGCTCCAGTTATGACTCGGATTGTCCACGTGATTCTGGCCAAATAGGTACGATCGTAACCTTTCAACCAACATTGTTTGGGGAGAGAGGTTGCAATGCCGGTTTCACTCTTATGGCCGCCGAAGACAGGGAGCCAGGGTCAGGCACCCCACAGCCATTGGGCTAGCAGGGGCTAAAGCCCACCCACTTTTTTGCAATAACAGGTTAGAAAATTTTTAGAAGTTTGCTCTAGCGCAATTTTGGAAAAGTTTGGAAGTAGCAGTTCTTCTTGACTGGGATAACTTTTTTGTTCATTTTCTTGGCGTCTTATCTTGTTAATCTACTTCATAGTAATTATTATCTTCTCTTAAATAAATGTAAAAAAGCAAGTATTTTCTAAAAGGAGCGTTTTCCAGCGTTAAAAAGGGTGTGGCCTCACAAAATTTTCGGTCAAACCCTTCTCAGCCCATCCACTTTTAGACTGGTGCGCGGTGCATGGCCAGGGTGACATGGTCCCCATTATTTTGCAAAAAAAAATTTGTTTAAGGGGGGGGGGGGAGCGATAGTTTAGATGCTTCCAAAAAATCAAATCATAATGGTTTAATTTAAAGATCTGAACAAACGGTCGACAACCCTTCTGGGTAATTGTTTACAATCCTGAAGTTTAAGCTTGTAAGAACTTTTCAAAAGGATATTCTACGTCTTGAATCTGATTTTGTTAAAAGAAAGTGCCAGCAAAGATTTCACAACCGTCTGTCAAGTCTCGGTCTGCTTTTTTCAAAATGTTACGTATTCCCATTTGACTGACAAGGGAAGACAAGAGAGAAAAGCAAATGGTTCGCATGTTTTTTATCGTTTTGCAAGCATGGCACTTCTTTTCTGCTTGTCCAGCTTAACAAAAGTCGACAGACGTATTTTCAATTAACGAAGTATGAAATGTTCCAATTGGATGAAACAGAGGCATCCTAAGAATGTTTGTATGTAAGGACTTATCGAAACTAATCCGAAAAGTGCGTCGGACAAATATGATAGTTAAGGCACCAAGCCAGTTATAAGACCACTAGCCCCATAGCCACTGCGAGGCGAAAAAAACTTCCTTTTCATGGTTTCTCGCAGCATTTTTGTGAACCCGTATGCTGCAACAATGATATTTCCCGGATTGAGAAAAAACCGTTTTGCAAAAACACGACTTGTTAGACCGATTTCGTAAGATCTAAACTGTTTGCTCAACTTAGCTATTCGAAAAGTCAATTTATGAAGAATCTCTCAGTTGATCTCGACCACAGAGACCCCGGGGACACTCGGCCGGGAATTTACAGGGGTCTGTAAAAATCCATAGAAATGGGAGATCCTTTTTGCACCCTGACTGTGTCCCATAAAAAATGTCCCAAAAGCAAACCCTGTCCCAGAGAAAATGCACGAGTGGAGAAAGATCTACATTGCGTTGTTTTGTAGCAGCAGATCAATGACAGAATTTCTAGACCCAACGCAACTAGGATGTAAAAACAATTTATTATGTTCACCTTAAAAGTATCGGGTGTATTTTGTGAGATAATATTGGACAATATCTTGATATTATTTATATGTACAAAAGAGCATCGTTTGAAGGGTGCAACAAAACATGTTTACGTGAATTCGTCCTCTAGACCCCTATTTTTGTTACCCCTAGGAACCTTCCAGTGGCTATGGCCCTGCCATCAGGGAAAATTTGTCACTCTAGTTAAGGGGGTTTCTTCTCTATATATAATACACTGTATCTCTCTTGTATAAAGAAAAGGCTATCATAATTGTTAAATTTCATTCTTCAAGTTTGCAAAAACTGAAAATTATACTTAAAATTTCGCAAAAGTAATAAATACTCACCAAGTTTCATTTTTAGTATTCTGTAACTAAATCAGTATCAATTTATATTTTTTACGAGAGGATGGCAATTGGCTTGCGGTCAGACAAGGAGGCCCGGTGCCTCCCCATGATGTAATGTGATATGTGTTGGCCTCAAACGTCTGCTTACAAGGAATATTGAAGCACTTTCTTGCTCATCATTTTAGAGTTTAGCTTTAAAAATCATGGAAATTCTGTGACTGTTCTTGGTTTAAGTTTTAAAGATGTCTATTGTAAGGAGGTTAAGCGAGAGAATCAGAAAGTCGTTCAGGCGTCGACCGCGTCCCGGTTATTCAACAGCAGATACTGTTGATGCTAGGCCAGTGAAGAAAGGATGCATAAGATGTAAAATTGCACTACTTGATGGCAGTGACTTGACTATCGATGTAGAGGTAACAATTAAAATGTTACTATTGTATTTCGGGAAGTATTTCATGCTCTTTTCATTGAGCAAATACGTTTTGTACAGGGAGTGACATTTTGAACTTGAAAGTTGTCAATTGAACTGACTTCTTTTGTTATGAATGTTCACCCATTATCATATCACATCCAGTAACAACTTCAGTTGTGTCTCTTGCCTTTTTTGTGGCAAGGATTGTCCTTAATTTCTCTCTGAACTCCAAGTATTACTTTATGCGGCAAATTATTTCCTAGTTGATTTTTATTTTATCTTGTCTTCAGATATTGGCTTAAATGAAATAACCCTGTGTCTACCTAGTTACGCAAAAACATCTCTTTCAGTATCATTTTTGTTTACAAAATGAAACTTCGGTTTTTGGGATGAAAATTTAATCGCAAAAATGAATAGAAGGCTGCTATATATCAACCCATTTTGTCAGAGGCTAATATCAACTCACCTGTGTACATATTTGATACATCAAGTGCAGACAAAATACAAATTTATATTTGCATGAAACCTAAACTGCTGCAAAGATCTGAACACTATCACATTTACTGAAACTGGATGTGTGAAATTGCGCTGCGCAACAAATTTGCAGAAAGGAGTAAAGTGGGGGTAGAAAGGAGAAAAAGAGGCAATTTTACAGATGCAAAGCGAAGCTTTTCTGGCTCACCAAACATTGAAAAGAGGGCTTTCATAATTGAAAGGGTTGGGTATCTCCTGAGGAGAGACAGGAGTGCAGTTTTCTGGCATATCTGGTGGCAGAAATGCCTGAAAATGTAAATGCATGGACAAATCATGTTACTTCTAAGGATCTTTGTGGCACCATTTGCCAGTGTGGAATCCTTTTAGCTTACCCAAGGAATATCTGGCAGAGACTAGCAATATTCCATTATATTTCTATCGTTATTGGCATATATCCTGTGTGGCCGTTACTTGGATTCCACCCTGGATCATTTGGTGCCCCCAATTTCTAGATGAACCTACCCTGTTCTTAACTTACTAAAATCCCTAAGAACTGTTAATCTATTGTTGTATCTCCTTTTTCTTTTGATTCTATAATTTTCCTATCATTATTCACCTCTTAATGGTGGAAAGCTCAAGCTTAATGCATGGATGTGACAAACAGGCCTCTTTGTGATTTGGATTGGTAATGGACTATTCAGGTGCTACAAGTGTCCTCCTCACCATCCATCTTGCCTTGATTTCCCCATGAGCATGTCCACATTATTCAGCCCACCTTAAACAGAGTTAAAAGGATGCTCATTTTATTGATGAGCATTGGTTATATATGCTGCTGTTTCAATCTTTTAATCCTGCAGTCCTGGAAAAGACATGAAAAGTCATTTGCTGCAGATCAGCTTGAAACAAAATTTTTCATTGTTTCTTACTTTACCTAGGTCTATCATGTCCCACTAATCTTCTGTTATCATCTCAAAGGCCTATTTATTTGCCCTGTCGTTCCTCCTTCTTTTGAGAAATCATTTGATACCATTTTCTTACAGAAAAAAGCACTTGGTCAAGATTTAGTTAAAAAAGTACTGATGCACCTTGATTTGGTTGAAAAGGACTATTTTGGTCTCCAGTTTATGGACACAAAACAAGTTCCTGTAAGTTGAAATCTTCTGAATGATTACTGCAACAAATAAATAAATTTTGTAAACCCTATGTTTTCTAAATTATTGGTTTTATTTTGTTTTTAAATGAAAAACTTGTTTTTGTTTACTAGCCGTTGAAATGTTTATAAACCTGAATCGTATTTGTTACAGCACTGGCTAGATCCAACCAAGAAAGTGATAAAGCAAGTTAAGAGTAAGTAACTTTGTTTTTATGTTTACATTATCATAATAGAAAAACAAGTTAATATTGTTTGTAAGGCAATAGAACCCTAGTTGTCAATTGACAATCTCCTATTCAAATAGTGTTTCTACCCCTGAGTGTGTTGCTCTGTAGATGGGCTTTCATTTAATTTTCATCAAATTTTTTGGCTCAAATCAGTAAACAACATTGTGGAATCTATAAAAGCTTATTCATTTGATTTTGTTTTATCTCCAGTTGGTCCTCCATACACATTGCACTTCAGAGTAAAATTCTATGCAGCAGAGCCAGAAAGCCTTCATGAAGAGCTCACTAGGTAAATATTTTCTATATTGGTTTTTTTAAACCCAAAAAACAGATATAGAAACAATTCAAGTCATATGACATTAAATGTTTGTCACATTTATTACAATATGTGACATTTGGTATATACCTTAGTTAGGTATTTGCTTAAAATACAGAGCCAATGTGGAATGTTTTGGCTTGGAACATAGTTTCATCCAAACAAACATGAATTCATTTTCCCAAGACAGTTCTCTAGGAGGCAAACATTATGTAGCAGATACATGATAATCAGTGCCATAGCACAGATTTTGTGACTTTTTCCTTCTGTTTAGGCCCTGTTTACACAGGATCAGATCCAAACAGTATGGATCCATTTGAACCCGATCTCATTTTTTGAGGGGTTGTTCATATGGGATTGGATCTGAAAATAATTACATGTACACGGGAATAGATCCAAATGGATCCAAGGTGCAAGGATATGTGTGTGCACTCCAATACCAATTCAAAGTACCTCATAATGGATGTTATTTTGAATCCATACCTGCTTGGATTTGGTCCAAACCATTTACACAAGACCCTTTTGGGATCAGATCCAAACAGGATGATCTTCAAAAGGGATCCCAAATGGGTACAGATAGCAGATCAAAATGTGATCGGATCCATCAGGTCCCTTGTAAACGCAAAGCCTATCCGTACCACTTTGGGTACAGATCTGTACAGATACGATCTCGTGTAAACAGGTCCTTAGTCTCCATGCACACAAACCTCGTTCAGTTCTATAAATAAAAAACACAGCATTTAACATGTTGAAGATTTAATTTTTTGATAGCTAGGATTTTTTCATCTTGATGTATTTAGTATTTCCAGCATTTTCTTCAGCTTTTATTTGACACTAAAAAGGTTCAGCAGAATGAATTGGCAGATGGTTACGATTCTGTTTTCGTCACTTTTCGTATGTATGCTAGTATGCTATAACCTTAGGGAAGTGCAATAAATTTTGATCAAAAGCTTCTTTTTACAGGTACCATTATTTCTTACAAATAAAGCAGGATATATTGAGGGGAAAGTAAGTAATATTTCATGTTTTCTAGCTTTTAAATTATCAACCATTTTAGCTCATTTTGTGCTTTTTACATAATGCATTACCAGGGACCTTCCCTTAATTTTTTCTAAAAGACATTGAATCAAGATCATCATTTCATTGGAATTTGCCACAAATGTAGAAACATCAGAAATGAATGTCATATGTGATAATTTTTGAAGAAATTTAGATAAATAGAGAAAAAAGATGAACATTATTATGTCTCTTAGCTTTTTGGCAAAAAACTCTAGCAAAATCTGAGGAGAATTTATATGCCATTTTGGCTACTTCTGACTTTCAGGCTGACGCCAACATTTGAACAGATGGCTGGATTAGGTGCATATGCTGTGCAATGTATGTATATATAAAAGCTCATTTATTAAGATACTTTCTTGAGAATGTAAAAATTGTATATATTATATAGTTTCTATATATTTTAATTATGTGTGGAACATTTTCAATTATTTTTTTAGCTGCAAATAGATTCATTAGCCACTCACTTGACAAACTTGCTAAAGAAACTATCTATATTTATGTATTTATAGTTAAAATAGCATTTTGATAAATGTGATAGATTGTGATAGCATATGATTTTTAAACGCTTACCTGTTGCATGTGCTTTTGTGAATGAACTGGAATCTGAACTATGTTCTTTGCTTTCAGCTGAGCTCGGTGATTTCGATCGAACTTTGCATATTGGGAATTATGTGTCTGAATTTCGGTTTATGCCAGATCAGGTTAGTAAACGGATATGATATTTTTCATCATCTCAAAATTGGTTAATTAGGATTACTGTTTAATGGCTTGCTATAAGGGTGCCCTGTAGTTGTGGCACCTACTGCTTGCAATTTTTTGGAGTTTTTCTAAATTTTATTTTACTTCTTTCAGACTGGACAGTTGGAAGCTAGAATTGAAAGGCAACACAAACAGTTGTTGTAAGTTTCAAGTTGAGAACTTTGATGCTTTCAATTTGTTTATTGTTAGTTTTTAGTTTCTCCAGTTTCACAAGAAGTAAACAAATATAAAGTTATTAAGAATTTTTGAGTGGTTGTTTTTTTCTATTATCAGGCCAACAAAAGCATTATACAATAACATTCAATCAATTTTTTATTAAAATGCTTTATTTATTTAAGTTCCTGACAAATTTGATCTAATTTATATGCTTTTTGATAACATTGATAAATATTATTTGTTTATTGTTAGTTTCTCAAGTTTAACAAGAAGTCAAAAAATTTACCACTAAAACTCATTTTGTTGCAGTGTTATCATTTTTAGTTCATCTCACAGGTCTTGTGATGAATATTATGAGTAGGCTTAATATAGAGTTATTAAGAATTTTTGAGTGGTTGTTTTTTTTATTATCAGGCCAACAAAAGCATTATCCAATAACATTCAATCAATTTGTTTTATTAAAATGCTTTAATTATTCAAGTTCCTGACAAATTTGATCTAATTTATCTACTTTGTGATAACATTGATAAATGTTATTTGTTCATTGTTAGTTTCTCAAGTTTCACAAGAAGTCAAAAATTTGCTACTAAAACTCATTTTGTTACAGTTTTGTCATTTTAGTTTTTCTAGGGTTCCTGTGATGATGATATATATGTTATTTAGAGTGGTCATTTTTCTCTATTATCAGACCAATAAAAGCATTATACCATAACTTTCAATCAATTTATTTTATTAAAATGCTTTATTTGTTTAAGTTCCTGACAGATTTGATCTAAACTTGAATTTTTTGATTAGGGGAATAAATCCTGCTGAATGTGAGTTAGAATTCCTTAAAATCGCAAAGGACCTGGAAAATTATGGCGTTGATATGCATCCAGTTGAGGTAAACAATATCATGGGTCACATGTCACCCAAGTTTTTAATATGCTTTATCTCAAGCTATCCGAAAATTCACAGCACAAGGACGACTTGCAGGAAAAATGTTTATAATTACCAAATTATGTTTATATTTCCTCCTTTTTGTTGATTACAATCAATGATCGTTAAGTTTTTTTTTTGCTCTGTCAGCATGGTAGATTAATCATCAAGTAATGATGGATTTTGATGGGGTTAGAACAGAGCTGTTGAAAGACTTAGGTGTTAGAAAAATCCTATCTCTTTTAACCTGTGATGTTAAAAAATCAGTCTCAACAATGTGAAAAGTAGTGAAAAAGTTTAAACTTCCCATTAGTTTTCTCCAGAAAGTATTTAGCAGGTAATCAAGTTAGCTATTTTGGCTAAGAAGATTTCATCCTATAGTATTTTAGAAGGGAACTACCCTGTGTCAGTCATGGACTTTAATAGAGAGCACCCTGCTAACAAAGAAGACTATAGTGTTATTTCTTTGTTAACTCATAATCAACAAACGTGCATAGCTCACCAAGAGGATAGATATGTATTTGCCAGGAAGCTAAAAGGAAATCAGGGAGAATGAACTTGTTCAAGGGAAAAAATGCTGTGGTTAATTCATTGCTTTTTCAAGGAAGCCTTAGAATCCTAATACGCTTCAAGCGTTTCCTTTGTCTTGAGCCGTAGACAATTAAAGCATTTAAATGATCACTATTTGACAAATACCGGATTTGCCATAGTTTTTGCTAATGCTAGTATAATCTTTTAAGATATGTGTGGATCATTCTCTTAAGGACTTCACGTATTCAAGTTTTTTGCTAACAGCTAAACACATGTTTAACTTCTGGAATGCCCCGAAGACAATCTGCATTTACTCGATATAATACAAGCACATTTTCTTTCGTTGAATTTTTTAGAGATATGTTTGAAGGCCACTGGTCTTGTGTGCAAAGGAAAGCCACACCTTCAATTAGTGTGATTAAAAATAATTCTCAATATCTATGATCTGAATCTGAGGTCTCAGAGCCGAATGAGCGAACCTCTGCAAAACCTTTTAAAGCTTACCTATATATTAAGACGACTTACTTGAAGTATATTGTGTTGAATACTGTTGAGTTAAGAATCAGATTTCAATAAATCCTGTTAGCTTTCTATCGAGCTATGTTCCAGAATTGTGGTACCATTTAAGGAGAATTTCTAGCAAGATGTAGCTTATTTAGAAAAATTCTCGTTAGTTCAATGCACGATCATGCCACCAAAATTAAGGATTTTCGGAGGCAATATCTATTTTGAAATCTCTTCGTTTTTTGGATAAACGCGAAGTTTGGCTGATTTAGCTGATGCTAAGAGTTTAAGCTGCCTTTATTTACGTGTGAATAAAAGATATGGCACTTTTTCGTATTAAGGTAAATTTCTTAAACATGCCCAGTAAAAACCATTGAAACTTTATGTGATAGTTTTTTTTGACGGATCAGGTATAAATATGTGCTTTTATAAATGCAGGATAATCAAGGCAAGGAGTGCCAGCTTGGCTTATCTGCTCGAGGAATCCTTATATACAAAGACAATCAAAGGGTTGCAGGACATCCATGGTATGTTTGAAAATAGTATCCTCGTGCATTTTCTTTATCTAGCCTATTCACAGATCATTTCCTATGCACTTGAAAATTATAAGTCGCTGAAAATCATCCCTTTCTCATTTGCTTAAATATTTTTTTATTTCTCTTCTCGAGCATTTTTTTTAGCAATGTTATTCGTTGTAAAAGTTCCTGGTAATGAAAGTTTTCTCCAGATATAGAATTTGCAATATTTTCAATAATGAAGTTGGTCCTAATTCGAAATCGTAGGCCCAAAATCACAAACATTGCATTTCACAAGAAGGAATTTGTTATGGCAGCAGAGGTAATTTTCTTACATTTTTATTTATATATCTGCAAATTTAGTACGAAATAAGATTTTTTACACAAAATATTGTGTTGATATTCGATGGTAACTGCCTTTCTTGGCCACCGAATCTTTAAATGATAAATTTTTGAAAACTCTGACATTTTGACCATAACATATTTCTTATAGCGTCATGCTTTAAAAACAGCTAATGTTGCTATTTTTATTTAACATGATTCTTTCTATTTTTTCTCAATTTCGGATGTGACTGTAAGTATTTTGAAAGCGTAGCATCACCAGCTAGAAAGTCACATACAAATACTTTTTAAGCCATAATGTTAATTCTAGAAACAGAATGGAAATGAAGAATTCAGATTTGCACTCCATAACTCACGGGCCAGCAAGCATTTATGGAAGTGTGCCGTAGAGTATCATACTTTTTTCAGGTAAGAGGAATACCAAAAAGGAATTTGTGGTGTTAAGTGCACCTACTTTTAGCTGATTGAAGCAAAACATGAGAAGCGCATAAAGTAAGATAACTCATACACCTTAGTGGAGATAAAAACAAAGTTGCTTGTCATACTCTTTTAGCTACTTGTCACGATTGTTAGAATCTGCATTAATTTGAATTCATAAGACTTTTGCAAACCTTTTCCCTTTTCGGTTATCATTTGTTTTCTTGTAACATTTTTCTTTTCTGTCTCCACTTCTAAGATAACTAGTAAAAAGCTCAATGAAGCTGCATTTATTCTGTTTTCTACATTGCCTACGATGTTTCCTACAAATCTTAATTTCCTATAGATTCTTGAAAAATATAAGAAATATTCATAAGCTTTTCTTTATTAGGATGACAAGAGCAGCTGAACCAGTTAAAAGAAGATCAAGTTTTTTGAGTTTTGGATCTAAATTTCGATACAGGTAGAATTTTTAACGGATATTAGAAATTTTCCGTTCACAAATTTTTTCAAGTTGACCCCAAAAAAATACACATCTTTGAAGATCTTCTTTATAATGAAGATTTACGTATGAGATTAGTGTAATTAAACGACTTATACTAAAATTTTGCAAATATTCACATTATTCAGTAACCAAATCATGAAATTATTGAGACACCTTGCAAACGATCAGCAGCTTAATTTTCGCTTAATTTTCTGAAATACGCAAAACTCCCCACCTTGCTGTCATTAAATCCGCTTTTAGATTTTTAAATCTTTAATTTGAAATTTCCAGCGGAAGAACACTTCATCAAGCGAAGAAAGACGACAGTGTGAATGCCAGAAAGTCTCTTCATGTCAAAAGGTTAGATCTGTTATGTACTTGTTCTATTTGCTACAAAATTTCCAATCTCTTAAATTCATATTTCAATCGCCAGAATAATTATTTCGGAGATTTTTCTTGCTGTTTGTAACTTTTTGTCTGGGATTTGTTATTTTTAGGACAAGAAGTGAGAGATATGCTCAAAGATCCACTATAGGTAAGACTGTACTTTATAACACGTCTGTCGCTTGTGTGCACATAAATTTATGCTGGAATTCATTATAAGCGCTTAATTTATTAGTGCTTTTGTGCACATAAATTTATGCAGAAATTTATTATAAGCGCATATACGTTATGTACGACCAACGTAAATGTTAAATTTTAAGAAACACGTCAAAATATTATTATAGCCAAAAGCTATAGCTAACAATAGGACAGCACGATGTATAATTAGAGGACCCTCCGGTAATTATGGCCTAGTTAAAACTTTCATTGAAACTAGTCAATAGTCCATTTAAATATCTTGCTTATTTTTAAAGGATATATCAGAATTGGCTCAAACGTTTGGGCTAAGTCATTCAATGGTGATTATTATCGCGGTCAAGTTACTGCTTTGTCTGAAAAAGTCTACATAAAATTTGATAATGGAGATACAATCGCACATGATAGGTGAGTTTGACCCTTGTAGCTCTTAGAATCCCCAAATTTATCTCTGCCATTCTTTTTATAAATTGAAATTCTGTTTATCATGAATTTTGCTACTTTAAAAGTTATTCTAAATGAACATATTATCGTTTTGAATGAACAACATTGTGAAATTCTGTGTATTGCATAGTACTGTACTGAATATCCACGTATGAACATAACATTAAAGTTGCCTGATGAACGCTTAAAGCGTGAAGCTCAGAGATTCAATTCAGTACTTTCTGTTTTACACCCAAGAGCCTGCGCAGTGCTGCCATTACGGCGTCGAGCACTATATGACGGACAAGTAAAATATATACTAACTTACGTGCTGAACAAAGTAATGTAACAATATACAGTAGAATCCCGTTATAACGTACTCGGTTATTAGGTACTTTCGGATATAACGTACTGGCGTGCTTGGTCCCGGCAAAAGGTGTGCTTGGTTTTAGTCAATTTTTATTTACCCTCGTTACAACGTACTTCGGATATAACGTACTTAATACACTGGTCCCTTAAAGTATGTTATAACCGGATCATACTGCTTGAAATTTAAGTAAAATTGTACTAGTAGAAACACAGCGAATTAATTAACGATGAAATATATTTTTCTTACATTTGATAATTCTTTGATAAGTAGCTATCTAAGCTATATAAGATTTTTTGTCAAATAAAAAATGAGCTGGAAACGGGAATGATACATATGAGATGAACTTTGTGAAATTTGTTTTTTTTATATATCTTTTATCGTTTAGAACTGATGAAGAGTGTGTAGTATTCGATATGGATCCCAACCCAAGTGAAGTAGAAATTGGTTCAAAAGTTATCGCTCACTGGAGTGGGTTATCTGCAATGCTTCGTGGAACTATAGAGAAAAAAGAAGGCGAAAAGTATTTTGTCTTGTATGACGATGGTGATAAGGCCTACAACAGAATTCAGCAAATCAGAATTTTGAAGCCACCTCTCTACTTTGGTAAGGCTCTTTGCGAATTTGGCTTTGAGAAATGTACATGTTAATTCTTAACCCACTTAAATTTTGCAATGAGCATTTCGCTTGGACGTATTTGGTTTTGGCTCTATTCGTCAACTGTGTAATGTTGCAATGAGTGCTCTAAGCCATTATCAAACACTTGGCTGTAATTCTCCTAACGTACTGGTTGCGGATTATCTCCAAATATCTTAGATCACTCAAACCACAATAATGTAGGTTTTCTGGGTGGCATGCAAAGTTATGCTTCTCAAATATAGAAATTGTAACAAAGAAAAAAGATAATATAATATGCCTGTTTTTTAAAACAAAACATTACCTCCCTCCCTTCCTATATGATTTCTTATTAACTGATACTGGTGCTAAGTTAATGATGCAGCCAGTTTCAGTAAAATTAATCATAGTGGTTATATTGAATATTTTGTACATATATGTTTCTGTTGTATTTCATAAAGTGTTGACTGCATGCGATTGTCTTTCAATGACGCCGGTTTTTGTTCACCAGGGCCAGGATCAGGTTCCTCTCGCATCCAGAAGCGCCTTTCGATGAAAGCAACATCATTAATCGGTGATGCAAGAACTTCAACATCCGCTGATGATAATTTAGGCTCAAGGAGCCAGAAAGGTGGTGAGGTGACAGTCACTGCTGATGTTGTCCCAGACCGGAGAATTAACTCAAGGCCTGACAAGACTTCAGTGAAATCAAACAGAAGCGACACGAGTGAAGTATGGGCCTGCAAATTCAAATTATTTCCATTACATTTTGCTACTGTTCCCAAAGCACTGTCACATACCGATGCTTGAGTAGCTCATTCAGTTGAAAATGCAAATGCCACAATCCTTATCTTTGAAATGAATCTGTCCTTACCCATATCATACATTAATCTGTATAGAAATCATTGGTCCGTAATTTTGACTTTGATTAGCTGGTTTAATTTTCGTGTAAAGTACATTTTGCATTAGCTGTAAGGTTCCATGTTTTATGCAGTTACCCTCTCATTGTTTTGAATACCACTGCACAGGTTTTCTTTTCGAAGTTCGATTCCATGAATGCAAACAACGGCTCAAGACCACCAAACAACGGTTCGGATGCAAACTCAAACGGCTATAGGAACCGGGACCAGCCGCAACGTGGGGCTCCAAATGAAACTGGTAGCCAGAAGTGGTACACTCACGTTAAAACAAGCGAAATTGCTGAAGAAAGACAGCCGTTGGCCCAAGAAAGGACAGATGGTAGCTCACATTACAAGGTAGCTTGTTTAAGAGTTCTTTGCTAACCCCAAAACGGGTTCTTGGTTTTCCAGAGCCGGTTTACTAGATTTTCATGCCATATTTCACCAACACCATTAGTAACCTTGTTTTTTCTAGTCTCGTAGATTAGAAAAAATTATACGGTAGCCTACATTATATAAGCACTCGAAAGTCAATTCTAGCATTCCACAAGCTACAAGTTTGTCTCCTTTGTTACTGGACGAGGTCCCATACTGCTGACTCTTGCAGTTGTTGTTTATGAAGAAACTCATAAGATACTAATCAAAGACTCAGCTAACGCTCTTCGAGATTTATTAATCGTTACTCCTTTAGTCTATGGTATCTCTGTGAACTTTGCTCTTTGTTCCCAGGTGGTACAGAAGACAACAAGAACAACAAGATCATACGAGTCTTCGTACAAACAAAGGGCCAACAACGGTAATCGGGCGGAGCCTGCTTTCGTCACAGAACTTTAACCTGCTGGGCGTTACCTTAAATCTATCTCATCGAATTTTCTCTTCTTTAAGTGTAACCAATGCATATTTAATCTTTAGTTAATGGGCTTGTTAATGACATTGTAAATAAATCTAATCTGGGACAGGGACAATCTTCAACAGCGCAGCGAGACAATCTGAGGGATATATTATCGTTGGCTGCAATGACGTCTTCAGCTTGCTCATCATTTATATGGACCAAGCGGTTATTTTTCACAGGTACTTTTGCAAAGATATGAATTTTATATATGCAGTTTAACTTTAGAATGAGGAAGGCTAGACAACAGGGCATCATTATCAGATTGATATTTAGTAATAGTTGCAGAGACATCACACACTCGTTTCAGAGTTCCAACGTATTTGTTCTGAAGGAAAGGAAGTCACAGAAAACAAATAATTTCACCGACCACACCCGTACCATGTCTTCTTCCCGTAATTTTTTTATCAATTTAAGGTCAAGCATCTTTTTCATTCCGATTGGTTTTCATATTTTTTAACCAGAACTTATTTCATACCGCTAAGAACAACCACGAGCCATTTTAAATCTTCTTCACGCTCGAAGATAACCAAATGAACAAAGAGTAAGCGACTTTATCATTTATCAGTTACCACAACAATACAATTACACGCATATGCATTATTCGTGACGTTTCTCTGGTCATTCCCAATAGTTACTGCGACAACCTCCACCATGCAAATATATTAGAAGTTAGCATTACTAGAGGTGCCTGAGGGAACCGCATAAAACGTTCTTGGAATTTCGCTTAATCTCAACTGGGTAGCTAGCTAATCGTAATATTTTGACACATCAAACTGCATTATGGGAAATCGTTTTTATCATTCAAAACGGAATTATAGGACAGACGTGTTTTGTTTTTCAATTATAATGGATATTTTTTGCTGTTTCTCAGTCGCATGCAGTGTAGAAACTTTAACGTTGAAATGACAGTTACTTGGTTGATATTATGTTCTTAAAGACAGGTTTTGGATCTAGCTGATATATAGTTTTCGGTAACGTTATATGTTTTAGGAACTAGTTTTTGTAGTAAAAGCGGACATTGTTGCCGAAAAGTCATATTTTATCCTGTTTATTCTGACACATGATAATGGAACTCGATATTTTTTGCGTATGATATTGTTTTTCTTGCTTTTACTCTGGAAGTTTCCTCTTTGTCGAGGTCAAATATGTTGGCAGCCGACACCCAACAATTCTAAGTGTTGGGTGAAATGTTGGATCGTTTGATCACCTCAGCCAACATTGTTGGCTCTGCGCCCGCGCAGTTGGTTAAAGAGGGCCAAAATTCAATCATAGTTTTCTCGGGCTGGTTTCGTTCGTGTCAACGCGTTTGCTTACAATCAGTTACACTTTGATTACGGACAATATGACGAAAAATAAAGAATTCTGTGCGAAAGAAGAGGCGTAAAGCGTCAATGAGGAGCCTGTAGCACAGAGGAGCTATGGAAGAAAGTGACGAATTTAAGCCACGGCTTCGATCTGCGCGTGAAAATGTTGGGTGGAATGTTGGGTGAAATGTTGGATCGTTTGACCACCAACGTTGGGTCACGTTCCAACATAAAGAAAAGTGTTGGGCGAAATATTGGATGAAATTTTTGGGTCGTTTGACCAGGGCTTAAATAAGGAAAAGAAAGAGGATAATGAAAAACTCTACTATAACTTTTAGCGCAGTTCTGAGAAAAGACTTAAATGGCATTCAGAAAATCACATTCATTTCCTCCATGCGCCCTTGATAATATGGTCCTGGGTTGCCCTGTTCTTCATTCTTAATAGCTAGAATTCCCTTTAACAGTGCAATGAGATTTAAATTGCAAAGAACGGAAAATTTAGGACCTAGCAACATGTTTTCAATCCAAGTACATTTTTCATATTTTTGGTGCTTGTGTTGTTTGACGATAAAAACCCTTTAATAATATTAACTTTGTTTCGTCAATAAATCAATATAACTAAAATTAGCATTTTGTAAACTTTCAGATAACTAAAACTTTGGTCCTTTGAACATAATCTAAAGGCCATCCTTTTAGTAGAAAGACACGACTTATAAGCTGTTAACTGTATTGGCTATATGGCCTATGCAATACTTTACATCTTTAGACTTTGCTTGACATAATGCGAAGTAAAAATGTGTCATAACCCAGTAGTAGTAAGTTGTTTTTACAGCCTATTCAATTTTTACAAATTTTAAAGAAATATACAGAGGAAGGTGAAACTATTTTATCTTTATATCTGCTGTCTGTGGAGAAATGCAAAGAATAACTGGTAAATTAGTCACCGTTTATGACGTCATGAAAATCCAGCCGCGGCTATTATTTCTATGCTCGACATGCTACACATCAATTTAACATACCCATAGCAACATAGAAACGTGTTTGATTATAATGCTAGCTATAATTTATAGTTTTTGCTTGCCAAGAAAACAGTTAATTTGGTAAATGAATGTTTTCATTTATACTTGAGAATTGTTTCCACGAAGTTGCCTTTCAATGGACATCATTATAAAGAGAAAGTTATAAATGTAAATGTTTTATTAAGGCTTTTTCTTTCAATAATCTTTGCCTTCGCATTTCCTTTCCCCCGTTCTTCATCCTTTGACTCTCTGAGGCTCTGGCACCCAGGGTAAAGATCTCCGATCTCCTTAAGCTTTTCTTTAAAACCTGGCATATTCTCAATATGATAAAATTATGCATTTCTGAAAAATAAAAGGAACTAGTGTCACCAGTATCTCACTGACTAGCCCTTTAAATGCCTTTTTGATTTTACAACTTTTGCAGGAAGCTGTTACTACGAAGAGGTAACTTTGACAATAATGATCCTCTTTCCTAAGCTATACATTTAATTTCTGAACGGCAACATTTTGTTGAATTGACAATGAGATTGATATGAAAAAAGCCTATTGATCAAAACTGGAGTAGGTGTTGAGTGATATTTCTTTTATTCATTCATTTTTTGTAACACTAAAATCTCATTCAAAACCCAAATTGAATTATTGTTGAGGTGAAGACAAAAAGATGACGTTATCGAGTCGTTCCTCATCAAACTTACAAATATTTCTATACTTTACAAAAATACAACTATAAATATATAATACAACATAATACAGCACATAGTAAAAACTATGTATAAGTCATCATGGCAGTTCATTATTTTAAGTGAAAACAAACACAAACTAACCCAACAATAACATTGCTCAAGTTGGCTTAAGATTTATCTGAAGAATATTAAGCCGTGTCTTATGATAAAAAGAGCCAATAGAAATGGCCATGTATGTTCATGCATTATGTAAAGTGAGTATTTTTAAAGAGGAAATATGCCGATGTTATTCTGCCGATATTTTTGTTTTTTCTTACTTTCCTCTACCGGCTCTGTGATGTGGAGTCTTAGTGGGAAGAAATTCTCGAAAACTTCACGTATTCTTAGTTATTTTTTGCTGATATGCCGCATTTTTCAAAGAGTTTCCGTTCTAAATAGTTTAATTTTCTGGCTTTAAATTTAAAATGATACATTTACGGAAATTTAGATCTTTGCCCTATCAATTTTGCTCCACTATGAAGCATTTATTAATGCTATTTACTGTTTGCCATTTCTCAAA
Organism: Rhopilema esculentum; assembly: GCF_057945365.1. Taxonomy (NCBI): domain Eukaryota; kingdom Metazoa; phylum Cnidaria; class Scyphozoa; order Rhizostomeae; family Rhizostomatidae; genus Rhopilema; species Rhopilema esculentum. The sequence continues at coordinate 6,089,072 of NC_142830.1, read as the reverse complement.
TTATTCCTGGAAAAGCCCCTCAACTAGAACTCTAAATTAAATTGATTCCAGGGAATTTTTTTACGTTATTTATGCATCACCATGGTTTTTATTTGAGCTTGTTTACTGACTTCACGTTAACAATACAAGGAAAATATCATTGATTAAGCTTTGTTCATTAATTGTTTTTCAAAATAGCATAATATATTTTGATCAGCTTAAAAAGTCGCGCCTCGAGTTTCTTTATTTAGAATAAGGAATATCACTTTGAACGTCAAGCAAGAATCATGATGGTATGTATTGCCGCTTGAATATTTGCCAAAGTTATGTTACCTAATCAATAATAATGCTGCTACATTCTTTTATGCTTTATCATTTTCTAAAATAATTCAAGCAGCATGTTTAGGGGTTCAATTTACTATACATCAGTAGAAATTCTACGAATTTAAAAAGTTGTCAACTATGCAATACAATACAATAATTCAATCAAAATAGGTGTGAGCGATGCTGGCTTATCAGTTGCTCTAGCAAATACTTTTGATCGATTATTACATTATTGATTTTTCTTGATAACTCAATAGATTGATATGTTCCTAGACTTTTTCCGCAACTGCTGTAGATAGCAATCTGCTTATGATAATGTGATTAAACATTTCTTAAGTTTTTTACTAAGCATTTGTTTTTTGATGATTTTAGAGCATCACAAGCACTTGGCTTGCTTCGTTCGCACTTGCATTCGCTTTGCTTGCGCAAGGTATGTTTACAACAAAATCAAGCTAGCAAAAATCAAACCCCATAAATCGCATGATATGAAATGATATAGCAAAGATGATATTTGTACGCCATTGAATCTTCGATTTTAACATTTGTAAAACATTATGGGTTTGTTCTGAAAAATTGCAATTCCGACTCAAGGCGGTTACTGATAGTGGCGGGTAGTGGAACCACGAGAGGGGTAGAGTAGTCACTGGCTTCGTGTAACTACACGAAAGCACTGCAGAAAATCCCATTTGAGAACATATTAAGTCTAAGTGCCATGTCCAAGCCATGTTTAGTTTTTATTGTTTTTTTTCTCGAAAAAAAAGATTTAATGTCTTGGCTCCCAGGCCTGGGAATTTTTTTTGAGAATCCATTAATAATTTTAAAGATTGAATACACGACCGCAATGAATTTATTTCTTATGAATCTGGCGTTAGAGATGACCGTCACTTTGGTGCTCTAATATGGGGAGCAAGACCATAACGGGAGCGCCACATATACCATTTTGAAAAATAGCCTTATAAGAGTATCGTAGTCACAAGCAGAGCCCTAGTCTGCTTCAAAGAATGTGAAAACTATCTATCGAAATCAGATGCATTTTGATTGATAGATAAAGTAGTATCTAAGAAAGTAACTTGAATATAGCGTATTTAGGATAATTCCTTGTTTTTTGTAAATTTTTTGTAACTGCCACACCCTTAAACGGGTCTCTGAATTTGCTAGCCACTCTGCAGATGCACATTTAAACTTAAACTTCTAAACTTCAATAACTTTCATGATATTTCATTCTACAGTATTTTTTAAAAGACACCCAGGAAACAGTGATTCAAGCGCATTTGCGGTTCATAATTTTAGGGGCACACGCAGATGAGAAGGTCGTACGAGCCTGCGAGGGAAAAACTCTTTCAATCAAATGCGAGGATGAACGTGCGTATATTGATGTTACGCATGCACTCTATGGTAGAATGGATAAAAACATCTGCTACAAGTTCTATCATGGCGTTTGGTCAAAGAACTGCATGTCTAAAAAGTCTCTCAGTGAGGTGCAAAAGAGATGTAATGGAGAATCCTCCTGCAGCATCAAAGCAACAAACGACATTTTTGGAGACCCTTGTTTTTTGACCGAAAAATACTTAGAGGTCAAGTACACATGCAGAGGTATGCCATCTTATTTGACAATGAAAATTTTATAATCGAGGTTATGTTTCTCCGATGGCAGGCTCTAATAGGTGTACGGACATGCAAGGAGTATTTGTCAATAAATTTTTGATGTTATATCTGCCATCGTTAATATACTTTTTGAATTACAAGGGAAAGGCTTTCTATCCTTAGAGCATAAACGTAGTACCCTTATAAAAATAATAATAATGATAATTTCTTTATTCATTATTATCCCGTGTTGCGTCCTTTGCCACAGAAAATTGACATTCTCTATTTATAATCTGCGATTTTGGCAAAACAAGATAATATTTTTTTTACGAAAAGTCGGTTTCAAGGCACAACTTGACGAGCAACAAAAACAAGTTTCAATGACACTGCTTAAGTAAATGACATAGAACTCACAATTCAGATTACTTTTCATTGCAAACACCGCTATTTTTGTGAAATGACCTAAACAGCAAAAAGTGAATTGGCGTCTAAGTCATTTACACACGTCATCAACAGCAGTATATGGAAGTGAAACAAGTGCAGAATACAAGCAATTAAACGACATTCTTCAAGGAATCTATCGTCGTGACCTAGAAACTTTAAATGAAAATAGATGAGGTGTTTTCAATAAACACATATATTATTATCAATATACTATAAACAAAATTAGCAATAAGATGTTTTTGAATCACGAGAAGAGTTTCTATTGCAACAGAATTCCAGGTAGTTTTGATAAACGCTTCAGTTTTCTGATTCCTTGACGTCATCGTATATATATGTCGAAAACAACTCTCGAAATGAAAACTCTTTCACAGTGACTGTCCCGAAAAAAATGTTGACATATAAGTACTAGTATAGTTTTTACGTACGCTTTGATTCTCTTCGTCTTAAATTGCAATGTAGTTTTTCATCCCAGCCTCTCGGTGTCACCAAGATCTGTTTGGGTCATATTCTACAAATCTTTTTTAATTTCAACATGACAGCTTGAAGAAAAGTGATATGATGAAAACAAAATGTTTTGGCCTGCTAAAATTGTTGCATAAGTCTGACATTTAAACTTTAACATTTTTACTAACTTAAAAGTTATGCAAAGGATATGACGAGTTTCAGATTGGCTAGTAAAGAACCAAAAAATGAGTGACAACCTTGTACCAAATTAAAAGTTGATTTGCTTATTGCTCAGAAAAAAGTGAGTTGATTTGAGCTTGGCGTAAATTTTCTAGGTTTCCAGCGACTTTTAAACCAAAGGAATGTTTTGTGGGGATTAAAATCATTACATACGATTTGACAAGTTTACATTAGCATTGCTTTAAATGTAATGTTAATTCATATACGATGAACAACAAGCATTTCTAGTTAGGATAATTTGCTTCTAAAATTATAGTTGATGGTGGTTATAGCAGTTGGTCGGACTTCAGCGAGTGCTCAAAATCTTGCGGAGGAGGAATACAAGAGCGTCATCGTTCATGTACAGAGCCAGCCCCTAAGAATGGAGGAAAGAGCTGCGAAGGAGCTGATAGTGAAACTAGAGCTTGTAATGCCAACCCGTGTCCAGGTAAAGCCTTTTAATGCCTTTATCAACAAAATAAAGAAATGTTTGAAGAATTCATTTTTCTTCAACTTCAAGGTTAACGAGGACTTCAACATTTTTGAATGAATTACCAATGGAAATAAGAAATCTCCCCTCTAAATTTAAAGAGAAACCGAAATCTTATCTTCAAATTACGATGTAGCATGTTTAGAAACCTGCATGTGCCACTTTTTCTTTCATTTCCCGTTGACTTCATGTTTTTAGGTAGACACCATAGCAGATATAAAAGGGGCTCATGTTTCGTTAGTTAACCTACTTTGAGAGTCCTCCTAAATAGTTGCACTATTTACTTATTTTCATAAATTCAAATTTAGTTGTTTTTAGCTTTTTTTATCGTAAATTCTTGTTGATATTTTTGCTAAATAGGTTTGTAAGAGTGTAAGGCCTGGTTCAAACGTCGCACTTCTCATGTGCCGAACCTAACTCGAGTACATGAGGGGCGCGACGTTTGAATCAATTTGGTACGGCAGATTTAGTTAGGAGCGGCAAACTAGTTTGGATCGCCAGAGCTTGCCAAGCTGCACGACTCCAGCACGGCACGGTTTCAAGCGTCGAACTTGTCATGTACCAAACTCAATGCATAATTATATTTAATTTATTTTATTTTGAAAATTAATCTCATAACATTGGATTCTCTAACCGTTTTGCTCTGTTTCTTAATTTCAAACCAAGATATTTCATGTAAAAATCCTAAAACCCTTTTGGCGCGACATAATTAAGTTCGACGTTTGTAACCGGGGTCGCGCTAAACATGCTGAAGTATCGCTCCAAACAGAGTTGGGTTCGGCACATGAGGAGTGCAACGTTTGAACCAGGCCTAAATAGCTGAGTTTAAATCGTCATTATTACGTCAGGCCTCTGCCTAGCAGCGATTATCGACGTGTTGAATTGCCAAATTGATGCCACGCTCAATAAAACTCGGTACAATTGATTGAGATCTAAACACTTATTTTTGTTACATTTCCGAACTGCATGCGCAAACCCAGTATTGCATTGGTTCGCTAACTGTTGCTGAAGAGCGTGTGATAGCACTTTTAAATAGCACAACTGGCATGCTTTGGGGTACCCAAACAGTCTTTAAGCCGTTGCAACACACAATGTCTGTAAAATCAGCCGGCGTATATGTATCTCGAGCAGCGAGCCAATATAATGGAGAAGAAGAGTTTTCGACCAAGGAGTCTTTCCGTTGAATATCAACATTTGTATTTTTTTAGTGAACGGTGGCTATTCTGATTGGTCCGCATATGGACCATGTAGCCGCACTTGTGGACGCGGAACACAGTTACGCTCGAGAACATGCGACAATCCAGAACCAGCATTTGGGGGTGAAGACTGTAGCAAACTCGGCCCTGCTGAAATGACACGACCATGCATAAAAGTGTGCCCAAGTATGTGATAGTAGTATTATAAATCTAATTCTACCACTTAATGAGCCATAAGACCGACATCCTAACATTTTCCCCCTAAATTATAAAGAACTGTAGAACTCTTCTATAGATCTTACCAGGAACGGACTTTCTGGGGCGACACCCCCCCCCCCAAATATTTTTGTGCTCTTTGGTAAATTTTGCTTTGATTCGGTATGCTTGCTTTTTTGGTAGTCAATAGTTTCAAAATGGCTTTGAAAAAAGCAAACATTTTACAACATACTTAAAGCTTTTTCGTCTGACACTCCTCAGAGCATAAAACGTCAGAATAGGTTCCGAAAAAACACGTTTGAAAAATATATACCCAGTTGTGGATCGAAATAGGCCAATCAGAAAAACGCAAGCACAAGACCGGTATAGTTGACCAATCAGTGCCGCGAGCCTAAAGAAAAATTACCAATGGAGTCCAAGAGAGAAAACGAACTCCTTTTGTCTACACAATGGCGGCTTTTTCGTTTTTATGTAGATTGACTCCAAAACTGCTAGATGGAAGGACGACCGGGCTCTGCCAATTATCCGAAACATGTCGTCATTATAGAGTTTTGCACAATCTGGGTTGTCTAAAAGATGTTGACCAATGGCAGAATCACTTGTTTTAACAGTGTTTCTAGACCTACAAGATCGAGGAGGCTGTTCTCTTTGAGGGGCAGTTTTGTTTCGTATGTTGGAAGGAACATGCTGTTTTATCCTATCCCCCAATCTTTGGGTTGTGCGCCCTACGTAGCCAGAATCACACTGGCACGTAAATTCATAAATGACGGAACTTTTTTGTTTGGTAGGGACGCAGTCCTTTTGAATGGATGGAAGGGCTCTCCTAGTGCTGTAAACAATCCGAGGATTGACAGCAAAGAAACAATTGGTTATGGCTTGCCTAATTTGACTCTCGAATCGCAAGGAAGTGTTACCAATCCATGGTAGTTTCAAATAAACTGGGCACTTTTGCGGACCAAACTTTTGAACAGCCGAAAAACTTGCGATCTTCTCCTTAGTATAAGATAAAATGACGTCTTCAGGATAGCCGTTGTCCAAGAAGATCGTTTTGAGTTTTTCCAGTTCAGCGTGCAGTTTAGATTTCGAGCAGATCATAAGTGCCCTATGTACTAATGTTTTGACAAGGTTGACTTTGCGTTGTTTTGGGCAAAATGAATTCCAGCGTATGTACTGACCGGTAAAAGTAGGCTTGCGATATACACTGGTAAGAAATCCAGTGTTAGACTTTTCGACCAAAACATCTAAAAATGGTAAGGAATCATTTTCTTCCTTTTCAAACGTAAACTGGAGGGCTGGGTGTAGGCTATTTAGGTGTTTTAGAAAAATATCACACTCAGCCTCTGTTTAGAAAATGGTATATGTGTCATCCACATACCGAAAATAGACACCTGGCTTTTGGTCGTAGTCGAACAAACGCTCTTCATGAAAGCCAACAAAGATATTGGCCAAGGCAGGTCCCAGAGGGCTACCCATAGCGACACCATCCTTTTGTTGGTACATTTCATTGTTAAAACTGAATTCAACTGAACGTGTTGCAGTTTCCATCAGTTCAATGAATACTTCCTCTGGGAATGGTGGGCTATTAAGCTCGCTCCGGTACAAAGCGTCGGCACATATTTTGATTGTCTCACTCAAAGGAACATTTGTGAAAAGACTACTAATGTCAAAAGAACACATGAAAGATGTTTCGTTTTCGATGTTCAAGTTTTGCATGAACTCAGCGAACGTAAAAGAATCCTTGATGCAATGTTTTGAATATTTTTGAAGAACAGGGTCCAAAACTTCAGAAAGCCACTTAGCCAGTTCGTGTTGTGCTGAGCCAATCATAGACAAGATAGGTCTAAGTGGGACGTTCGGCTTGTGTATTTTAGGGAGGCCATACATTTGTGGTCGTTGAGAGCCCGTGGGTCTTATCCTATCATAAATTTCTGTAGCCAACATTTTTGAGTTGACCAGTTCCAACAAACGTTTTTGGAGTTTCCGCTCTAGTTTGGCCGTTTTGTCATGTGTTTCGACATCACCCAATTTAGCAAATTTTTCTTTGTCGTGGAGAATTACCTCCATTTTATTGATGTAGTCCTTTTTGTTTAGAATTACCACTCCAGACCCTTTATCAGGTTTTGTAATAAAGATGTCATTGTTAGCCCGTAGAGATTTTAGTGCTTGGAAATGTTCTCTATGCAAAAGAAAATCTGAGTGGTCGATGGGAGAGCCGCTGTAAGCGTACGCCAAATCGCTTAGTCGTGCTCGTAATTTGTTAAACTCCAAAGGGTTAGAAATCTCGTGCTTAGCAAGTTGAGCGTGTAAAATTTCGAATTCAGCAAAGAGTTCCTCTCTGTTGATTGTTAGGGGTGGGATACAAAATTCAAGTCCATTACCTAAGACAAATGTTTCAGTATCAGAGAGAGAATAATCCGATAAATTAAAAATATGTTTAAAACAAGTGATTCTGCCATTGGTCAACATCTTTTAGACAACCCAGATTGTGCAAAACTCTATAATGACGACATGTTTCGGATAATTGGCAGAGCCCGGTCGTCCTTCCATCTAGCAGTTTTGGAGTCAATCTACATAAAAACGAAAAAGCCGCCATTGTGTAGACAAAAGGAGTTCGTTTTCTCTCTTGGACTCCATTGGTAATTTTTCTTTAGGCTCGCGGCACTGATTGGTCAACTATACCGGTCTTGTGCTTGCGTTTTTCTGATTGGCCTATTTCGATCCACAACTGGGTATATATTTTTCAAACGTGTTTTTTCGGAACCTATTCTGACGTTTTATGCTCTGAGGAGTGTCAGACGAAAAAGCTTTAAGTATGTTGTAAAATGTTTGCTTTTTTCAAAGCCATTTTCAAATTCTGTACCGCAAAAAAATTGTTCACATTTTTCAATAGTTTCAGAATGATGTCGAAAATTGCTTTTTTTATCTTCTTATCTTCTCTCTCTGAAAGTTCAAGACTGTGTTTTAAAAATGGGCGTCTTCATCAATTTCCAGTTACCTAAAGGGTGTGGCTCAAAGTCCAGTCATTAAGCAACCTTCCCCCCCTCCGAATCCTTGCCTGTTAAATCCGTCCCTAGATCTCACTTACGCAGTTACAATTTCTACAAAAATGCATGATGGAGAAGGGCAATACATTTATGCGCCGAAGCTCTAGACTTTATGTTAATAGGCTGAATTTTGCTTTGGATAAAAAACCCCAAGACAACAATATAACGCATGAACAATGGGCAGTAACATTGCAAAATGACAAGGAGCAATACGATATAAATAAATTCATATAATTCATATTTTGTTTTTATATTTGAAGCTTTTTCTGCCAAACCATCACCTCCTTCCATTTATACCAAACGAATTAGTTTTCGAATTTTGACGTTTTGACAAAATTCTGTTTCCTTGCCTGTTCAGTGACGATTTCTGATGAGAAAAAAAGCACAGTATGTGAAGACAAAGAAATTTCGTTGAGCTGCCCAGGAAGCTCGAAGATCATGGTCTCGTATGCAATGTATGGGCGGAAAACGACAAACATATGCTGGAAAATTCACTCTTTCATTTGGAGCACAACCTGCGCAGCAACGAATTCTCTAAGTATTGTCAAGGACGAGTGCCAAGGAAAAACGTCATGCCAAATATCTGCAAGTAATGGCGTGTTTGGTGATCCTTGTCGTTTTACCGAGAAGTACCTCGATGTTACCTACAGATGCTTAGGCTGAACTGAATTGCTGAGCTGAGCTCCAATGAGATATGCGTTCTTCTTCAGCTAGACTGGAGCTTTGTTGATTATATATACACATATTAATATTTATCGCTCGATGTATGCTTTTATCTTTTATGATGAATCCAGAATAATGTTACTTAAAAAAATGTTTTTACTTTTAAAAATATTTGTATTCTACTCCTTTCAATGAAGTATTGGTTTCAAAAAGCAATGCCATGATGCAAGACAATTTCAAAACATTATTTCCTGCAATAACGGCGAAAGGTAAAAATAGAGAATCATCGATCATGCTTTTGCTTCATCTTCAACTTTTTAATAGGCCCTTTATATTTTGCCCTTTATAGGCCCTTTATGCAGAATAACCAGTTCTTCTGAGCACAAAATAACAGCCAAAATATCAGATTGCTTTTTAACTATGAAAACCAATCTTGAATGAAAATCGACTGATGTTGGCTACCATTGTTGAAAAAGATCAGGTCATTGCCTATACCATTTGTTAACTAGCAGTTAAACAACCTTACGAAAGTTCTTTCTCGGGGGTCAGTGACCCAGCAGTACATCACTGACCCAGCAGTAAAAGAGTTTTTGAGAGCTTTTTTTTCAATTACAATCTTTCTTCGAAATACCTATATATAACTGAGGTTGTTTTGATCATTGCAAGACGCAAGATGACAAAGCAGCTATTTGAATTTTATCAAAGCTTTAAATGATAAAGCAAGTGGTTTGAGATAAGGCAAATAAAACGTCCTTAAAGATTTAAAAATTTAAAAAACGTCATTCTTTTGGAAGAACAATAAAACTGCAAAGTCATACTCAATTCTCGCTCCACTTTTTTATAAACTGTTCCTCAATGTTTGGTTGGAATGTAAACAAAAACGAGGACAACGCCCAAGAATAGCTTTTGCTACTGCTGTATTATTGCTTGGTTCTCGGGGGGTAAACTAAGCCTAATTTTTGACGGGGACATGCCATTTTGGTTAAAAATTTGGACCCATAATTCCGCAAATGTCTGAAAAAATGTGACCAATAATTCAACAAACAAGATGAAAACTAAACCCATAATTCCGTAAAACAAACAAAATTTTAAAAGCATATAAAAATCATTAAATAAATTTTGCATGTCCTTTGCCCCAAAATCTCAATATTACACAGATTTCATAGTTTTGTTTCTAACTGGTCATTCATTTTGTTAATGCTAAATATCCCTCCTAATAATTTTGCAATATTTTCCCAAAATGGGACCCATAATTCTGCATGTTTCTTCAAATGGTACCCATAGTTCGCACATAATTCTGCACTTTTCAGACAAAAGGTAGCCCTAAATAATGGCACGTCCCCGTACCTTCAAACATGTTAAGGTACCCCCATTCCCCGAGGCTTGGTTTCTGTTGTAATGCTCGAAGTTTTTTTTATAAAAATGCAAGTGCATGTACTAGAAAGATAATTCATTGGCAGAAAAGTTGGGCTTTATGCATTTTCAAAACAGGAGAGATCTGGAAGCAATATCTCACAGTTTTAATCGGTGCAAAATTATCACAGAGGTGATTTATCTGTATGACCAAAGTCAAAATGATTTCCAATTAAAATTTCCTCAGTCAAAACTGCTTTTAAACATTGACACGTGTTTCTGAAAAGACAAAGCGACACCAAATTTTGCCGACAGGTGTAAAGTGTAGCTATAAAGCATGCTTTCGAGTATCGCTAGTAACGGTTGCATTCAAAACGGAGTTTCATAATTACTTGCCTGATAACTTTAATTCTATGGCAAATAGAGAGTAGCATTCGTTGCTACGTTTTCAAGTGATAGCAGGAAAGCATCCACCAAAGAAACGGATGATCTAGTTTCTAGTGAAATGTCTGATGAAATGTTGATGTTCGTATGCACTTGATACTTGTCTCATGTATCACGCTATATAGGCAGTAGTATTTAATAGATAACAGCACTTCCTTTGCTCGACCGAAACAATGCTTTGCATAAAAACAATTTATTGTTAGATAAAGTTGCCAAGCACTTTGCTGCCCTAAAATGCAGAACAGCTTTGAGTTTGATTTAATCTATCGTTGGATGAATAATGTCACTTAGACATAAAGCGTAAAGATTTTATGTATTGCATGCTATGAAAAGGTGAAGCTTGATGTGAGGCGGTAAAGCCCTAGAAGCCATTGAGCTCAGTTGCGATTGGGTAAAAATATTGCATAACACATGCGTCTTTTTCATGACCGCTTCCATACAGATTCATAAAGGACCCCTTTTAGGAATCGGTGCCTTACAGCGACTTTACAAAAAACATGATTGTGTTTCATTTTACTTTCTCCGTCCTTTAAAAAAATTCAATTTTCATTTTAGTTGCTAAAAGAGGATTTGCAGTGCAAGAAAAAGTACTGCATACAAGACATAAAGCATGATGATGATTATTATTTTTTTCATGGTCATGGAAATGATAAACATTACAGAAAAAGATAATTGATAATGATTTAAAGCAAATATTCTATTCATAAATAAAGAAAAAAGGCAGCTGCCATAGAGTACAAGACCGTGTTTGAAACGATGATGTTGTAAGATCAGTTTCAGCGAATGAGGTGTGTCAAATAAGATTTGATATAGATAAAGAAGATGAGTGGTTTCAGTTGTTAGCATCTTAACCTGTTTTAATCTTAAGAGCTGTTGCATGCTGTGTATCACATTTGTACTTGATTTCCAAGTACTTTTCTGTACTTGAACATGGGTCGCTGAACACATTGTCACTCGCAAAGACAGTGCACGATTTCTTCCCTTCACAGATCTCTATAACTTTCTCCAAAGAGTTCCTTGCTTTGCAGTTTACTGACCAAGCCCATGCATACCATTTCATGCAGTACAATTTTGACTGACGTCCGTACATTGCATCGATGATCTTGATTTTGCGTTTTCCAAAGCAATAGATATGAATGTCACTGTACTGACAAGCCCTTCTTGACACCACATGGCTGTAGCTCTCAACTATAATGCAATCAGCATAGAATCACTAACAACATCAATAACAAGCCCTTTACGCCTGTAGTATCAACTTTTGCATATTTTATCCATCGTATTATCAATGCTACTAGTTTAATGGCTTATACGTAAACTATATTTCCTGTCATATGGTAATCATTGACATGCAGAAGTTCAGTGCTTTTTCTAGAAAATGGACTGACTTAGAATGTCTATGCTACCAAAATGTTTGGCTTATGTATTCCTAAAAGCGACTAGAATGCGTCAAATAAATAATGATAATTTTCTAGTGATTAGAAAAATTAAGCAATATATAAAACACATTTAGACATACAATTGATTAAAATAGAAAAACAAAATCATTTTTAGAATGACCTCTTAGACATCATTGATTTTAAAAAGATCCTTATCATATAACATAATCATATAACCCTGAGAACGTTCAACTATCTCTATAAAAAGCATTAAAAAGTCATCAACATAAAATGTCATTCATGTCTTTGTTTTAATTTCAAACTATTGAAATTCATTAAAACATACCTTGAGAACAGCCAAGAATCACGAGACACAGTACCAATGCCACAACACCAATGCCTTTCATCTTTGCTGTAAATTTGAAAAGAGTTTTAACGAAAGTACTAGATATTCAGGCTTACTCTTATGCAAGTTACACAGGGCCAAAATGACCATTTGCTGCCAAAAAGTCCCTTGCCGTCCCGATATTTCCTGACATTTATGCTTATCAGAGTTTACATTTTTGCAGTGTAAAATGGCATTCTTGAAGATGTGATAACAAAATCTATGAGTACAGAAAACATGGAAAAGGTCTAAAAATCATTTACCTTTAAAACCCTGTTGCCCTAATATACCGAAAATTAAGATTATAAAAATAAGATTTCAGCCATGAAAAAAATGTACTTTACTAGAATTTGTAAATTATAAATGTTGAAAACCATGATAAATTTTTCAAACTTACCTGTGACTTTTTGCAATTCCGTTGACTTTCTCTGCGGTAAAGTTTTTTCAAGGTCTACTAACAGTGTTAGTAAATAGAAAGTGCATAAATATAAGTCTACCAGCAACTAATAAGCCCTGAATTTGAATGGCCATTCGCGACATCGCAATTAACATAGTTCCTTTTTAATTAAAGTTGAACCATGGTGATTTCAATGTAGCATAAAAATGCTGGCAAGTTTGCGCTCCAAAGATAAACACTTGTAGACGGGTAGGAAGATTAACCTAATAACCAAAGCAGAAAGTCTGCCGTTACGCAATCACAAACGTCACAATAAAAGAAAGAAACTTGACAAATTCAGTCATAAATCTACAAAAATTAAGGGAAATTTACCATGCTATAGTGCAAACTCTTGTTAAAATGAAAATCACAAAGCAATTTATCTTGGTAATTTTAAGATAATTTCGTTGGCTATTCTACAAATAAATAGATTAATATGCTAAAATTTAATTCCTGGATCTTCATTTCTTGTGGATCAATTTCATTTGGTGTTTGGATTGAAATTTGAATACTTAAACTCTGATCATAAAAGACTTGTTGTGACTTAATAGAAAGCTGGAAAAGATTTGGCCAATATTTTGAAAGGAACAGTTTTGAACTGACGTAGCACCGTTTCTCAATTTTCATGTTGAAGCGCTTTTTATCAAGTTTTTGTTAAGCAAATCAGGCAGATACCAATCAATTAGCAGTAATGAACTACAATATATTGAGAGAAAAGATAATCAGTAACTGCTTTAACAGTGATTAATGCACAACGAGACTCAATATCTAGCTTGACAAGCTGGAAAAAGTATTGAAATACATAATATGTTAAAGATTTTTTGGTTTAAAAGTAAAGTAAAATCAAAATTTTGTATGCTGAATCATGGCAAAAACTGAACTAAAATTCGGACAAGACATGTAGTAACAGCAACTTTTTGTATTTTGAAGCAGACCATTAGGACAGAAAACTAATTGAGCTACGTATGTTTGAAGAGTTTCAAGAAAATCAAGCTCTTAAGCCCACTACTTGCTCTTTTTTGCGGTACTGTCATTTAAGTTAAATGAAAGATCTGGCAACTTTTTTTTTTAAGGTTTACTGTTATTACGAATAATAAAACTAATCATACTAAATTGCTCTATACCGACACACTAAATTGAGAACTCTGCAAGAAATATTTAAAAAAACTTTAGTTTAACAAAAAAGGAGCAGTGATAAGTAGTGAATAATCTTACAAGCCAATTGCTTTTGAAAACAGCATTTCTTTTGTAACATGTTGTCAAATGACATTTCATGCATTATTTCACTTGAGAGTATTCTCAGCTCTCTTTGGAATAATTAGCTGTCAGTCTTTAAGACATAGTGAGGTCATGTGACCTTCACTATCAAGAATCGATGACGTTAATACTGCTTTTTAACGATAGAAGTGCTGCATAATGCTTTCATGCACACAGTAATGGCAACGATCTAACTGAACACGGCCGTTCTGGTCTGGTCTGAAGCACGTTGAATGGCATAAATAAAGATTCAAATGCAAAATTGTGGATTTTACACAAGAGAAAGAAAATGTCACCGTTTTATATCTTCTTGTAGGTATTCGAGTTATTGATCAAATGTTTAGATTTAAAAACATAGAAATATTTTGGGTGAATTGAGAAGATTGGGAAAATTTCATCCGAACTTGAGTAATTGTTTTATCTAATGTTATCAATAAATAATATAATTTTATTACCAATCAAATCGAGTAACTAACATAATTATAATATGCTGGGTCATCCTTTAAGATTTGATCACATTCTTTCTGAAAAGCAATTTATATATTTTGAGCATCTACGTCGACCAGTATTCGATAAAACATTGTTTCCACACACTTTTGATCATCTAAACTACTTTATACTCTTTTCACAGTTACGTTACCGCAATATTTGCAAACGTTCTCTTGGTTGGTGGCTATTTTGTCAGACTGCCTTGCAAAACATCAGCAAACTTTAGCATTAGTATCCAAAATATCTCCTTGGTTGGGTCTGTGATACAAAGATTGCAGTTTTTAGAGCTTCGCGAATGCCAAGCTCAGTGTCTGCTGAACGAGAAGTGCCTCTCTATTAACTACCAGTTTGGCGGTGATAACACTTGCGAGCTAAACAACATGACCTTAGATTACTTTAGAGTCGTTCTTTATAGTCTGAAAAAAAGAAATGGGTGGAGTTTCATGACGAGTGATTCTAGTCAACGACTGGTAAATCATTTGCCTTTTATAATGATATTAAATTATTGTATCCTTACTTTACCGTAGCGATAAATATCCTTGCAGAAAGATTTTCTTAGTAATAGATTGCCATAGTTGAACCTCTCTATATAATATGCGGCTAAACTGATTAAGGTTTTCTTTTCCACATTATCCTAAACTGTCTGTAGAAGAAAAAACTGTTTATTAAATATCCTTGTGAAATTATCGCATAGTGACACGAAATTACTAAACATATTACTGACAACGGTATTTTTCATATGCATTCAGTATGGCAATTGTTGGTTGATTAAGTTCTCATACGTGATGAACTTAAATCGTTGGAAAAATAGGTTTTTGACAAGATTTGTTTGTGCTTGCTACAAAAACACACTAAACATTTACTTAAAAAGCACGATTTTAAAACTATAGTGCAGAAAGAGCATGCATCAAGGTTAGAGTCTAAATGGACCACAAGCCATTAAAGAAATTAGAATGCAACTAAAAACATATATGATAAAATAAGGGCTGCTTTTTTGCGACCGAAGCAATTTATTTACTTTATTTTAGCTAGGCACCAGCTGCAAAAAGTCGAACCCATGCTTACATAATGAGTGGTGCATCGAAACATGTTCGTGTCCTGGCTTCCGTTGCTCCCATACCCAAAATTGGCATGAAATATCAGGTAAACTTGGATATTTATTATGGGCTTTCTCTGGTCATTTCCAACATAGTATAGAACATATGTGCCAAATTTTAGCTTTATTTTATTTTTGTCCAGGTTAGACCGTTTTCACATCTTATTCCAGTACATTCGTCGACAACGACATTTGTCATCAAATTACTGAGGACCTCATAATCATCACTTAAAGGCGGATTCTTGTGTTTTGACTTTAGCGACGGGATGAAATTGAGACCCGCAAAGTTGCTGCAACAAAATAAAACGCTATGTTCTTGTTTGCTATGATGGCACCAACAGTATTTATTCGATTATAAGACGCCTCAGTTTATAAGCCGCCTTCGATTATGAGCCGCAGCAAAAATGTAAGCTGCCTAACAAAACCATGCAGAGGTAATTGATTTATGATGATGGATCATAAAATGAGAAAAACCTGATTATGTTGAAATAACCTGAAAACAAAAAAAATAGACGTTAGAAGCTCAACCAACAACAATATTGCCCAGATGACAGATCATCGATACCTCGAGAAGCATTTCTTTCTCATCTTTTACATTATCAACCTCAGCTTAACAAGCACAGCTTGGCAAGATCTGGGTATAACAATGTAAGACGCCCTCGTTTATAAGCCGCCCTTGATTATAAACTGCAGCAAAACATGCCAAAAATAATTAAAAGCTGCGGCTTATATTCCAATAAATACTGTATACTTTGCCTCTTTTCAACTTTCATAATAATTTCTTCTTGTCCAGCAGCATGGTCAGTACCAGATGATGTGAATGATAGCTCAATGTTTCGAAAATTCAAAATTTTCCATCGATTATTAAACAATGAAGACCCATTTAGCCGGGTTGAACCAAACCTTGGTTTTTTTGTCGTCGTGTAAATCGGCTCATTGTGGGTAAACTCAATTTTTGTTGGAACCCTTTCGAACTCGAGCTGAACCTATGTTTAATGTCGTGCATCATACTTGGGGTTAGTCTGGACGCAATTCACCTTCAGCAAGTACGCTCTAATTAGTGAGAGCATCTTGTTTGTCGTGAAAGCTTCCACACAGAGCATTTAAAATTAGGCACATTAAGTTAATTTAGATCAATAGCACTTGTCATCTGTGGTCAGCTTTGTTCTCCAATCTACGGACATTGCTTCAAAAAACAACATTGTGTTGCCTTTCTTGTTATTGTAAAGCACAAGTCAATATATTTTTTCTATGTTGTGTTTCATAGAAAGTGAATTTCCACTTGCCGTCAAAGACTGCGATCGTGTTCCTTCAGGAAGAAGTGGAACGTATTTGCTTCAGCCTTATGGCTCTTATACATCAAAAATACCTGTATTTTGCAGTTTTGACAATGCAAATCAAGGCTGGATTGTCATCCAGAGAAGGATAGACGGGACAACAAGCTTTGATCGATTCTGGAGTGAATATAAAAGCGGTTTTGGAGATTTAACTGGAAATTACTGGATCGGGCTTGACAAGTTAAACATTCTAGCTGGCCCTGACCGTGCAGCAATGCTCAAGATCGACCTCCGTCTGTCAGATAACCGATCATCGTTATACTTTGCAACTTATAATACCTTCATAGTAGAAAATGAGTCCTTAAATTATCAATTGAAAATTGAAGGATACAATAAGAACAGCACATTGCAAGATGCCTTTAACGATGTTGAAGTAGACTCAATGAAACATAATGGCAGAATGTTTTCGACAAAGGATCGAGATAATGACATCAATCCCTACGAAAATTGTGCTGCTGAAAACAAAGGAGGGTGGTGGTATAGTTCTTGTAGAACCGTATTTTTGAACGGGCCGTTTGAAGAAAAATCTTCCTGTGAATTTCTGCTTGGATCAAAAGCTAGTGGAGGAAACGTTTGGTACGGTGTGACAATGTGTAAAAGAGACATTGCTTACTGTGAAATGAAAATAAGGTACAATTAGAAACAAGGATGTAGTCGTAAAATTTTAACAAGGGGGCTCTATGAAATTTCTAAATTGCTCTTGTCATGTAATCATTGCAATTTGACCATGGTGAGGGTTCGATGTTTTCCGAACATTGGTTGAGCAGCCAGGTACATTGACTGGGTTGAGCGACAGCTGTGTGAATAACAGTGGCATGTAGAACTGTTATTCAGTGGACTTGGAAAGTATTAATAGTTTGCAGATATAGAAAAATCAACTTTGAAATAAAACAACTTTAAGAACACCAGACCCTAAAATTATCTAAAAAATTTTCATGCATATAAAGCTTGCAATGCCTTTAAATCTTTCAGTTGTTTCTCTTTTCCTTTTCTTGTTTAGTTGTTAATGGCTGACCATTGGTGGAGTAGCAATTCTTCACTTCTTCACGCTTTCTTTGCATTATATGATTCTTGGCTGTGTCCAAGCACAAATAATGAAGGCCATGTCCATCCATTCTTTGGAAAGCAAAAATATTTCCATAGAAGCCCTGTTTTGAAGCACTAAATTCAAGTTCGATGTATAGAACTTGGCCCCCACGCCTTGAAATTCGTGGCTTGGGCCCTGTACAATCCTCACTAGCCAACTTGCCTACCTGAGACCCATCCTTTATTCAACTCGCCTTCTTCTGCAATGGAAAATCTACTGCAAATTAAAACAATCTTTTGGTGGTACAAAACTTGTAAATGGCTTTGAAAAAAGCAAACATTTAGTAAACTAAAGCTTTTTGTCTGACACTCTTCAGAGTTTAAAACGTCAGAACATAAATCGAAAACTCTACGCTAAGAAATATATATACCTAGTTGTGGATCGAAATAGGCCAATCAGAAACACGAGCACATGACTGTATAGGTTGACCAATCATTGCCGCTTGCCTATTAGAATGTTACCATTGGAGTCCTAAGGTGAAAACGAACTCCTTTTGTCTACACAGTAGTGGTTTTTCGTGCTTATGTAGATAGATTCTAAAACTGCTAGGTGGAACGACGATCGGGCTTTACCAATAATCCGAAACATGTCGCCATTATAGTTTTTTGCACAATCTGGGATTTCTAGTAAATGCTGCCAGGGCCGTCACTAGAAAATATTTATGGGGGGGGGGGGGGGGTGCAAAACCAGTGGTTTGCCGACAAAATTGGCGTGGCAACGGATTCGGGCGTGGTTCTCAAACGACTATAATTATCATTGACAAAACTTGCGAATATTTTCTCGAACTGCTATATTTCAGTTTTGCTCAGTGTTATATTTGCAGGGTGGCCAGCAAACCAAAAGGTCCCGGCTCAGGGTGTGGCAGATAAACTTTTTTGAGCCACACTAACTAATGCGAGAAAAGGCTAAAATATGCACAGTTCAAATCAATTATTGACCGTTGTGGTTCTCTATTTAAATCAAGGATTCTATGTATGCAGTTAAACTCTGCACAATAACAGCAAAACAGTGGTTCTATTTGTAACTCTTAGAAACTCTAATAACAGTTCAAAATAACAATCCTAGTGTGACAATTTTTGCAACATTTTCAAGCGAACCTAATATATAAATATATATATATATATATATATATATATATATATATATATATAGTATTCTGAAATTGAGCCAAGAAAATAATCAAAAATTCAACCTGAATGTTCTTTTCTTTTGTCTAGGTTAGTATCTTGGCTACAACTTGAAATCTAGTGACCTACAAACTTATTCACACTAAAACATCATTGAGAAAACTTAAAACGATACAGATTCCTTAGTCTGTACCAAACTTTATTATTCTAAACACGTTGTTCATTTAACAATTAGCAAACAGAAAAACTTCATTATAACTTTTAAGCATGCACCTTGCAGAGGGTTTCAGAAAAAAGAAAAACTTAAAGGGCAGCAAGGAAGGCCTTTAACTGTTGCTTACTACTTTCAAGGAAGAGACTTTTGCGGAAAGAAATTTTCACGGGAAGAAACTTTCGAGGGAAGAAGCCTTTGCGTTTTTAGCGTTTATGGCCTAAAATCGCGGATGATTGATACGCAAAACTTCCTGAAATACTAAATTTTCGAAAAATTTTTTTTGTGAAATATTCAGAAAATTTTGCTGTTGATCCTCTGGAAAACTTTGACAAAAAATTATTCTGTTGGACAAATTTTACATCTTTTTCGTTGTTTTGCTGGTATCATGTAGAATAAAAATAGAAGGAAACATCAATTGAATAGAAATGTTTTTCACGCAAAGTCCATGATTTTCGCTAAAACGCGAAAGTTTGTTTTCGCAAAGCTCCTATTTCGCTTCTTTCGCAAAATTGATTCCAAAAATTTCCCAATTTGAGAAGCTTTCTTCCTGCGCAACTTTCTTCCCTAGGGAACATTCGATCATGTGTGGAAACAATGGCGACTCTAGACAACTAACTAAAAACAACAGCTCCTTGATCTCTACATACAGCTTCAAATTATTTCTCTAGGAAGTAGAACAGATTTGTCTTTGTGTGAAATTTGAAATAGAATTTCTGTATAGTGGATGTTGATCATAGTGGGGCTCTTTGGCCTGCGCGCAGACTTCATTTTGATGCTTAGTTGTGAAGCCAGCACGCATGTTAGGGGCCTTGGCTGTGACTGTATGTAGTTTCCAGTTTATGAAAATTATCTTCTCCACTCCAACTTTTGCAGAAAGGGCCCGTAATTTTTTTACTTTACATGTCTGTCCTTTTAGCACGAGAGAGTTTGAGCGATCATCAATATATTCTCGTTAGGTTTTCACAAATTTCAATTGTGACTGGTGCTGTCATCAACAACCGATAAAATCTATTTGAAAATGGCATAATTCTCTGTCTTTCTTCTGAAAATTTGCCAGTTTCCAAGAGGTTGGCGACAAAACTTCCATTTTCGAAGATTTGCCGACAAGGTTAGGGTCTGGGGGGTGTCACACCCCCCACACCCCCCGTAGCGACGGCCCTGAATGCTGCCTCTTTTCCCCACCATAGAGCTCGAAGAGTTCTCTCCCATT
The DNA here is from genome assembly GCF_057945365.1 of Rhopilema esculentum. NCBI lineage: Eukaryota > Metazoa > Cnidaria > Scyphozoa > Rhizostomeae > Rhizostomatidae > Rhopilema > Rhopilema esculentum. The sequence goes on along the minus strand of NC_142830.1, from coordinate 6,068,658 downwards.
CCTGACCCCAACCCTACAGTGGGAAACGTAGCCTCAAGAACAAAAAATTGACGAAATAAACCACTCACCATACATACCACTCACCAAAAGACGACGAAACCACGTTTTATCCAGTCGCACAAAAGAGCGAGATTACGATTATAAACTCTCTGCCCTAGAGAGTACACATACTTTTCCTCTACCTGAGAGGTGCCACATTAATACTTTCCTCTACCTGAGAGGATTTTTTTTCTTTTTTTCCTCTACCTGAGAGGGTACACATTGATTTAGCCAATATGAGCCAAAAAATACAATCATAGAACCATAGAACTAAAGCAATAATTAAACTTGCTCAATACAAGCAACTCAATAATTCAAAAATTTGCTTATCCCGAGCAAAAATACAATCATACAATCAAGGAAAAGTAATATAGCAAAACTTTCATCTTGCTCAACACGAGCAAACACATTCATTAACACTAGCTCTACACGAGCCAACTCATCCACTCAAACTTGCTCAACATGAGCAATGCACAATCATAGAATGATGTAAAAATACTAAATCAATAATTTAAACTTGCTCAACACGAGCAACTCAATAAATCAAACTGGCCCAAAATGAGCAAAATGCAATCATAGAATATAGAAATATGATATGGCTATAATTCAAAATTTGCTCAACACTAGCAACTCACTCACTCAAACTTGCTCAACAAGAGCAATACACAATCATAGAATGATATAAAAATTAAAACAATAATTTAAACTTGCTTAATACGAGCAACTTAATAACCCAAACTTGCTCAACATGAGGAAAATGCAATAAAAGGATAAATATAAATATAATATAACAATAATTTAAACTTGCTCAACACGAGCAAAACTTTCTCATTCAAACTTGCCCGACATGAGCAACTTATTCACTCACACGTGATCAACATGAGCAATGCACAATATAAAATAGCAATAAGTTAAACTTGCTCAACATGAGCAAATACAGTCATTAAATCTAGCTCTACACGAGCAGCTCATTCACTTAAAACCTTGATCAACATTAGCAAAATTCAACAATAGCATAATAGGAATACACTAAAGCAAACAGTTAAACTTGCTCAACATGAGCAAACACAACCAATAATACTTGCTCTTCACGAGCAGCTCATTCACTTAAATTTTCTCAACGTGAGCAAAATTCAACCATAGCTTATTAAAAAGATAATGTCACGCACGATAAAGAGCAAACACACTCATTAATACCTGCTCTATTAGAAACGCATTCATTGAAAACTTGCTCAACATGAGCAAAAGCAATCATAGAATAATAGAAAGATAATTTAGCAGCAACTTAATTTTTGTAAACATGAGCAAACACTATCATTCACATAAGCTCTACGCGAGCATACTAGTGAAAAATAGCGAGAGGGCATTGCGACCTGCCTTTTCGGACTGTTTATGATCCAACAAAGACTTACTTCATCTTCAAAGACTTTTCTTCATTCACATAAAGACTTACTTTAGCTCGAAAAATTCTACTTTTCATATCCAATCAGTTAGAACGTTGGCACTTGAGGTTTATAAAACACTAAACAACCTTAACCCTAATGACAAAAACCCTTCAACGATCAGAATCAGATTATCAAGTTATCAAGGGTCTGAAATCTTAAATTCACCCTAAGAACCAAAAAGGAGAGCCCAAACTAAAAGGCAATTCAAACATCCGATCAGAACAAGGTTCCCTCAAACAAGTGTCCCTTTTATCGGCAGTAAATAATCTGTCTTAAGCAATCCTTGAAATTATTTCAAGTTAGTCCTAATTAGCGTACGTTCACTATAATAAAAACTAGAAATAACTAATTTTACAAATCAACACAATGCGAGCAACTCCTTCATTCCAATTTGCCCATCATAAGCAAAATATCAAATTGAACTAAAAGATATGAAATATGACAAATATTTTAGTCTAGCTCACTATTAGCAATGACACTTTTTGTTACTAGCTCTACCCGAGACACTCATTCACACCAGCCCGCTCGACATGATCAAAACACGACGATAGAACAAAAATAATTCAATGTAACAATTTCTTAAACTTGCTCAACATGAAGAAGCACAGTAATTAATTCATGCGCAACACGAGCAAACACAATCACTCATACCTGCTCACCTTGAGCAAAATACAATCATAACAAAAACGGTTATTTCACCATAAATTCCCCTTAAATATCTATTATTAAAAAAGGTTATTTCACAAAACGGGATGGTAGTAAAGTCCAGGGCAGAAAGGTCCTATTTTATATTTAACTGGAATCGAAGAGCTTTAAAACCCTTGGGGATTTACGATGTTTTCCAGAGTAGTTACAACTGCTTGGAGTGAAATTTCGGAAGAAATGAGACTACTCAAATGCACACGAATATTAAATTTTACTGCAAAAGACCAAGCTATAGACACCAGAGCATTTCTTGAACAGCCTGGTAAGCATACCTGGTAACCAGTAGAGGTACTTATACTTTGTCAGTCACCTCTTCATCAGCAAGCCTGTACCAAATACAGTGGCGAGAAGAGGACAGCGTGGAAACAGCACACAAGCAAAGAAAATACAAAAAAACAGCCTAGTTGTATTGTGGCTTCATCAAGCAAGATGAGACCCACGCTATGCCAAAACCTCAAATACCCCTAGATTAACCAAGGGAATGAAAACGCCACGAAACACACATCTTACCCTAGTTATACAAATCAAATTTACAGGAGGCCGAAAGACTTCCCCGCATTGCCCATAAACTAGTAGAGCAGATACAAGAAAAACGCGAGGAAGCGTGGCACAAGAAGACATAACGAAACAGTAAAAACAACAATCTCATGCGATTTAGTTATCGCTCAAAAGCCCCTCGTGAAATTAACTCTGATTAAATTTCATTTAATCATCATTTCCACTTCTTGATCTATTCCTGGCCACCATACTCTAAGTAATCCTTTAGTTTTCACAATGCCCAAGTGATGTTGGTGTGCTGTGGCAAGTTTTTTTTGTCTTAGATCTGTGGGAATTAATAGCTTTGTGCCTTTTAAAATGATATCATCTTTGATCCACAGGTCTTTCCGGCTCAGAAAATATGGTTTGTATTATGGACTTTTTGACCATTTCTCTGATTTTATCTGTTCTTTGGTGTTTCTCAATATTTCATTTTTTCTTTGCGACTGATTTAAGAATAGCATCATAAACAATTGAGTTTATGAAATGTTCTGTATCATCACTAAACTTTTCTCCTGTAGCTGGTAAAGGTGAACGAGATAAAACATCAGATGCATTTGTGTGTCCTGGTTCATATCGAACAGTGAACTTGTATGGTTGCATTTTTAGTAACCATCTTTGCAATCTTGGTGTAGGGCTTCCTCTTGCTGATAATAGTTTTTCAAGTGGTTTGTGGTCAGTTACTATTGTAAATTCTTTGTCATACAAATAGTAATGAAACTTCTGTGTTGACCAAAATGCGGCTAAGCCTTCTCTTTCTGTCTGAGAATATCTTTGTTCTGTTGGGCTTAATGCATGTGATGCATAAGCAACTGGCTTGAATTGTCCATCTTGTTGTTTTTGAGTAAGGATTGCTCCTGGTCCTACTGGTGAAGCATCTACAATGACTTTTGTGTCTGCATGAGGCTGGTAATAAGCCATTGTGCTTGCATTTCTAAGGCTTTCCTTTAGCTTTGTGAAACTTGCTTGCTGTTCCTTGTTCCATGCAAATATAGTTTCCTTTCTGGTGAGTTTCCTCAGAGGCTCTGTAAGTGTAGTATAGTCTTTGATAATGTGTGAACAAAAGTTGACTAGACCTAGGAAACTTCTTACTTCTGTTGCATTTGTTGGGACTTTGGCATTGTTGACTGCATCCGCTTTGGATTGATCTGGATGAATTCCTTTGTCTGTTAGACAATATCCTGCAAATGTGAGCTTTGTTGTTCCAAATACACATTTCTTTGGGTTGATCTTTAAGTTTCTGGCATGCAATGCTTTGAATAGCGTGTCAATTTCATCTCTACTCGATGACCATATCAGAATGTCATCTGCTTTGCTCAATAACCTTCTGAAACTGCTCAAAGGCTGAACTGACTCCATACACAAGACGTTTTGATTGAAAACAACCTTCATGTGTTAGAATTGTTGTTATGTGCCTTGATTCCTCTACTAACTCTAGTTGGTGGTACCCTTCTTTTGAATCTATCTTTGAAAAGTATTTTGCATTATGCAACTCTGGGAGGATTTCTTCAACTTTTGGAATCTGGTGTCTTTCTCTTACTATGGCTTCATTGGCTCTTCTCATATCTAAACATAATCGTATGGTTCCATTTGGCTTTGGTACTACTACTATTGGGTTTATCCAACTTTCTCAATGCAGTCATTTCTCAATAATCTTTCTAGTTCTGCAGAAACTTTCTTACTTGTATGATATGGTAATCTTCTGACTGGCTGCTGGACGGGAATGACATTTTCGTCAATATGTAGCTTTAACTTGTAGTCTTTAAATTTACCCATGCCTTCAAATACTTCTTTGTTGTTGTCCAGAACTTTCTGAATCTTAGGATCTATTCTGTGTTCAGTTGGCTTTTCTTGACTGATTTCATTTACTGATTTGTGAAATGAATTTGTTGGATCTGCTTTAGAACCTAGAACGTGGCCTACTCTTAAAATATCAAGCTTTTCTGCTGTCTTTTGTCCTAGCAATGCTCCTCCTGAACCTTCTGTGACATATAATTTTGCTTGGGTTTCTTTCCCAAATGCTTCAGCTTTTGCTCTGAATGTTCCTTTTAGTTTTAATGGTTCTTTGCCTAGATAAGTGAAGATCTTAGTCTTGCTGCTTTCAAGTTGTGGTTCTTTTTGCAATTTCTGAAATGATATCTCGTCAATGATGTTCAATGTTGATCCACTGTCAATGAGCATATTTATTGGTGTTCCATCTATATAGACTGGATATACTGGTCTTTCTTTGCTTCCAATTTTGAATACTGATATTTCATCATCACTTAAACTTCCTGCTGTGACTTCACTTGCCCTCACTTGATGACTGTCTGGTTTCTTTGGATTTTTGGTCTTGCAGCATTTTGCAAAGTGTCCCATAATTCCACATTTCATGCACTTTTTTCCTTTTGTCACTCTACAGTCTTTACTGTTGTGATTTTTCATTCCACATCTTCCACATTGTTCCCTTTGTTGAGTGTGTTTTTTTTCTGTTTGCTTGCCTACCTTTGTGCTGGTATTTATTTGGCCTTATTTTATTCAGGTCTAAGAAAGATTCTTTCATTGTGTCGGCTGACGAGCCTGCACCATTTTGTTGTTCTTTCTTCGTTGTCTGATGGTCTGATTGTTCCATGAGCTTTCCTATTGTTAGAACTTTGTCTAATGTGAGATCTGGCTCTTGTAGCAATCTTTTTCTAAGCTTACTTGATTTGCATTTTGCTATTACTTGATCTCTTATCTCGTCCTGTGTTGCACCACCATATTCACAATGAATGATTAACTTTCTCAACCTAGTGACATATGAATCTATGTTCTCTCCTGTTTCTTGGCCTGTTTTATGAAATACACATCTTTCAAATGGAATATTCTTCTTGATATCAAAATGACTATCTAACTTATTCACTGCCTGGTCATATGTTGTGCCTACCTCACCTAATGTTTCAAGTATATCTTGCACTTTATCTCCTACAAGATGCAAAAGTGCTGTCCTCTTTTGGCTATCATTTTGAATACCTGTTGTATTCAGAAAGTAAACGATCGATTTCTTTCATTTTTGCCACCTTTGACTTACCGTGGATGGGTCTTCTTTTGGATTAAATTCCTTAACTCGAGGTAAATGAATCTATATTGGTTGAGGTTGATGCGCCTGGCCTATTTGATTATCGTTTTCTTCCATATCGTTCTCTTGTCGAAAATATTACTTTCTAATCTTTCTTTGGGTTCTTTAGATAGCTGGTCGCCATAATATGTTGTGTATGCGCGCGCGATGCCTAAGATCCGCTACGACCTAGAGAGCACACGAGACCTAGAGAGCACACGAGACAAGACGCCATGTTTCACTCCGACCCTGATCTAGTCTTTGAACTCCAATCCGAGGCTAGTATACAATGGTTTATGTCTAATACATTACAGAGTCCTAAGGTAAAAACGAACTCCTTTTGTCTACACAGTAGCGGTTTTTCGTGCTAATGTAGATAGATTCTAAAACTGCTAGGTGGAACGACGATCGGGCTTTACGACACATGTCGCCAATATAGTTTTTTGCACTGGGTTTTCTGGGTTTTCCAGTAAATGCTGTCCGATAGCAGAATCGCAGGTTTTAGTTGTACTTTTAGATCTGCAAGACCGAGGTGGCTGTTCTCTTTGGGGACGAGTTTTGTTTCTAATGCTATATAAAATATTTCCGTTCCATCTTGAATTTGAAATCTGTTAGTGGAAAATGCAATAAAAGTTGAGGTCAAGTCCTTGGCTGACTTTTAAATAATTTTTATCAATTTTGATGACATTGTCAAAAAACAAGTAATTTCCACTGTAAATTTTTTGGCCCATCTCGATTTGAAATCTCCATGGTCGATTTAGTTAGTAAGGGAGATAAAATTTGAGGTTAGGCAGTTTGCTAGTTTTTTCTACAAAATTCCCTTTCTATTATGAAGCAGCTGCATTTATGCCTCATTCTTCTTCTTTCATTGGGGTTTGCTAAAATATCTAATTTATCGTAGGACAATAAAAAAACAACACCAGTTTGCCAAATTATGTGATGCAAGAGATAGGTGCCTTTAGAACTAGAACTACCAACATTTTAATTACTACTTTTTTATAATTCTATCGGGGAGAATTAAGAAAGAAAAAACGAGTTCTTCCACATTATGGTTTACACTTGTATTCGATTTCCAACCTTTTGGTGACTTTAGGACAAGGATCAAGTGGATCATTGGTCCAACTAGATATCGTGCAACTTGACTTCCCACCGCAAAATATCATTAGGTTATTGAGATTGCTGAATGCAACTTTACTGCATTCTGGCTTCCATCCAACTGACAAAGGCTTTCCGCAAACAGTTCCTGTTCTTTCTTTATAAGAAAGTTTGGTTAAGGACACCGTATGCTCCGAATCGCAGCTTAATGTGATTGGTTTTTCTTCACATGCTCTGTAGATAAGCACTTCGTCTGAAATAAAGCAACACTTATAGAGAGCTAAAAACAATACAATTTCCGGTTTATCAATACATGATAAAATGGCAACGGAAATTATGAATAATTGAAAGAGATAAGAATCATTGAGAAAAAGAGGGCTGTCCTTTGAAGGGCGGGGAAAAACCCTGTTGTAGAAAATTTCACATTTGCCATCTAGGGGCTGGCAAGAAAATTTTATTCAAACTTATAGGCAATGAAAAAGAGGCCCACAAAATGTGGGGCGAAACATTGGATCTTTTGACCATCCAACATTGGGTCATCCAACATAGTCATTTTCGTTGTTGGATGAAATTTCACTGACGTGAAAAATGTTGGCTGCCGACATCCAACAATTTTATTGTTTTGAAATGTTAGGTGAAATGTTGGATCATCTGGCCATCTCAGCCAACATTGTTAGCTCTGCACAAGCGCAGTTGGTTAAAGAGCGCTAAAATTCAATTATCGCATCGTTGTTGTTTTCTCGGGCTGGTTTCGTTCGTTTCAACAATTGCGTTTGCTTACAAGCAATAACACTTTAATTATGGACAATATGACGAACTTTGTGCGCAAGTAGAGGCAGTAAGCGTCAGTGAAGAGCCTGTTGCACATTTATATTCGATTTATCCTCGTTATTTTTCATTCTTCTTGTCTATCGTTTACTATCGAAATTTTTGTCGCAAGATTCATAAAACCTTGTGTTCTTTATCTTCTGGCACATACTGTAAGTAAGCAATTTATGGTGTGTGTTTAAAAGAATGTATTAGAAAATTAAAAAGAGGAAATAATGTAAAAAAAACGTCAACGATATTGTAAAAGTCAATCGGGCCACAGATTTGGGATGGCCTCCCCAACGAACTGAAATCAGCAGAAAATTTGAAAAGTTTTGAAAATCTAATAAAACAATGGGGCGACCGAGCTGCAAATGTAGCGCCTGTCAGCTTCTTCCAGTAAATGCAAATTAATCTTTAACTTAGTATCTATAATTAATTTAGTGTACTAATTGGTAGCTATGTTCAATTGGATTAGTTAACATTGTATGTATATATGTGTATATATTGTTAGCTTTCGTTTTATATCGAATTAAAATGAATTTACAACTACAGGATTCTCTCTAAATAGCGGACACCGTCGGGGCAAGAGCAACGTGTCCACTAATTGGAAGTGTTCGCGTTTTGGAAAGTTTTGCAATGTAAGTCCCAAATTTGAAAAAAGACCCGAGTTTTATATGTGCATCAATGTGTATCAGTACAAGTCTTTTACAAGGGGATATCATGCCTATATGAACATCTGGCGGAGGAAATGTTACAATGCAGGCATGTTCCATCTAATGAGGTGGACGAAAATGCAATAGCAATCATTAGAACTGATTCTTTGCGAAAAGAAAGCATTGTTGGACACGTGCCACAAAACATTTCAAAAATATGCTTAATATTCTTTAAAGTGTGAAACACTTACATTATAGCTGAAGTTATTTGAAAGAGGTTGAATCGTGGAGGTGGCTATGGTCTGGAGATTCCAGTAATTTACCACTTTCATGGGCAAGAAAAGTTAGTAATTTGGGCTATAAAGAAGCTCAAAGCTGTAAAAAGCCAACCAGATTGTCAAGTGTCAAAGTGTTTGAAGTAAATTTTTGAAAAAATACTCATTCGTCTCAGTTTTTTGTTCGCTGGGTCCTAACTTTTTTGTACTGTCCGCTAATTGTAAAGAAAAAAAGCCAAATTGACTATTTTGTGCAAAAATATTGTCCGTTAATCAGAGTATCCGCTAATTAAGTGTCGGCTAATTAAGTGTCCGCTTTTTAGAAAGTTTTTTATGAGAAATTGAGCAGAAAACGATCGGGGAAAAAATTTGTCCGCTAATCAGAGGTGTCCGCCTTTTAGGGTGTCCGTTGATTGGAGAGAATACTGTACAACAACAGCAACAACAGCAAAAACAATCAAGCCAAATGCGGTGTATAAACTTTGTCTAGCATCAACACATCTTTAATGAAAAATATTACTGCAAAAAGATATAAATATAACAATTTTAAGTAAAAACACATTGTAGCTGTTTAGCATTTTAAAATTCCAGATATATAGAACTGAAAAGTCGATCATGAAATTATTCTGTTTGCCTGCGCATTCATCAACCTTTAGACTGAAAATTTTCTTCTTCAATCGTGAAATTACTCCAAATATTAAATATTCATACTCATTTATGATACAACTTTTTTAAATCATTTAAAAAAATTTAGGAAATCGGTCTCTAGCTACAGCTACATAAACCCTTTCTTTAATCTGGGCGTGAGTGTTTTCATCCAACATGCTGGTATTTTTCGGCAACTTGTAGTAGTTTTAAAAATACAGTTACGTAGCAGCAATGTACATTGTAATTTATCATCTGATGATATTACATCATAAACTCATCCCACTATTTTGAAGTTCAAAATTTCTTTAGCATAACCTTCTTGGAGTACGACGATTTCTACGATAAGTATATTGATATCTCACCTGCTGCTGGCTTTAGTTTATAAACGAATTCAGAGAACGCATGCCCAGTGCATTCGGGGTTCTTGTCATAGCACTTTGTGTATGTCTGATCTCCAGTACAGCGATCAGATTTGCTTCTACTGGCCAACGCATCCATTTGAGCCTGTGTTCTTCCATAACATTCACCCCAAAAATGAAGCGCAAAGCCAACGTATTGCGTTGTTCCACTTCTTTCTTTGTTAGCCTCTCTTGTTTTTGAATCACAGGTGCAAGCTAGACTGTAATGAAGTATGTTGGATTTTAATTTCAAGCAGGAACTTATAAGTTGTAAGGTAAAATAATGTTGTCCCCAAGTTCTAATGTTTTACCAAGTTATGTGATCACTTTATGCCACCAGTTTAAATTTCTTATTGTGTTGGAAATCTGTAGGTTCGCAATAGATGCCAAAATGTTTGTGACTCCTGTCACACAATGAAATAAATTTTTTAAATTATTCGTTTCTGATTAAGCTACAATTTGGTGCCTTTCCAGACGACCGTGTTACGTTGAAATGGCAATATTTTCATCCTGGGATTCCTAGATTGTTTGCCCATTAGATCAAGATGGTTGTTTGACAACTGTGGTGTTTTACGAGCTTACAAAACCCTCGTTGCAATTCGATTTAGAGCAGGAAATGGTTGGTCCAGACTACATAATCCTCTTATAAAGATTTTATCATTTTTTTATTTTGTAGGTTTAAAATTCAGAGCGTTTAAAGATATAGAATACTTATCATTGCATTGCGCGCCATTCCAACAATATCTGTCGTTGTATGCACTCATCATTCATAAGAAACTCAGAAAAAATTTCCGAAAGCAAAAATGTGTTTCTCAAATCTGTTCAAAAATTGAGTCATTCAAAGTTCTTAAAAATTTCTTAAACTTCTTAAACTTTCAAAAACATTTGAGTCAATTGCCTACGAGTTAGTTGTTTTTGTAATTGTATGATGATAGCATCATTCCTTCTGAATTAGAATGTTTCCTTGAAATGATACTGAGTTTTTATCCATACGATTTTATCATTTGGAATTGAATTTTCAAACCTAAAAGCTTTAAACATCTGCCTCTCTACCTTCCTTTTAAGGAAATGTGAAGTTGTAAAAGTAAAAACCAATGCCCTTACAGCTAGATAAATGCTTGTTTTACCTATCCGTACTAGCTGCTAATGGAAGCAGACATTCTTAAATGAATTTTGACAACTGTATCTGTCAGCCACGTAGCTGCAGGGGGCACGGAGGGCTGTGCCCCCCAAATGAAAATTTCGACAACAACTTGCCTCCTCTGGCCACACTTTTTCTAAATGATATTTTGAACAGCTAATTATAATTCCGCGAGCTTGCTTTAGTCGCTCCCTCATGAATGCCTCTTGCTCGAGTTTGCCCACCCTAGCCGACATCTACAGCTACGTGGTTGGTTTCTGTTCCAATATTCAACAGATACCGTTGAAAAAATTAAAGTCTTTGACATATCCAGTAATATAGACAGGGAATTTTTAACAACAACCGAGCAAAGTGCCTAACCTTAGTTTTTGCTCTTGATTTGGGTACTTTCAGCCTTGCTGAATATTTTAAGCCTTGGATACATTTTTGTAACACCATAGAAATCACGTGATCGATGACGTCATTTTCCCCGGTCATTAAAATTTTTAATTCTTTTTTTTGAAAAATCGCTCCAACCATCTTGTTTGGCATTGTAATAGGAGCAAAAAGTTCTGAAGAATAAACTCTATCAGACCTGCAGATAACGAGTTATTGCTATTTAAAGTTTGCATGACGTCATCAAAATGGCGGTTTTGTAGTTTTCAAGCACGTGGAATTCAAAGGCTCATGGTCATAATTTAGGTTGCTTTACCTCGATTTTGAAGTTTTTTGACCTTTGTGTTATTCGGCAACTCAATAATGTCATTTGAGCTGATATATTTGCACGCCTGGGAAACTAAGTATTGAACAAAATGCATGCAAAAGGAAAATGTTCTAATAAAAATTTTTCTTCAAAAAAGCTATACTGAAGAGGAGCTTTCGTCAGCAATGAAAGACCGTCGATTCGTCAGCATTGTCGTTCGGCAATGAACTCCAACTTTAACAGCAGCTAGAGGGTGCAATATTAAATAGCACTTACATGCCAAGCATGACTTGATACCTCTTGCACTCAATCATCACAATTACAGGCAATGTTGCAGTTATCAGAATGTCTGTCGAAGTCATTTGAAGGAAACGATGCATCTAGCTTTCTCAGATCGGAAAGTTACGGGAATGAGTGCAAGTATTGCTCGCAAGCCATATTCCAAAATTTCAAAACGAATTGCTCAATAGACAGACAAATATTACATCAGGACCTTTTCGATACAGCTTCATACATGGAAGTTTATACATGCGTTAACTTGATTCATACGCATTGCATGGTCAGAGTAGCTCTTGGAAAGAAATTACATATCAAGACAGCTTCGAAAGATAACGAGTCAACAAAGAAAAAAAGTTTCGATCGTCTAGCTCATTAAAAGTACAAAAAGCTTTTTCACTCTAATAAAGAAGTGAGCTTGAATATAGAAACCGGTGCCGCTTTCTATTGCAACACGTTCGGACTGTTCCGTGCATCATCGAGTAAAAAGTTGATGCTGCAAGGCTTGCATAAATGCCATGAAATGTAAGATGGAGTTACATTCGTCATCACTATGCAAAATTAAAGTAGCCTGTAAAGAGGATTGCAAGGGTTGTGCAAAGCAAGGAAAGGATATTATGCCTTAAGTATTCTTCATTGTCATAGAGGAACAAACATACAGAGTCTAAAGAAATAGATCTTTGTTCTTGCATTCGTGTGTTCTTAAAGACGTAGACATTCGGCTTGTGCTTCATGCAGTAATGCAAGAATCAGATGTAGTCCTTATCTCAAAAAAAACACTGATGTTCTTGTGCTTTTAATTTGGGCGTATAAACACACAGGTTTAACAATTATAACCATGAGAGATTCGTCAAAGTTGGAAGCATTTGCAGAAGCCTCGGCAAATAACTGTGTTCTTCCCTGCCAGCATTCCATGCTATCACAGGGTGTGATAACACATCCTACTTCTACAGGGCTGGGAAACTTATTAACGACGATTTAAAATACCAGCATATTAAGAACTTGGCTATTTCCTGGGAATTTGCTAATAAAGCCTTAGATGGCGCACGGGAGTTCATTCGAACGGTTGTATACAGTGACAAAAAAGTGAATTCTAAAACAATAAAATTATATCAACAGATGAAAGAGAAGACATGTCTTTCTCTACTCAAACTGGCTTTATCAATTGGCGGAAAGAAACTATGTAGACCTTTAATTAGCCTTTGTTGAAGAAACATAGGAATAGGTTGTTGCCTTGATGGAAGCAGATATTATATTCTGTGACACGCCTCTGCTTACCAGTTGTGATGCATCTTAGTTGTCTGGAGGAAAAGGAATCGATGCCAACGGGGCGAAACTTAGATTTGAGGGCCGATTCATGCCTTGGGTACAATTTCTTGTCGTTCTTCGTTGACTTGTTTAACTTCAAAGCTGCCTTCATATGTAATTGCTTTCCAAGAACTACACTGATTACGCAATGCGTATGAATCAAGTTAACGCATGTATAAACTTCCATGTATGAAGCTGTATCGAAAAGGTCCTGATGTAATATTTGTCTGTCTATTGAGCAATTCGTTTTGAAATTTTGGAATATGGCTTGCGAGCAATACTTGCACTCATTCCCGTAACTTTCCGATCTGAGAAAGCTAGATGCATCGTTTCCTTCAAATGACTTCGACAGACATTCTGATAACTGCAACATTGCCTGTAATTGTGATGATTGAGTGCAAGAGGTATCAAGTCATGCTTGGCATGTAAGTGCTATTTAATATTGCACCCTCTAGCTGCTGTTAAAGTTGGAGTTCATTGCCGAACGACAATGCTGACGAATCGACGGTCTTTCATTGCTGACGAAAGCTCCTCTTCAGTATAGCTTTTTTGAAGAAAAATTTTTATTAGAACATTTTCCTTTTGCATGCATTTTGTTCAATACTTAGTTTCCCAGGCGTGCAAATATATCAGCTCAAATGACATTATTGAGTTGCCGAATAACACAAAGGTCAAAAAACTTCAAAATCGAGGTAAAGCAACCTAAATTATGACCATGAGCCTTTGAATTCCACGTGCTTGAAAACTACAAAACCGCCATTTTGATGACGTCATGCAAACTTTAAATAGCAATAACTCGTTATCTGCAGGTCTGATAGAGTTTATTCTTCAGAACTTTTTGCTCCTATTACAATGCCAAACAAGATGGTTGGAGCGATTTTTCAAAAAAAAGAATTAAAAATTTTAATGACCGGGGAAAATGACGTCATCGATCACGTGATTTCTATTGAGTTACAAAAATGTATCCAAGGCTTAAAATATTCAGCAAGGCTGAAAGTACCCAAATCAAGAGCAAAAACTAAGGTTAGGCACTTTGCTCGATTGTTGTTAAAAATTCCCTGTCTAATAATAGGTAAATATTTTAGTCACTATAGGTTATGGTTTTTTCTGCAAACAGCTCTGCTAAATGCAGCTCACTTTTCTCCCCTACCAGGTTGATAGCGTTAGTAGAGTGACGAGAACCTTGTAGATGTAGGGGATGAACAGCTCTGGAAAGGCACTTTAAAAGTTGTACTTTATCATCAATTGAAGAACTTAATGCGAATTTCTCTTACGCTTTAACCGCGATATTCTCCAACAGCCGACTGAGAACGATGGTGTGATGTGCTGCTTCCTAACTTCTTCAAGATTATCGCTTCTTTTCGTGAGGTAGAAAAACTGAATGAAGGTTGTGAGAAATGTATGCCTTTCCGTCTCCCTTTGGCTGCACTTTTTTTTTAATTTTATTTTGGGCTGTTGTTTTTAGTAAGTGGGTATCTTTTGTTTATGGTGGGTCTCACTCTCTCTCAAAGGACTACTTTGAACACTAAAAAAAGGAAGAGCCTTAAAAGACCGGGAGAAAATCGAAAGAAAGAACTTAAAGATAAAAAAGGGACTCGATTATCTTAAAGAATTGATGATTAAAGACTGTTGAAGATAGTAATTTTTAATCGAACAATAACGGACACCAAGGTTCAATTTATAATTTACTCAGCGGTTGAATTGCGAACCGTTTTCTCGTTAAATAGTTAATCTAGCCTGTAAAAACACAATCGTTATTTTTCTTATCAGAACCATACATTCAAGAATGAAAGCAGTTCTGAAATATTAACTAGCTCTGCAATTCTGATGAAAGTACATTTAGAATTTCGTTACCCGGTCTAGATGAGAGCCTGAGCGTAGAATTTCACAATATTGTTGATTTGTTGGTTATTTGTTTGTTAGAATTCGATCTCTCGAATATCTAATTTTTTTTAGTTTTGTTCGTATGTTGCTATGGTTTAGGAGGAACATGGTTTAAATTCCATTTCCCCAGAACCAGCTCACCCATCGGCGCAAGAAATGTCACAATCAAGAAATTCTAGATTGACATGCAAGCTCTATGAAGCACGAGCCACCTGAAAATTTACACCTGAAATGCGAGAAAATGCCATCAAAATGCCAAATGCTTTCCTATCTACAGACACTTAGGACTATTTTTCAAATGTGATACCTATATATTTTCCCCTTGTTACGGAACCTCTATCAAAGTTAAAGTTGCTTTCTTTAGTTTGGTTTCCTCGATTCAAACATGTTGTGATTGACATAACGTTCCCTCTCAGAACCAATTTTACAGCTTCATTTGACAGCTGCTTATCGATAAATGCGCTTGTGCAGAAATTCATAAGGTCAAAAATTGCAACAACGTTGTGTTTTGAGAATCCTTTTCCTGCCTTTTCCAATTTTGAAATCCTGTTTTTGCAAATGACTTTTCTTTTCTTGCCTGGCTTAAAAAATACCATAATGACAAACACAGTAAGACGGTCAAGTCTGTTTGTTTAAATTCAACCAATTCTGACTTCTTACCAACATTGATTGCAAAATTCTCTCGCTTACGGTTGATTAGCAAGCTTCAACATTTAAAGGTCATGATCTCTTTTTTGTGTGCAATCTGTACGTTTTCGTCCATTCATCGAAATCAAGAATCTTCCCATGAGTGAATTTGCCTTCAGTAAAATCGTCTGCAAGTTCGTCTTTTCATATCAAATTTAGGATCGTAGTCGTCACTTCAACCATTTTTTTAGAAGTTGGCAAAAATAGATAAGATAGTTGAATGTTATTTATTAAAATCTCTGATTACCAAATGCAAGCAAACCAACTAATAAAAGTTAATAAAACCCAATGATATACTCTATATCATCACGGCAAACGAATTCAGTGGCGCTGCTAACCTCCGGTAAGAAATGATCGGCGTCCCTTTTCCCGTATTTGATGTATTTTCAGAGTTCGTCGGCAAACTGACACTTTAACAGCGTCATATGCCAATTTTTGAGTTTCTTTCTGCAGTTTTCTGGGGCATAGGTTATTATAAGGCGTACAAACGGTTGTTGAAAAGTAGACTGACTTGAAATATGTGAAAAATTGAAAAGTGTGACCTGAAAAGTGTGCTATTGAAAAAAGATGAAAAACAGCTGCTTTATCTAGCATACACTTTATTACAGAAAAAGATAGTAGAAATAGTTCCTCGAGGGAAGCTCGAGATGATTCTTGTGCATCTTTGCTAACTTGTCTAAAGTGCTTGCAAAATGTTACTGAAATTTAAAAGCCTTGGCCTTTACGCCTCCAGTTTCAGTTCCTTTCTCTTCGAAAAATTTACGATTTTAGAGTTGAAACACAAATCATTCCCACTTTTCTGCCACACACAAATTTAAAATGCTAAAAATACATAGTACACTCTTCTTTTTAAAGGAACAAATTAGTTTATGCCGAGTCTCGATGTTTCCATTTTTTGAGTAATTTGAGCTAGAGCTTTTTTATTTCAAAATTTATTTTTTACAACAAAATACCTTAGGTTGTTTAAGCTCCATGAAAAAACTGATTTTCGCAAACTTTTAGTAGCACGGTTGATTACCTGATAAAATCTGCTCCTTTTGTTAATATGAAAATAAGAGTAAAAGGCATATTGGCATAAATAGTGTGCTAATAAAAGAAAGAAGACTGTGCAACTAAACGAATAAGGAAACCCAAAGGTGGAAACGAAATTTTGAGCTCATAGCATTAGCTTCTCCTTAGTGCTCAATGAGCAGAGAGGTGTTACTTTTCGTGGATCTAAGCTTTGAACTAACTAGAACCTGATGCCAAACAGGCACTTTCCCTTGCCACCTTTAAGAGAAGAATAAAAAACTAACTATGAGCGACAATTCCTATTTCGTAGTATCTATCTTCTTACTTATTAATGTTTTTGTCACGGCCCCCTGAAAAGCAGTTCTCATGGACTGACGGGGCTACCATGCCTAAATAAATAAGAATAAAATAATAAATAATAATAAATAAAAATAAAATAGTGTTCATAATAATAATCTGAGCCGAACGAAAGGGCAAAGGGTTAAGCATTCAATTCTGGTCAAGGGTTAAACCTTTCGAGCCCACAAACTATCTGAATGAAAAAAAGAAAGAATCATATGTCGCACTTGCAAGATTCATTACTTCAAAGGGGTTTGCGTTAAATTTAACAAACATTAATTAGCCAGACCAAATAAAACATTATACTAACTGGTGCATATATCCAACAATATCGGCCCACTTAATCTTGAAACGGTCATATACTACGAGGTCTTTAACATCTGCGTTATACTCGTCATAGCAACCAACTTTTTCGTAATTTCTCACACAGGTTGACAATCCACTACCTAAAAAGAAAAGTGGAGAACACATTTCCTATCCTAGAAAAAATGCAAAACTGGATTCATTCTGTTCAGAAATTATTCCATGTATATACATGTATATATACTTTTCACCCTATCTTTTCTTTTCACTTACTTATAGATCATCATTGAGAAGTAAGTTTTTCCTGCTTTAGAACAAAAAATTCTAATCAGGGGGCGCAGGGGGAGCGATTTTGCTTTTTATCACGTGACCCTATGACGTACATTGTGATAACTCGGAATTTTCCTGTCATTAATAGAGAGTTTACGAAACACGACGCGACAGGTCCAGACGAACTGAATTCGTTTAGAATCGTGTTGTAAACGTTAATATTGCACTGTATACCAGTATCAGCAATAACAAATTATCACAATCTACGTCACGGTGTCACGTGATTCATTTCCCGCCATAATAGAAAGTTTTACTCTAAGTTAATAGAAAAACAAATTTGGCGCCAAAAGTGTGTCACTTGTCCTTTAAAGATTCCAGATAATAAAGTTTCGTTTTTCCGGGGCCTCGCCCAAGAGACGTTTTTTCTATGGAACTTGATACTCTTGATGCAGTTTAAGGGACATGAAAATTTGATCTCATACAGAGAAAGTCTCATTTTTTGAAAATATGTATTCAAAAAAGCTAATCTTAAAAGATTTTCACCTACCTGCTGCAGCAGACAATGTGAGTACACAAAAGAAGCATACGAGGAAGACGGGAACGTACATGTCAAAGAATTCTTTGACTCTATCGGAGTGAGAAAAAAATTCAATTTTAACAACATTGCTTAAAATATCTTTCTTCAAACTATGGTGTAAACTAAGTATTGAAGCTAATGCAGATTTTCAAGTTTTGGAAAAATGTTGCAAATTATTCAGAGTAATTGCACCATTGTTTGGAAGCTGAGTGAGGAGACAGAGACATCAAATAGTGTTTCCATGCAACTTTTTATCAAAGCTAATAGTGGAATGAAAGAAAGATTTTAACAACTTACCCCAAACTTGGTTTTTGGTTCGAGAGCTAGCTCTGTTTAACAGTAAATACCTTCAAAAGAGACTGAAGGCCAACTACTTATCAACACTGGCGGGTATGCTTTATTCATTTTTCTAAACAATGGACTGTTTGACCAACCCAGATACAGTAACAATTACTCTATCAACGCTTGTGTAAACACCGTATGTCTTCAGAATTCCCTGAAAGAGTTAATAATCTCTATGGTGATTTTGCTACTTTCTCAGCTCTTTCATCATTGATTTTTATATGAATTCATCGTATGCACATACACATTGACAAAGAAATTTCAACTTGAACATGAATTACAGTCAGTAAAGCTTTACACAATTATATTTTTTGGTTGTGGTGTACGTCTTTCTCGCAGAGGTTTGAGTTCATGATCATATTTAAGAAGAGCTAATTTAAATGACAGTTAGAGCAGGTAAAAGTTGTAAGGTAAGAAGAGGCAGGGGCGGATCCAGAAGAAAATTTGACTGTCTCACAATCCAGCTGAGGGTTTGGGGATCCTAAAAAGTGGAGGGGGCAAAGCTGAAATTGCTTTAATTTACATCTGAAATGCGAGAAAATGCCATCTGTCATATTTGTTCTGTTATTCAACATCATTTTTTCATTACGAATCCCCTGCTTTTTTATTGTCCTCTTGATAATTACAGGCATTATAGTTGCCAAGAAAAGAGGCTACAAACTTTTCTTCATCAAAATATATACTGTGGAGGACAACCCTTTGAAGTCTTGCTAGTTCTGTATGTTTTAACTCAGCTGGCCCTTGGAACTCCTCTGCCTTTATTAGGTCTTCCACTCTTTGCAAAAGCTCCATTTTAAGGTGTTTACAGAAGAGACAACACGATATTCATCACAAATTTTCCACACAACATCCAATGCAAAATGCCGGGTTTGCACGGAGCTCCTTCGGGGTGGTGGGCAGCAAAATGAAATTTACACAACATACGTCTCACCGATGCCGCACAATCGCACAATTTGATTGGTGGGATGATGCCTGTGCGAACTTTAAAAAAACCATCAGTCTCACGGATACCCCGAATCTGACTACATTGGATCCCTGCGATCTCCCCGATATCATCTTTATGGATCCTTGACTCTCATATGATTACGTATACTGACTGAGACACTGAGACCAGGCCAACAACAGTAACGATACTTTGCACTAAACAAATGATAATTCTTTGACACACATCTGAAAATCTGACTGTCTTACGTGCGGACGGTGAGATAGTCTGGATCCGCCCCTGAGAAGAGGCACATGATTAATCAAATGATCTTCAAACATGATCTAATGATATCGAGACACTAACCAAGATCGTGGCTGTTTAGCTTATTCATTGCAACAACCCTCTTTGAAAGATTCATTAGCATATTTAAGGGCTGCAGTTTATCTTTCACGAAAAGCGAAAAAAGCCAACGTTAACAACTATATTTACCTTTTTTCCTAATATGCTGACAATTGATTATTTTTCATGTTTTCTTTCGCTTAATAGCGTAATTGTAAGCAGTGGCGCAACGTAAAATCGCAGACTAGAGGATTGGAGGGTCATTATTAGTAAAATTTACCGACAAAAACATACATTAAGAAAAATGTAGGTGCTATTTCATCTACCGTTAAGCAAGTTTTATCGACAAACTAAGAATTGTGGACCAACTGAAGATTTACCGACAAACTCATGAAATATTGGGGAACGGTGTCGCACCCCAACATCCCCCGCTCCCCATTATTTACGCCCCTGGTCGTTAGGCAAACGCTTTGTCTAGGATTCACGCAATAGATAGCCTCTTTTAAGTACAGCAACTGGGACAAGTCTTTCTTTCTATAAAGGAAGGGAAAACAGTCTATTGTTTGAAAAAAAAGATTTCCACCAGGTCTGGAGGGGCAATTGCTCCCATGTTAAAAAAGGCCCTCGCACAATACCACTTTGAATAAATGGTAGCGCTACCTATTTATCTACAAAACAATAGCATTGCTCTACGTAGACAAGAGGATGAATTGCTCAGATATTAGCGAAGACTATGTTCTCGTTCTGTTCTTGCTTTTTCCCTAGCTTTTCAAGAAGAAAATTGGAAAATTTGAACTGCCAATTTTTCAACTAGAACTGCCGATGAATAATCTAGAACTGCCCATTTTGGAAAATGGAAAGCCTTAGGTTGACACCTGCTGTGATATAATTTCAAAAGTCATACACAACTTCAGTATAAATGAAACTTCTTCAAGATTGGTACTGTAACCAATACTAGAAGATCAATGCACGATCAAGTTTAGACAAAATGAAGATTTTAATAAGCTCTCGAGAGGCAAAGCATATTCCGAAGATCTCATCGTAATAAATCTTTTAAGTTGAGAAAAATCAAATTAGCTTAAAAAACATGCGTTTCCTTGGCAACGAACCGCTCATTTAAGTATGTATATACATAACTTGTAATTATACATTTGCATTTCATTTATTTTTAAATTTGCACAAATTGAAATAATTCCTGGAAGTGTAATTATGATGGTGAACAGTTCATTCAAAAAGGAAGCTTTTCGGAATAACATATTTTCTTTTATTAAAGATCGAGTAAAATTCTTTGATCTCAGCTGATTTCTCACCCTATTTCAGGAAGTCAAATATTTGTTTTTTCTGGCTCATATTGAGTGTTTATTTTAGAAAATTAATAGTTCTCATATCTTACTACAAAATAAGTTTATCTTGGGAACATATTCCGGTTTAAGGAAAAAGGAGCATTTGTCTATGTTCTTTGCGATGATGCTGAGCAGAACAAGATCAACGCAATGTTGAAGCGTAGCGTCATCGTGTGAACAGGAGTGAATCCGATACGAAATGAATCCGGTATCGTGGGAACAGAGCTTAATATTTGTATCGGATTGGTTCAGTGAATCCGATATGAAATGAATCCGGTATCTTGGGAACGAATTGGGACGGCATTCCCCCAAGGAACTGTCCTCGGATCATTGCTTTTCCTTGTTTATATAAATAATCTCGCAGATGGTATGTCTTCTAGAGCTAATTCTTCAAAGGTGATAATTTTTAGGCAGGTCAATAACATAAACTAAACAATTATTTGTCAACTATGAATGGCAGATGAGCTTTAATCCAGATCCTTTAAATCAGGTAAGAAGATAATTTTTCTGCTCTAATATTCAACGATAACCGACTTACCTTCCTGAGGAAAATCACAAACCCATTCGTATGACAAATGACAAAAAACTCAGTTTTACAAATATTGAAAGAGCAACCATTATCAAAGCGAAGCGAGGGATCGGAGTTATCCTTGTTCTCTCTTGATATGTATCCCAAGATGTTCTTGATCAAATGTACAGTAGACCATATCTCGGGTACGGTGATGTGATTTATCATCTCCAAAACATGCTTGTTTCTTACACATTAGAATCGACGCAATACAAAGAAACCTTGGCTGTCAGTAAGGCATGGAATAGAACCAGTACTGACAGACTACTAGAGGAGCTTGGTTGGGAATCTCTTAGCAACAAACAAAGGTACCAAAGACCGTGCCTGTTTATGGGATTGTCAACGATCAAACTCCTTAGTACTTGGGAGATTGTATTCCAGTGAAAGTGATATACACTATAACTTGTGACAGCGGAGAGTTTCTAGGGAGGACAACGTTAGTACTGCAAGATACTCTAAAAGTTAAGAATAAAAGTTATAAGACTATTGGAAAGGTTAAGATTCTGAAATAGGAACATCGTAGACAATATCCCAGTCTAAAAAATTGTTGATTTTTATTACAAGACCACTAACAAATTCCATGTATGGAATCACCAACAGGCATGACTCCGCGCTCATAACTAGACTTGGCATTAGGTTTAGTGAACTTAATGAGCATAAATTTAAACACGATTTTGCCTGCCTAGCCCAATGTGCAGATGCGACGTAGAAGTCGAATTAATCGCTCATTTCTTTCTGCATTGTAATCATCATTTTCGCACCTGCTTGAAGAACGTTTTAATATCGAAAAATACCATTACCTGATGATCATCCATGTGTTTAATACTTTATGGTAGTAAAACGTACAACTCAATAGCCAACAAAATGATTTTTGAATACACCGTCTGAAATAATATAAATAAATTGTTTTCATTAAATTTTGTGTGTGTAGTGTTATTTTCAGTTTGGTGTAACTGTCAGTGTAAACTCTCGATAACCAAGGTTCTTTGCCTTTCACCCCAACAGTTAAGATTAACTTTGCAATGTAGTTGTTTTTTATATTTTAAATTTCATAGTTGTAAAGAAATAAATAAAACAACTTCAAACTTTACCCAAAGAGCTGAACATCTCCTAATTTACTTGTTTTTACTTGTAGAATTCCTAATATTTGCAAATGTAGTCAATTTTAAAGAACTTCTCAACTTTTGGACAAGGATCTTTAGGGTCAAAAGTCCAGTCTGCAACTTCACACGATGAATGTCCTGCACAATCGGATTTGAAAAAGACTTGGTTTTGAGGCGCAAATTTCTGGCAGCTGTCAACCCAGCCTGCAGATAATGGCTTGCCACACTGGCTTGAGGTTCTTTTGCCATACGAAACATTCTGTACATCAACCGTTCCCTTGTCACAACTGATAGTGATGTTATGAAGGTCGCATGCATGTAATGTTCGAATGTCACCTGAAAGAGGTTCAGTTTTAATCTTAGTAATGATTTTTGAAAGGAATCTTCGTGATTAGATTAGATGGGGGTTCCATTGTTGGGATTCCATCTTCACCCTCTCATCTATTGTATACAGAACACAGAGAAAATTCCGTCACAATTCTGAGACAGTTGATGTTGGACAAGATATCATTTGGTGATCAAGTCTTGATCTTTGGAGAAAGAGTATTGGTACTTTGGCCTGCACGGCGGTAGGTAAGAGCAAAGGGGGGGGAGGGGGGATGTGATACCAGTCTTTAAACATAATCTGTAATAAAAATGAGGAGTTTTTTGGCCAATCCAAGGGAGAACCCTTTCGTTAATTTTCCAACAGGTCGGCAACTGAAGGATGGCTCGTCCATTTGGGTCCTAGATACTCCCTTGAGCACAACAGCTAACAATGGTTTTGCTTGTTCGGCAAGGTTATTTGTGTTCTTAACAAATAGAAACATCAATTCAATCTTTTTTGTTGACAAGATGAGTTCATTAGGAAATGTATCACTAGAAACAGCATGAAAAGAAATTAAGCACTATTCCTTTTAGATTAAAGATCGAAATGGCTCTCCTATAATTCTATACCTACTAACAAGGGCATAAAGCAGTTGGAAAAACCAAAATAATTGCTTTAACGTCCTTGAGAAGGCAACAGACTATAGGCATCTGAAACATATAATAAAACTGACGGGAAAAGTGTATATCCTTCAATTAAAAAACGCGCACTTCATCAATTGTTCTGGTTAAAGCTTGTGTCCCGTTAGTCAAGCGTTCACGCTAAAAAATTAGCTCTATAGGTAATTGTTGAGAATAAGTCCTCCTTTGCTGATTGAAGGTGTAACAATAGCCTAAGCAGAAGATGGGAATTTAAGTGACCATGGAGATTCATTTGAACATGGGATCTTCAAGACAGAAAATGTAACGTTGATCCTTTTCTTTTGATTTTGGAGGTTTGTTAAACCTATTCAGCAGGCTATTAAAAAACCTAAAAGAAAGTTTAGCGTAATTTGCTGTAATGTAGTCATGGCAACAGCGGATTTTCCTGCTATGATTTCTTGGCAGCTTTCAGTGCTTAATCGATAAGAGAGCAATAGCGACACAAGGATTCAAGAAATTAAAGCACCTAGGCTGGCTTGTTACCTTTTCCTTGCTTGAGCTTGTAAATAAATTCAGAAGAAGCGTGTCCCGTGCATTCCGGGTTTTCGGGATAGCATTTTTTGTAGGTCTGGTCACCAGTGCAGCGTTCTGAAGTGGTTTTGCTTGCCAGCGAATCCATGTGAGCCTGCGTTCTACCATAGCATTCTCCCCAGAAATGGAGTGCAAAACCAACATATTGCTCTTTTGCACTTCTTTTTGTGTTCATTTCCCTCACCTTAGCTTCACAAGTGCATGCCAGGCTACAATGAATCGAATTGAAAGATGTTTCAAAAAATTTGCTTTGAATTGGGATTGATGGCAGCCGCAATAAACACTTGGCTTAGATGTTGCAGTTTTGTACAAAACTCTACAGATGATGTGATAAAAGCACAATGAAATTTAAGAAAAAAAATGTTACTTGTGAGCTGAAGAAAGAAGCATTAAAAATGTTTATAATGAAATTGGATCAGGATTAAACCGAGATCTGTTTCCTGCAATAGAATACAAAATAAGTCGATCGATGGCATTGCTGGAAATTTTAGAGGTAATGAATTGAATGTGTGAACTGAGGTAATGAATTGAAGACGAGTTTTGTTAATGGCTAGATCATTTCACATTTCGACGAAAGAACCGGATGAAGTGTTGAAAATTTTGACTGTGGAGAGTATGGGCTTTATTTAGATCGTGAAGTAGACTTAGATATTTGTCACTTTTCCGCTTAGTGTTGATATCATAAAAATAGTACTTATGATAATTAGAATTACGCAATTTCTTTTCGTTCCAAGATTAAGGCTTTTTGTTCTTGAATGTTAATTTTTTGTGATATCTATTCTGAAGATTTGACTTCTATAGCTTGCATGTATTTGTATTCAAACAAAGATAATGCTCGTATTTTTAATCTGGGGGTAAAAGAAAAACACGAAAATAGTTGCTCAAGATTTGTCACAAAATTGTGTGAAATTTTGACAATAATTACTATAAGAGTCGCCAATCACGCTTGCTAAAACTTCATTCGATGGCACTTTGCAAAAAGGGACAACTCACCTTTGAAAAGTGCTGTAACACAGGAAGAATATAAACAGAAATGTAGCGTCAATATTTTGTACAGGTTGCGGGATATGAGAGAAGAATGAAGGAAAATAAAGAGAATGAGCATGTAAATAAAAGCTGAACATGAGTGTAGCTAGAATATTAAAGAAGATAGAAGAAGCAGATTCATTTGTTTCTAAAGAACTTTAGCATATACGGGCTTCAGATACTGATCTCTCAGATTGCGCTTTTATACCTTATTCGCTGCCTTTGAAGCAAATCTCTACAACTAGAAATGAGCTTATTAGCTGTTTTTTCAAAGTTCAAAGCAAAATTTACCTTTGAAGGCATGGATCCAGGGGGGGGGGGGGGGTGTTCGATAATAATTGGATGCTGGAGCCACACCATTCAGGTGACTGGTAAATGATGGAAACGCCCATTTTTAAAATCCGATTTTTGCTTGAAGATAAAGAAAGAAAGAAAGAAAGAAAGAAAGAAAGAAAGAAAGAAAGAAAGAAAGAAAGAAAGAAAGAAAGAAAGAAAGAAAGAAAGAAGATAAACAAAGTAATTTTTGCATCGTTTTGTTGCAATTGGATAACTAAAAGGATTTTTACCGAATCGAGGCAAAATTTATCGAAGGACTCAGAAATATTGGGGGGTTTTACACCCCGCACATCCAGAGTTTTTAAATTTGACCACACGAGCAGAAATTAGAAGATGAGATACATTTAAATTTGCAAGACCTGTTAAATCTGTCACAGAATTTCTGAGATATAGTTAGTGAGAGAAAATATTTGTCTTAATTGATTATTGTTGTTTTGTTTTGGTTCATTGGTTTAGAACTCTCACTTCTAAATTCTGAAATTCTAAAATTCTTCATGTCATCATAAGTTCACCATACCATTCTCGTGAATCGAAAATGGCAAACTGTTCTTTCAGATTCCTTATAAAGGGTAACCAGAAGATTTTTCTATGCCCATACTATTTTTGAATACATCACCCAATTGAATCTTTCAGGTAACTTATTCTAATTTCAAAGAAAAAGAAGTCGCTCCTCATTTCCACAAAACAGAAACATAACATATTCATTTTTCACAGTCTGTAGTCAGAGTCACATTCAAATCTTTCTGGTGTCACAAGATTCATTATCGGAAGTAAATATATGTGTGGTTTCTATTGTTGTATACTTTATTCCGTGGACCGGGCTATGCAGGAATTAGAGAGACACCATATTATATCAACAAAAGCTTTAATATTTATTTACAACCAAAATCACTATTCCATCACAGCATGTTACAATCTCCCTACTGTACTGATCTAATTGCTGACGTGCTGCGTTCTATTTCGCTGCGCACGCCGCTGCACAGTACCATTATGGTTATAACCTTACTTCACAACAACTATTGAAAAAACAACCCTCTTCAAATCACTTACTGGTGCATGTATCCGACAATGTTAGCCCATTTTATTCTGTAGCGATCATTCACAAGAAGGTCCTTTACACCTGCACTGTACTCATCGTAGCAACCAACTTTTTCATAATTTCTCGCACAGGTTGACAACCCACTGCCTTGAAAAGAGAAGTACAACGCTTAGTTCCAGTTTCAAAGATGTTTCGTTCCCTTGTCAAGTATACCTCTGAAGTTGAAACAAGCCGAAGTTTGCTTGACTGAGCTGCTACTGTATTCTCTCTAATGAGCGCCCCTCTCCAATGCACACCCCCACCCCCTAAATATTTAAAAAACAGATTGAGAGCAACAAATCATCACAATAGTCATCAGTCAAAACATGGGTAGCTTCAAATGGGGAAATTCTCTTTTCAATATCAAGAGTTTAAGTTGATTATGTACAGTCAATTCAACCTTTGAAAAGTCCTTGTTGTTCCAAGTACTCTGACAACTGGTCATAGACTACTCTTTCCATAATTTTTGATACGGTAGGCAAAACCGAGATGGGCCAATAATTGTCGATTGACTTCAAACTTCCAGACTTAAAGAGGAATATCACCAACTGCCTTAGTGACCTGTTTATGATATTGGTCAAGGGCTTTGCCAGTACGTAAGAAGCGTCTTTCAGTAGCCTAGCTGGTATATCGTCGTGGCCTGGAGCTTTATTCGATTTTAGTCCTAGAAGATGACGGAGGACCTTTTGCTTAGTGACATGTTTAAAGATGAATCGAGTCTGGGCTTGTTCGATCTCGCCTTCGTTTTGCCAAATGGAGCATGATGGTAGAAGGCTGCTAGGCTGCACAGCTTTTTGGCACATGTAGTGAAAGCCTTTCAAAAACCATCAGCTATTTTTTCCTTTTTTTATCTTCCATTTTGCCAGCTATTTCAAAGACTTTTGAATTAATGTGTGAAGCATTTCCTTGAGGGTGTAACGTTTCAAGAATTTTTCAAAACTGTTTTGGATTTTTTACATTTTCTTCAATTAGATTTTGGTTATACTGGGCTTTACTCTTCCTTATACTTGCAGTCACCTTGTTACGATATTTCTTATAGTTATACCAATCATTATCATTATTACTCTTTTTTGCCTCCATATTGTTGATTTTATCTTTAAATATATACAAAACATGACTATATACAACTATAACATAAATGTAGCTTGTTAGCCCATCACTACTTCAAAAGCTCAATCTTACAATATAGGGCGTAAATATAACACGTAGAAGGAGACTGGGACGAGTAGGAATCCCCCAAGATGGCATGGGCTGCAAAATGTACTGACTTCACAACAAGTCTGATACAATTTGCATACAATGCAAATCTTTAATTTCTTTTTGGCTTGTAACTTTTGGCTGTCTAGTTTTATTTTGTTGACGATATCTTTCTGCTCTACGAAATGAGGGTTTTATTCGAAATGTGATTTCAGACTTTTTGAAATTAAAGGCTTCAACTTTAGAAAAACGGACGAACAGTGGGAAATATGTCCACTCAGTAATTTCATGGCGAAGCTCCTGTGTGTGTACTTGGCACAATGAATTTTCTGGCAATGGTGTGTATGCAATTCATTATTGAAAACAGAGATACTTGATTTTCACTTACCTGCTACACCTGTCAGTGTCAGGGCACAGATGTAAGACACAAGGTTGATAAGAACGTACATGAAGACAAGTGCTTTGATTCTGTTAAAAAGAGAAAAGCAAGGCCCTAAATAAAACAATTTTATACTATAGCATATTAATTTGAGTTCGCAAAATCATAGGCATATCCTGAATATTAGAGCCACTGCTGAAAATACGTCTAGAATGGATGCAGCTATTCATACTTCTTAAAAGTGGTTGCAAAATTAATTAAAGAAGAGAGAAAGTCATTTGATGATATACTTTGTGAAAAACACTACATGCTTCCATGCAACTTTTTCTTCAAAGTAACTAAACATGCTGGAAATGAACAGTTTATCGACGTACCCCGAATCTTTGTTTCTGGTCCAGAAGCAATGGTCTTTAGATGTGACTCAATGATTTATGATTTAGATGTGATGTGACGGTCAACTACTCTTTAGCACTGTCTAGTATGCTTTGCTGTTCCCTCATTATCCAATGAGAACGTTTTACTAATAATATATTGTGTTTTACATAACAACTAGTCTATTCATTTGTCGCAATACAAATGATCTCTTCATAATTCCTCGAAAAAGTAAAAATGATCACCATGGAAATTGCGGATCTTTCCAAGAAAAATGAATTTTTATCTATTACTTCAATTTTCAGGTTATACATTTTTAATTATTTGCTAAACTCAGACAAAGGACACCCTCTGAAGATCAGCCAAAACTTCATTCTTAAAAACGGTTGTGCATTGCATTCCCATTAACCCACTTGAAAAACGAAAAGTTTAAAAACGGGACTCAGAGTGGATCAGTTTCAACCCGGGTATTATTCAACCCACCTGTGGGTTATTGGTAACGCCAAACATGGGCTCCGATACATGTTGGAAAGTGGGTGGGGGGGGGGAAAGGCCAAAATTAACACCCATAACCAAAGATTTTGAAAAAATCTCTATTGCCTTGCATGAAAGTTGGGGTGCCATGCCCCTCCGGCTACCCTTTAGCAGAGGCCATGCCAAATCCAGATAACTTTTGGTCCACTTACTACAACAACAGCGTTATACAAGAAATACGAGGACTATTGGTGTAAATGCTGATTTCTCTCACAGCTCTTCATGTTTTGGTTTCTGTTTGTAATTATCTAAATCTGATTTACCTGAAGAGGCGTTGATAAGCCTCGCTGTTTGTTGTTGCAAAAGCCCTAGCCTGCGCGCAGGCTTAACGAAAAAGGCAACTTTGACAGAGATCTAGAAAGAAACAATTTGATAGGGTTTCCTTATAATACCTTTCTCTGTATTCCTTCCGCACTGCGATTTTTTCAAACAAATCAAGCACATAACAAAGTCATTTTGCTGAGCTACGGAAAAATCGGTTGTCCGCAATAATTTTAAATTGCGTTTCCCAAGTTCACATCTCTCTCTCTCTCTTCACGGCTTTTTAGAAACATGGCTTGTACCAATACTGAACTTTTCAAACAAACGCGGCGTGTTCATGGTTTGGGCACAGAATAGAGGATTGGGTTCCAAGCGTTGAACTCGAAGTCGCCAAGTGTATGTGCGTTTAAGTGGGTGCGCTTTATTTGATCTCGTGAATAATATGAATTAATTTCTCTCTTACAACCTGAATAAATACAATGCAGTTCTTTATCAGCTTTGAACCAAGCGCGGGCCACATTAGACAACGTGACGGGCCACAATGTGGCCCGCGGGCCACGCGTCGGACAAGCCTGCATTAAAACATTACAATCCACGAGCCTGTCAATGCTGTCTACATTTCTGTAGATTTCTTTTGAAATATTTAGCTACAAAGATTGCTAGCTTAAAGTGTTCAAGGCAGCTATGGCTTATTCTTTCTTGCTGAGCATTTGTATGCATTCCCTGGGTACTAGAACTACATAAATTCGAGAGCGGAAATAGAAGATAGGAGTGGTGAAGCGGAGGAGCGTCTATCTGAAAAGAAGGAAAAGTGGCTCCTCACTCATTCTCGTTTTGATGTTTGG
The DNA here is from genome assembly GCF_057945365.1 of Rhopilema esculentum. NCBI lineage: Eukaryota > Metazoa > Cnidaria > Scyphozoa > Rhizostomeae > Rhizostomatidae > Rhopilema > Rhopilema esculentum. The sequence goes on along the minus strand of NC_142830.1, from coordinate 6,038,312 downwards.
TTACGTTCTGCAAAAAATGTTAAATGTTAGAGAATGTTAGAGAAATTTTTCGCGTTAACTAGGGAGAGCTTGAGTTATCAGGTATAACAGCTTCAGCTGACAAAGTTTAATAGCTTTAAAAAGAGGTTAACATGAGCGAAGTCTTATACACATGGGCATAAAACAAACGCGGGACCCCTTTTTGGTCGGGGGATTTGTGTTATCGAACTAAGGTGCCTTAACCTGCGTTGCTAGTCTCAAGAACCCCATCTTCAATCAAAACGAATGTTACCTGAAATTAATATTTTAACTTTTCTTTAAACATCAAACACCTAACCAACTTTTTCTTTAGTAATTTTATTTTGCTTCTCTACCCCTATAAAGATAAATCCTTTTAAAACTTATTCTACTCAATATTTTTTAACACAGGCTACTCATGAACACAGCTCATGAAAACTAATAAACCAGCCGTTTGTTCTGCAATCTAAGTTGTTATCTGGACAACTCAAGAAGGAGAAATACTTCCAAAGACTTTTATGGTTTCCATGACTATTCCAATTTTATTGCTTTCCTTATTTGTTTCAAAGAAAAAAAAGTGAAAAGTTTTTCAATGTCAAGACACAGCATCAGCTTTCGAATAGAAATGATGAACTGAAGATTAAAGGGAATGAATCAGCATAAGAGGTCGAGCGCTGCGGGGGGCTCTTTGAAAAACGTGATCAAGCACCCACCCAGCACATGGCAGCGCATTTCATGTGATCAGTTAAGGCGGACTAATCAAAATTCGCGAATTTGAAATGCCTGATCAGCAGATATTGACATTAGGGTATACCTAGTCTACTTATTCATTCCCTTTAAGCTGCATGAGCCATAAATGATGCTTATGTCAAATATCTTCAAATGAAGGAATTCTTCAATTTTGTGTAAGACAGATTCTTTAACTGTTAATTGCATTAGAATAAGAAACACAGTCTCTTCCTGGGATTAGTATAACGTACACGCTATTCCACATAGCGTGAAAATATGTTGTATCCTCAAAATATGGCATCCATTTTATCAATTGCATTGGTTTCCTAAAAGAGCTTAGGCCTATTTAAACGCATCTGATAGAAGATTGGCTAAGATAAGTTGCATGAAGTGAAAGTTTTCAGAGTATCCCTAAAACTATGAAAAATTCTGATTGCGAATAAAGATAAACATTTACAATGCATGCTATGTCAAGTTGTATTTTTTTCTTTTGTACGCTGCTTTTTTTTGTACCTTTGTTTGATATCAAGCATGACAATATCTGGTAAAATTATTCCTGAAGACGATTAGGGTCACATCAATGTTGGACTAAATCTAAATCAAAGTCTAGGAACTCTGCTTTTATAATTTAATGATGCTGACACCCTATGGTTAAATGCATTTGAAATCAAACAAAATTTCTCCCTTAGAAAAGAGAAGTCTTTTGCTAACCACTGACTAAGACAAAACTGACTAAAATGACACATCTTTTCATTGGCTTTCATATTTTCAAACTAGTAACACCGATTTACAACGTTGAACCGATATATGCTTTTTCAATCTTTTTTGTAATTTTTTTTCTGCTGATGTTTTGTTTTTGACATGCTTTCATAAGCTACTTCAGTGTAACTTATAACTTGTAAACAAATTCTGAATATTCATGTCCCAGGCACTCTTTGTGTTCTTCGGTGCATCCATTGTACTCTTCATCTCCCGTGCAACGTTTTGATTGCTCTTGCAAACTGTACTTGTCAAGGTCCTCCTGTGTTCGTCCGTAGCATTCCCCGTAATAGTGAAGGGCAAATCCAGTATACTTTTTACCACCAGCCAGCGTATTTGCTAACACAGCAGCCGCACGACACTTGCAAGCAAGGCTTTAAATAAAGCAAGACATTTTGACTGATGCCATTTATTTATAAAATTGACAATGTGATGCTTCTATAGAATGGTAGCCATGGGAATATAATTCATAGTAATTGGGATCTCCATTTCTAACTAAAAGCTAATCGGGACAATAGATGCAAGCAAGATAAACATGAATCTCAAAGGCTCTATGAAAAAGTCAAAGAAGCTATCGTTAGGTGATATCCTGGATGACTTTTGAATTTGTCGTTTGTTAACAGAATAGTATGTAAGCATGATGTCTCTACTGTTTTTAAAATTTGTACATTTCAAGCAATCCCCTTAGCAGATTATAATCTTTCATTCAAATCGGGGGTTCAGAGGGACGCAAAATTAGGGTCAAAAATACCTACCTGCGAGAAAAGGCTACAATAATTGGTATTGCAATTACCATGCTGTTGATTGGTTCATTTGGTTTCTCTGCATTATTGATACGCCTGAGACAAAAACTGTTTCTTAATTAATTTTTAGGCTTTTACAAGAGTTGAAATTGATTTACACTTACTGGTGCATGTAGTCTCTAATTTGATCCCACTTTATGTTGTACCGATCAAAAATAAGAAGATCTTCAACTTTAGGATTTCTTTTATCGTAGCAGCCGACTCTGGTGTAATTACGGTCACATGTTGTAAGACCGCTGTCTATAGAAGGAAGTTAAAATACATTTTAAATAATAAAACTAAAATGTATTCGCTTTATTTGATACTCTTTTTAACAAGGAGTTTTTTCATATGTTGGTATTTGAAGGCTCTAAGTGCCTTCTTTGAATTAAGGCTGAAATCAGGGATGTATAATCAAGAGGGCTTAGGTGAATGAATGACTCACACTTGCTTATGCAAAGTAACGTGTATCTATGTATTTTTTTATTATAATTTTATAATAAGCTGACTTACCTGCTTTGAAATCAAACGCAAATGTTGAGTGCTTTCCTACTCCAATGCAAACATCATCTGCATCTTCACACAAATCAGTTGTACTTTTCATCACGCAATTTCCACCATGTTTAAGCGCAGCTAGTTCATCTTTCTTTGTGCCTCTGCAGACCCAGTTATATCCGTAGTCCGTTTGGAGTGCAAAGCCTGTATACATCTCTTCACCCGAACGTTTGTTTTGGGATTTCACTTCCTCCCCGCATTGACATGCAAAGCTAGAGTGAGTACGATGATGGTATTAAAGCTAGTAACGAAACCCATACTTCATAGAACCCAAAATACCTAACATGGTAAGCCAGCGATGCTGAAGGTTTATGATAGAAAAGAACAAAAAGAAAACTTTCTCAAGATTTTGAGAGGTATCAAATAAAAAAAGGTTTCAAGCACCATGCATATCACAAATTTGGTCCAATCAAACAGCGCAAACGCCTTTGGTAGCGCAAAATTTCAAGACAGCCTAGAAAAGCAGAAACAAAACATATCAACATATATTTTGTCCTCGCTTCTTATCAAAGTATGAAGCTACGTAATGGGTTAGTTGCCGCTGATAAGTCAAAAGTAAGGAACCAATCAAATGTTTAATTCTTTCTCACACGTTACTTTAGATCCAGAACTGGGATTCAATTTCTGCTCTGCGTACCTTTAGTCCTAATGCAACGTCTATACTCTTGAGTATCGTCGGACGAAGACTTACTTAATATATCATTGTTCCGCTCTTCCCCTACTATTTTTCAAAGCGGTATTGACCTTCATTATAATGTTCAAAACATTCATTAATCTGAGAATTCTTATATAACTAGATCTCCTAACATTGATAAGAAAACCTGAAAATTTAGATTTGCTTGATAACTTACGTTGGTAAGAACAGTTCAAAATCTTGATGAAATTCTCTTCTTTCCAGTATGATTTCTCCTTCGAAATCTACGTAGCAGCCTCGTTTCTCCATGGCAAACTTACAATTGGCAATCGCTTGCTGGACTGAAAAAGTCATTTCAACATTGAATCACAATCAAAGCATAAGTAAAGTATTACAAATTGGAGGAAAAGTTACAAATTACCAGCAATAATCCAATTGCAATAGCCTCAGTGAAGTCTCAGTAAAGTTACAATTATCCAATTATACACTATCAGAAAGTCTAGAATGTATACATCGGTATGAGTAGGGATACACTACATTGCATGTTAGATATTTTAATTGAAACGCAAATAGGCTCACCTTGCAGGACACACAGAAGAAGGCTCGCAACAATCTTAAAAGTCGTTTTCATTTTAATCAGAGTGCCTGAAAAGAAAAAAATTGCGTTATCGATTGTTATTATCTTCAACGTCTATCATTATCATCTTCCAGACGTTAGTTAATTAAAGACAAATTTTCAGATATCTAGTGTATTTTTACCGAAAATTTATCTTCAATATAAATAAATATAAAGATATAAACATATAGGAAAAGAATTCTCAATGCAAACAGATGTGCCATTTTGGAATTGTCATCTTTACCCTAATGTGTATACTAATGTGTATACTTGTGTCATTAATATGTTTAAACCTTTATGATAACCAACTGAAAATGCCACCTCTCTCTCTATGGCTAAGCAAAACCCAAATGATATATGCAAACGATGACAAGTATTGAAGAGCTCATTCTAATTTCCGATATCAAACAGTATCATAAAAGACATATCAGTGTAAAGAAAGACAAACATAGTAACTTATTACTTCTTGAGGCTGCCTACCTGTCCTTCTTCTGGGAAAATTGTACTGATTTCTCCAACAGCTGATTGCAGTCTGTACAATACATAAGATGTAAGCAACTTTTTATTGCGTTTTGCACCTGAGAAGCAATGCAAATATTAAAATTCAGGAACCATTTAAATACAATAGAGATTTTTCACTTCAACTTGCATTTAGTGACTCAAGATTATTCTAAAAGCAGATTCTGTACTTTTAATCCAAGTAGGCTATAGGTTTTTGACACAAATGCAAAATGTGTGAAAAGCTGTTTGTGGCCAAGATAATGGTGATTCATTTTTTATTCAGGTATGAAGCTGAAAAAATACACTTGCAAATCAATATCCGGATTAAAATAAATAAACGTCAATGATTGCACAAAATATCGCACATCTGTTTTTAAATTCAAACAATTTTGATTCCTATCAAAAGAAAAATAATCGTTTGCAATGAATAATTCCTGAAACGGATCAGAAGAAAAGTATTCTGAATAGAACGCCCTAATCTGCTGAGGAAAGGCAAGGGAAATATGTTAAGCTCTCAATTGCTACCGAATGATACCAAAGCGTCACAAGCATGAATTCTAAAATGTTAAGTGGTGTCAGTATGATTCAGCGAATTAGGGTATAAAATTCTGTTCAATGCAAATAAATAGTTCAGAATCTGTCAAAAAAGTAAAAAAAAGAAACGAAGCATAGACATTAAGAGACATTGTTTGTTTATTTACAGAGCCACCGAAAGATTTTTTGGGCCTGGAGCAAAACATGATGAATTCCACGATGATGTTAATAATGCTACGATTTTTGATGTTGTTATTTTAGTTAAGCTGCTAACCATAACTATCTTTGTTAGAACTATCACAGAAAAGTCTTTCTTCATTTGTTTAGTACCAAAAATCAAGAATTTCGATCAAGGCAAAATATACTTGAATGGTAATTTTTTCACTATCTTCACAGGCCACCAGCATCTGACTGCATCGTCAACGTCAAGGTATTGTAGTCTCTGATGACAGATGAAGCAAGCGCCCAAACATCACATCATGTCAACTTTCGTTAAGCTCCTTTGCAGTATCAGTTTTCTTTAAACTCATAAGTGATTGAAAAATCTTGCCCTTGAGGAGCTTTGTTTCAACTGTTAAACATTTTTCGGGCCTTTTTAGATGACTTCAACAATTGACATTTACTCTGAAAACATTCAGAGGCAACAAAGTACTTTCTTTGATTCTTTAGGTATTTCACACCTAGGTTTAATACGTTCGTTTCACCTAGCCTAGCGATACTTTTCTTCTTTTAAGGATAAGGGTGATTTGATGACTTTGGAGGATAAGGGTGTCTTCCTAGACCCCGTTTACACTGTGCCGGATAAAATTTATCCGCATAAAACTTGTGCGGATCGATTTGCGTTTACACTGTGCCGCACAAATTTTGTCCATTTTGCCCTCCCGTTTACACTGTGCCGGATAACTACAGTCACATGACCTAAATTATGCACAGAACGTCCAAAATGAAGTCTTCTCTGGGCAACAAAATAATAGCAAAATTCCCGCCAACGTAAAAAGACTTCATTCTTTCTTCACAATCATCTCCTTCTCTTTTAGACCAAATCAAAGAAATTGTCAATACAAATTAGGCCTAGTTTGTTTTAATAGTTTGTTCTTGAAACAAAATGACAGTGAACTAGCAAAGAAAGTAGGGAAAGCTGATAAGGATGGCAATTTTACGTGGACTGGCAAGATACTGCACTTTTAACATGAGTTTTTATCGACAATAAGGCAGCCAAGATGGCGAAAGGTCTTGATTGGGAGATAGTGAAAAATAAATTGGATGCAATAGCCAATCGCTTTCGAGCAAGGTACGATGTGCATAAAATTTATCCGGATAAAAGCTATCCGAACTATTTTAATCCACTTTCCTAGGTGAACTACTTTTGTTCGGGTAGCCGCTTTCAAATTCGTGCGGATAGCGTGGGTCCAGTGTAAACGCGGCGCCTATCTGAACTAATTTTGATGCGGATAAAATTTATCCGTCACAGTGTAAACGAGGTACTAAAGTGATATGAATACAACCAGACAAAATTTTGCGTTGCCTGCAGTCATCTCGACTCAACAGATGAGACTCGTAATTTCTAAAGACTCTACCACAGTCTCCTGATAATGGATCTGTAGAGCAGCAACAGGCAATGTTATCCTATTAATCATAAACACATAAATTTGTCTAATTTTTATTTTTTTGCTGTTTACTTAATTTTTTCATTTGGAGACTCTCAGGAACATGCACGAGAATTGCAGGGGTTCGTTGACTCCTTAATCCGTTTCGAATATGCACAGCAATGTGCTTATATGATTAATCTGAAATGAGGTTAGCCAATATTCAAGCCTGGAACCGAAGAATTAGTTAACTTTAAGGTTTTTTTTTCAGAGCATTGATATTGTTTTTTGTCAGCAGAGGTAAGCGGCAGTTTGTTGCTAGGTATCATTTTAAGTTAAAGCCAAAAATTTTCAATAAATAAATTAGTCTTAGATACAATTATTTAGAAAAATTTTGAGAGCAAATAAACAAATAAACATCTCATTCATATCGTGCAGATCATCTCTTCCGAAAAAATTCAGTAACAGTATCAGCATTCATTCTTATTGTAGCCAAAGCCAAAAAACAGGCAATACTATATTTTTTGCTTATTAAATTTGACCTCTGAGAGATTAGGGTTGGGAGCGATGACACGCACATTTGCTGTAACATTCGGATATAAGTTATGATTGTTTAAAATAAATGTCTTGTTGCACTTTTGCACTTAAACTAACATAAATAGTAATATATTCAAAACAGCAAAATAATTTGAAAGTAAATGCAAGTAAAACCAGTAGTTGGTAGTTGATAGTATTTGAAAATCCATGAAAAAATGTATTAGATGCAATATAAATGAAACCACAAAAAGGCAATAGCCTTGTTCGCAAAGTTTGCAGTCCAAGTCCATGTTTTTCTAAAATTTTACTTTATCTTTTAACACAAAGGTTTGTGCAAGTTTTATCGAAATTGAAATCGCTAGCTAGTTGGTAAAGAAAGAAGACAGTGAAGCCAAGGCTACTTACATTTCATGATTATGCAAAGAATGGGTGTCATAGCTTCAACCCATGCCAAAACACCTAAAATACTTCCCTAAACTTTTCATGCATCCCTCTTAATCCGAAACATCCCCCTTAATCCAAAACTATGCTGAATATTTTTATGTTTATGATGTTATGATGTAAGCATTATTTTTGATATTCCAAGTTGTTCTGCAATCAAATATGAATAAAATTTTTCTAATCAGCATTGTTTAGGTAGCAGGGGGGGGGGGTTGAGTCGTGGGTGTTTGTTGTTGGCAGTTGGGTGGTCCGGAGAAGTAGAAAGGGCGCTCCATTGCAGCTTTCAAGAGGTTCCTGCAAGGATTGTTGATATAAATCGTGAATTTCTTGCACAGGGAGATAAAAAATCATTGCTCTCGTGCTTTGCCAGCAGAATTATTACGAATAAAAGGATCGTACCTAAATAATTTTAAGTGATAAGTAAGGTTTTGGCATGTTAGTGGAGTATTTACCATACAAAACTTCGCGATAAATTTAGGGAATGTTTTATGTTAGCGAATGAAAAATAGCTTTATATACCCTTGTATATTGGCAGCAAGTTAACATAGTATTTATCAGTCAATACAGAAAGAAAATATAGTCATGTTGGGCAAACCCTGTTGCTAAAGTTTAATATCTCTGAAGAATAATAATTAAATAACATGTTCTTATTTGTCTGGAGAAACACTAAGCACAGAATTTGAATAACCTCTGCTTTCTGTATTCAAATACTTCCCCCGAAACTACATACACCTCATTACCATTATGTTATAACACCCTGTCGTATTAAAGATATTTATTTTGAATACATTTCCATGTGCATCGACGTATCAGGCTCAGTCATGTTAAGTTTTATCTTGGAAAAATCTATAATGATTTTTGCTTAAGAATTTATGCCCTGTTGGCAATGCAGAGCTATGTTAAAGAAATTTTCACGCTTCTACAGATTCTTCAGGACTCATTTCCTCACTTCTCTAAACGTGTTTAATCACTTACTAAATAAACCAAGCGAAATCTCCCTAAGCAATCACCGGCTTTGATTGGTACAAATTAAGTCTTTTTGAAACTATTTTCCCCTCAAATAGATTGTAAACAGTAGAGGTCAAATCAAAGCTGCATGTTGCCAGGCTATCTAAAAATTCTTAATGCGAATGTCATAGATTTTATTAATAAACTTTTCCCTTATTTTCTTCGTCAATTTTACTAAAAAGAAGATACTTCGGCTTTTAAAATCGTTTGCAAACACTGTTTTAATTCTTATTCTTCTTTGTAATATATAATTGAAAACCTGTTTGCTTCTGCAAAATCATCAATTAAGCTTTTTTTGTTGGAGAAGGCAAAAGTAAATCTATAAAAGCCTTGGATTGTATGTAGTGGAAGTCACTTTGTCCTCAAGAGGAAGAAGCGTTGCTCTGCATATGTAAGTATTCGAAGACCCAGTACTATTATTTGGTTGCATTTGCTTTTCTATGAAATTGCTTATTATATCTATTAACGAATTCGTAATCAAGATAATCAATCATGCTGATACCACTACTTTATATACTATATTCCATTGCAGAGGAACAATACAATCATGCGATTGCTGAGTGTAGTTGTGCTTTGCGTTGCTGCTCTGCATTGCACAGACGGTATGCATGCCTAAATTTCTACGTTATTCATTTTGATAGGCTTTGTAGACAGCAAATACGATGGCACGGGCAGTTGCAACTTTCAAACTAACTGTAATACTTTAAAGCGTACTTAATATTGATTTTCTATCATTGCAACCTCATGAACCCATCTGCAGTATACGTTATGTTGTAAAGTTGAAATTATCTTTCTAGCCCCATTTACCACAGCTCCTTTGGTGCAGCGATTGGCAAACGTTATTTCTTCTTCTTTTCAGCTATTGCCTTGAAAACATGCGAGCGTGACTATAAGAAAATCGGGTGTTACGACGAATACTACACTAAGAAAAGTGATCTCATTTTCTCCCAACGACACCAAGTTCAATGGGGAGACATAGCGGCATTTATGCATCAGTAAGTTGCATGCCAAAACATTTTTATTAAATTTTTTTGCCTATTATTGCTCATTGCAACCACGAAAGATCTGTTAAAAATAACATAATGTAAATATGCCTTACTATGCAGAATCAAAATACAATGCTGCCTTTTTGAGCTTTCTGATAGCTTGGTACTAACTTCAGTATGCAGCCTGATATGACCATCAGGGGGATAAAGCAAGACCAATCATTGTATAAAGTCATTCGGAAGCCACTGACTGATTCGAAAAAATATTCTAAATTGCAATTCATTCATGTATTTTGTACATTTTGAGAATGAGCTTGGCTATGAATATTGTCATTTTGTAAAAAATTGAGCAAATAAAAAGCAGTTTCTGTTCTTTCGCGACAGCCTGGCCTGTACGTGCAACGAGGAGGTGAAGAAGCAAAATGAGAAAAGAGCGACTTCTGGAAAAGAAGCTTATGTTGGATTTGCATTGCATTACTGGGGTGAATGCTTCGGCAAAACAAAGTCGCAGACCGATGCTCTGATGGGCAAAGACAAGTCACACCGCTGCACAGGCAGTCAAGACTATGCTGGCTGCTCTGACGAGCACGCTGAATGTGTTGGACATGCCAATGCAGAGTATGTTTACATGCTGCCTTCAAAATCTGAAGAAAGTAAGCAGCTGTTAGTGAAATATCTATTATAAAACATATATAAAGACAAAAACGTTACATTTGAAAGAAAAGTGGACTCTTATTGTCTCTCTTCAAAAAGCTGAAACTGGTGGTTGATTAAGAAAGATTTACGTTTATAGCCAAAAATCATTACTGCGATATGCATTCTAACCTCAATTGCTGCAAAAAGGTGACGATCTTAGCCAAATCTTTCCAAACCCCTTCTTCCCACTTTTACAATATTTTATTTGATTTGCACTTGAGCATTTCTTTAAACTTCAAACCCCTGTTGTGTGCGTGTATAGAAAGTTCTTTGTTTGTTGCTTCCTATACTAAATTTTGAGACATCAAAAATCTACAAATAAGTGAAAGTTTGAAATTCACCGGTTTAGTGACATCTATTGGCAAGATCAAACTCGTCAAAGCAATTCTTCTGTACAGGCTGCATTCAGGCATGTAGTATCTGAAGGATGCTGGACCCAAAGCACACCCTCAATGAACCCCGTCAATAATTAGCTATGGCGTGATCTAGCACGCCGCTTTGACAGAATAATGCAAAAAATCATTGCCCCTTGCTCACACTCAGTCTTTTTACCATTTAAGATCTATTTACCGCCCTTTAAAAAAATATCGTTGGATCATTCGTGTCTTTTTTATCTTTGAGAGAAGTAAGTAAGATTAAATCAATAAAATTTTGCTTAGGTGTTGATGGTGGTTATACTGAATGGATGGATTGGACCTCCTGTACTGGCAGATGTGGACAAGGATACAAAGTTCGGGAAAGAACATGCACAAACCCAGTACCAAAAGGCAAGGGAAAGGATTGCAGCGACCTTGGTAACAGCACAGAAATAGGAGCTTGTGACACAGGAAAACCATGTCCAGGTAATTTAAACTCGTTGGCTCAAACGAATTGAGAATGTCAATACAAGGCCAGGCCAAAACCAATAACGGTTGTATGGTGTGAATATTTATCAACACTTAACTGGTTAATTACGTATATGCAGGGACAACAGAACTACCAAGAAGCAATGAGGGCAGGCTTCAGGAAAAGGGCATTGAAAAAATATTATCCCCTTCTATTAATTCTTTTGAATCGCCTTTTATTCGATCTGTTTTAAATGCTTTGAGAAATGTCGACATGAATAAAGCAATACAATCAGAATTTCATATGAATATGTTTGATAACTAAAACAGGATGATGACAAGAAAACTTTTATAAAAGGAAATTCTTGCCTCTTCACCCTCCTGACTAAAGATCAAGAGGGGTGGATGCCCAACGGTTTTACACAGTTATGTCCTGTTATTACTATGTGTCAAAAATAGTAGTATGCCAATAAACAAAGTGTACACCCTGAGCTATAAGGCAGTGTGTCTGTTACGTCAACCATATGTATAGTTAATAACATAAAATCGTCAATCAGGATCACCTAATTGTGACTGGTTTAATGATATAAGTTGAACTACTTTTTAAGTGGATGGAAAATATGGACCATGGAAAAATTTTGGTGCCTGCACAAAATCTTGCGGTGGTGGAAACCAAACAAGAACAAGACCTTGCAACAACCCAGCACCAAGTCACGGTGGCAAGGAATGTGAAGGACCTGCATCAGAATCGCGTCCTTGCAATGTTGAAAGCTGTCCAGGTATCTATTCATAATGTGACTGATTTTTTTAACGTCAATTGGTAAATGACATGATAATGTAGTATGAAGTTTTGTTTGGTAGAGGCAAAAGTGGACTGGCCCACCTGGACAACAAAAATTTTCCCGGTGCCCCTTTTGTCTCAAGCTATTTTTCCAAAAGCTTGAAAACTTATTGACAACGGAGGTAAGTTATCTTTGTACAGAACTAAAAAGTATTACTCAAAAGCCATCAACTGTCAAAAGTACTTTGGCTTATAAAGCTTAGTTTCACCTTTTAATTAAGCAAAATTAAGATTAATTGCAAAGGTCCCCAATCCCTGTTATTGTAAAATCAATTAAAAACAAAAATTTGATCTTAAATCTAAAATTCTTAAATCCTAAATCATGGACTCTTAGACTTATACCAACTTCTTTTGCTAATATTTATTTATATTTTCATTCATACAACTAAAATCAGTACTGTTCTTGTTATGAGCAAAATTGACCAAAAATTACTAGTAAAACAGCTGATTGGCTAACAGATTTAGACAATTAATCACTTTTCACTTTGCAGCTATGCAAATGGATATATCTATTTTTCAGTTGATGGAAAATATGGACCATGGGGAAGTTTTGGTCTTTGCAGCACAACTTGTGGAGGTGGAGTCAAGAGAAGAACAAGGAGTTGCACTAACCCAAGTCCAAGCCATGGTGGAAAAGAGTGCGAGGGAGCTGCTTTGGAAACACTTTCATGTAATACCCAGAATTGCCCAGGTAACATTTAGTGACAGGTTTAAGCAAATATCTCAATTGCAGTGTCTCTGCCCTTTTTGAAGAACGGGATTGATTGACGAGGAAAAAAATGGTTATAGGGTGAAATTCTTTGCAACTAAAGAATGCAGCCTCAACTAATCTTACAGCCTCGTTTTTTAATTTTCCTCTTAACCTCGTTGTATACTATTGACATATGCATTCTAACCTCCATTCCCTGGAAAAGGTGACGATTCTAACCAAATTTTCCCAAACCTGTATATGCCTTTTTGGCTTAGATTATGGTTAATCATCATGCTTTCAGTCATGATTTCAGGACAATGTAAAGTTCTAATGCGTGGAAGGGATATGACCGAAAAAATCAATATTACGAACATTTGCATCACGAAAACCTACACGTACACTAAATTATGGCCCTTGATCCAAGTCAAAAATTCAGTGCAAGGAATTGTGAAGCATTTTTTAAAATGAGGCCGTAATTGTTGGGGAGACGAGCGAGCGAAAGTCTTCAAATGAGTGAGGCAACCCTCCGTCCTGGATTCAGAGAGCATGCGTAATAATAACTTCGTTCTGTGCGCATGCTCTTTGACTCCATGATGGTCTTCCAATTTCCCTTGTTTCGAAAAGGTATTTTAAGAAAGGAATGTATTTAAAAACAAACCTTCTTAAAGGATATCAATGGTTGTTAAGGCGCGTTATTGGATACAATAAAATAGATTTGAAAATGGTTATCAAACTTTGATAGGGAATTTTCGAAAAAAAGGCGATTTGAAATGAGTCGAAAAGGAACTGTAACAGAACAATAACAGACTTTCATAAAAGGAAACCTGAGAGAAATATCTTATTTACTTTGCCTTCCTTTAAACGGTTATGCTCTGTTTCAGTAAATGGAGGCTACTCAAGCTGGGGAGGATATGGCAGCTGTAGCAAGAGCTGTGGGGGTGGCAAAAAGACAAGAACAAGATATTGCAACAATCCTTCTCCCAAATATGGAGGTGAAGGATGCGGTCGATTTGGGTCTGCAACACAAACCGCCTCTTGCAATACTCATGTATGCCTTTCACAAGAATACACTAAAAGGGTGTGCGAAAGTGGTAATGTTCACTTGAGCTGCGGAGGCAGCTCGCGAATAACGCTAACCCATGCACTGTATGGAAGAAAAACAAAATCGATATGTGGAGGCTCTTCGTATTTCTGGAGCACTAATTGTGGTGCTGGCAGTTCGTGGTCAAAGGTTCATGAGTCATGTGAAGGAAGACAATCGTGCTCAGTGGGTGCGAGTAATTCTGTTTTTGGAGATCCTTGCCGGGGTACACCGAAATATCTGGAAGTCAAATTTAGATGCAAAGGTTAATACTCTGTGAAGGATGTTTGACAGTCTCATATAGCAGCTAACTTTGTAGAAGGTTTTGAATAACCAGCTACTTTATAGAAAGCAGCCCTTATACCTATAGCCTAATTAGTAGCAGCTTATATACTAGCTGAAAATAAAATCACGTACATATATAACATTGTCTTTAAACTATATTGAGTCGTATAACATTGCTCTTCAACTATATTGAGTTCTATAACATGACTGAAATTCTCTATCTGAAAAAAATCTTATGCTAGATTACTGAAAACAATGGCGGCGCCAGCCACTAACCAAAAATATTTAAGCCATGCCCTTTTAACCAACAGAAAACGCCCTTTTACCAAAATCTTTTGTTATGGGTTTTAAATTTTCCCTTGGCCCCCCCCCCCACTTTTCAACCTTTGTCGGAGCCCATGATAGGATTACATCATAAAAAGTACGGTGTCAAAATATTACCCCTCCCCCAACATTTTCTCATCGAATTTAGACGAAATACAAATCGGTTCTGCTGAGAACTGGGGGGGAACGTGTCCCCCCAGTCCTCCAGAGGCGCCGCTACTGACTGAAAAACATCTCATGCTAAAAAGCTCTTTCTAAAAATCTTGAATATCATCTTCAAAAAACAATTATACTTGATTTCTGTTCAAATAAGCGCCCGGCTCGACATTTATTCGGACATGGGCGCTAATATTTTCCTAAGGATAGCTTCTTCTTCGAACTGGGCGCTTATTTGAGTCATGGGTAGTTTACGGAATTTGTAAGGCCTGGCAAGAAATAGGCGCTCTGTCTACATGAAAGAAATTCAACATGTTTTTTCCACTATTCGTGAAAATGATGGGCTAAGTATACAATTGGGGCTCGCGGAACTATAATTACCAGAGTAAATGATAAAGTAAAAAACTTGAGAACTATTGATAAAGACTAGGTTGCAGCTTGCATCAACATCAATCTTTTGGCATTGAGTCTCTCTGTTCTTTGTCATAGAGCTAATGTTCATTAAACAATGGTGTTTGTTTATATTTAATAAAAAAATGTAATCTCCAAAATGCGAAGATAAACCGCACATTATTTCAATTTTAATTTCAAATTCTGCTGCACGCGAATGAAAAACCGCATTCCAAATTGAAAAGTCAGTTGCTTTGGTTACAGTAAATGCGGAGGAGATCAGAATAAAATGGCATAACCAATAAACTGGGGTGCTGTTCAAAAAAGTTAGGAAGATGGGCAGTGCTGTAAGCAAATTCAAAGGCCAGACCCATGATCTCACCCTTATCACACCAAATATACTTGCAAGTGTGTTTAAACTCTCTGTTTTGTGTAGAAATCATTTAAATTATTCGATGACACAAATAGATTGATAAGAAATTTCTCATTCGTGAGAAATCTATAGTAAAATAAAGGGTTGCCAACAAAGAATTCGTTCAACTAAATATGAACTCACTTGTTAAGGCAAGCTAAGCACTGATTAAGTCATTTTGAACTTTAAAAAAGGGGGCTGAGCCCCAATGAGCCCCTCACTCTCCATGGCACCAGTAAGGCAATCTTTTGAAAAGATATCTTGCTTACTCTACTGACCAATCAATATCTTAATAATAGGAACTTCCATAGCCTTGGTGTTCTCAAGCCAAGCAACAGATAACAGGAGGAATGGATCGTGTGACATCTGACGCATTGGACCCAGCTCACCGCCCGCCAAAATTGAGATGAATATAGTATATGTTATTGCTTTCAACGGGCAGCAAACATGAAAATTTTGACAGAGAAAGGGCCAAAATGTTGAAATCGCCCTTGACGACTAATGACTCTTGAAAATGTGATAACGTTGAAAACATTAGATCAGCTTTTTGCTTGTTACAATATCGTGACAGCGAAGGCCAGTTATAAAAGATTTCACTTCAAAGTAATTTTTAGTATTATACTTCTGCAAAAATTTTTGCTTTTGATATATTAATGAAACTACTACAAAAACTTAGCGATGGTTCGATTGGCAATTTTGAAAGCATTTTCTTTCTATTTCTCAACTTACAATTGATGTTTGGCGGGTTAATCAAATGGTGGGTGGCTAGGGAGATGAACAAGCGACTGCCGTGTCATTTGCGTTACGTTATACCTAACCACAAAACCAGTCCAGTAAAAAACAGCAACAGTCCTTACCAAAAAACTAAGCTGGATACTTCCTAGGTTTGTCATTTACCTAGGGGTTACCCTGTTTTATCTATAGTTTGTTTCAAAATGCAGACAAAATATGGTGTGATCTTGGATTAGACAGGCTTAAACAAAAGCAGAAGCCTTTTCTTCCTTCGAAACGACATCAAATGAGGCTGGAGGCTTCTTCTGACAAGTCATCTTCTTTCGGTGTACGGCTGCTATTTTTATTCCTTTACCTTACCAGAAAATCCTTGAATGTTACAAATTTTGATATTGAAATGAATACCATTCCAGAACTCGTTGTGATGTTTTATGCTTAGCAGAACTTTAGATTCAGAGTTCTAATGGCACTACAACTTAGGATCTTTGGGGACCTTTTATAATCCTAACATGTCGAACGGCATTTTCTTGTAAATTTAGTTTATAGATCCTATTAATATTTGGCATTTTTTGCAAAAAATGGAGAGCCTGTTGCAAACTTATTCGAATATTGCCAAAAGGATGCACCCGACCAGTTGAACTGGCGTGGGCAAGGGGCTTGAAAAAGGCCAACCTGCAACCAATACAGTTATGTCCTTGGAAAAGCTTGATACTAATTTTAAAATTTACAAGGACGGAGTTACCTGGGCCGCTGAGAGGAGGCGATGAAAATCTCGTACATTTTTTGGTAGAAATCCTATTGTTTTATCTAAAAATCCCTTGAAATCATTTTGTTTTCGTAGAAATCTCGTACGCTATATGCAAGAGCGGATTGCTCTTCGGATGGGGCAGGGATAGGCAAATTATCAATTTGCCAAATACCGTAGATCATCGAATTGCCCCACCACCCCCCCCTCGAAAAAGCCACCCCATCGAGTAATCCCCCACCCTAGAACTACAAATTGTCAATAACCCCTCCCTCGGCGAGGAGTTATCTAAATAGGTTTAAAATTAAAACGATCAAACAAGCTGGAAGCGATCCAATGGATGCAAAGACAAAAAACGATTTTTTTGTGAAAAAGATAATTTCCGAAAAAGATGTATTCGAATGCCTCATCTGCGCTGCTACGTTGCACAACCAAGAAGAGTATTTACCAGCATTTACATGACATTCACAAAAAAAGTAAGATTGTTTCTTAAATATTATATTACGAAAGCTCTTGTCAACTTATAACTGGGAGGATGTAAAGAGCTTTAACCTTCTAAAATATTTGGTCAGAATAAGAAGTCTATGGTTGAAAAAAGTAAGTTCTGTTCGTTTAAAACGAGGTATTTGCAGCATGTCGGAAAGGCAAGAGCCTACTAGATTAAATGTTTTGGAAAATCTAAGATTTTGTCTGTAAACATAAAATTTTGTGGCCGAAAAGATGTAAGGTGACGACTAGAGTTTAATGATGGGAAAATTTGTCTTTGCCACAGGCACTGCGTTGTTGTTCTAGAAAATATCTTATTGATTTTATGTTTGCAGCAAGGCAAAGGGGTAGAACTGAGACCCCTTTTTGATTTTTTTGCCGTGGTTACTATAACGGGAAATGAGTAGAAACAACTAGGAAACAAGTAGAAACGACTTGGAAAAATTTTAACTGCGGCACAATTTTATTTATTTAGTGGAAATCCTGCATTTATAGCTATGATAGTAGATGTTGAAAATGGTATTTTTATAAGAGGAATTAAACTATGAAAGCGTGATATGTATTGAAGCATTGTAAGAGCAAATCTCACTGGCATTGGGATTAAAATGAACCAACTACTGGGAAGGTCGAAATAAAGCAATTTAAATTCTCGGCTAATAATCAAGCCTCCCCCCTGAATTAAACTGCTTTAGGAACTTACTGAAACTTTATAGAGGCTTAAGGGTTGTCTTGGAAAAAAACTATAGTGCTTTTTGCTTAAAGGCAATCTGTCTCGTTGTGGATTGGTTAACGAGAACAATAGCTGGAACAATAGCCTAAACACGATTCCAGCGCTCCGCCATATTTTTTACAATGCGATAAATTAAAGGGGGACTGGAAACAATGAAAATTCATTTGTTCTTATAACCAATCAACGTCGTGACAGATTGCCTTTAAGAATTTCTGCCCTGTTCAGGGGCGGATCCAGCAAAAAACCTGACTGAGTTCCAGGCCAAGGCTAGGGTCAAGGCAAGGCAAAGCCAAGGTTGACACTCCTGGAAAATTAACGATATCTCCTGGTTTTATCTCAAAAGCTTAATAATCTTCTAGAATGCTGCGATGGTTGTGAGTATAAGACATTTGCAGTCGCCATTTCGAATTCAATGTTTTGCAGTTCCACAATAGAACGGAAACGATAGGTAGCCAATCAACTACGGGCCATTTTACAGCTCTCTTACAAATATGGTATCATTTCCGACCGAGTTCCAAACAAAAAGTTTATTGTTTCCATTCAGTCACTTCCGAGGCACAAAACGTTTATTTCCGAGTTCTAGGATTGACTGCTGTTGTCCTCCACAGCGTCTGGAAAATCGTTTCCAAATCACGACAGAGAAGAAACTGGCAATTTTAAGATTTTGAAGAGACTGAGAAACTTAGAATTTTTAGGTTTAAATTTTTAATTTAAATATTACTTGTTTCAGGAAACACTATTTTTAGCTGTATGTTGGAAAACTGATTGAGTTCTGTGCACCAAGGAACTCAAACTGGATCCGCCTCTGCTGTTGGCAATGCAGAGCTATGATAAAGAAATGTTCACGCTTGTACAGATTCTTCAGGACTCATTTCCTTACTCCTCTAAACGTGTTTAGTCGCTTACTAAATAAAGCAAGCGAAATCTCCCTAAGCAATCACCGACTTTGGTTGTTACAAATTGAGTCTTTTTGAAACTAATTTCCCTTTGAGTAGATTGTAAACAGTATGTGTTAAATCAAAGCTACATGTTGCCAGGCTATAAAAAAATTATTAATGCGAATGTTATTGATCTTATTCATCAATTTTTCTTTTATTTTCTTCATCAATTTTGCTCAAAAGAAGATTTTTCGGCTTTTAAAATCGTTTGCAAACACTGTTTGAATTCTTATTCTTCATGATAATTTATAATTTGAAAACTGTTTGCTTTTTTGAAAGGGCTTCGATAAATGTATAAAAGCCATGGAATGTATGTAGTCGAAGTCACTTTGTCATCAAGAACGAAGAACCTTGGATCTGCATATGTAAGCATTCGAAGTGTCAGTTCTTTTATTTGATTCGCAGTTGCTTCCCTATGAAATTTCTTATCATATCTATTAACGAATTCGTAATCAAATTATCAATCATGCCGTTAACAAAAATTTTGACATCATATTGATCATCACCTAAAATTGATAACTTTCATTTTGATTCATTAATAGGGTAAAAAGTGGGGCTTGTTCTAAATCTTTCGAACTGATACATCGTTGCACAAACATGTTTTTCATATCTTTAAAACATGCATATGATAATAAAGCTCGATTCTAGTTAGTTTCGCATTTACTATCTTACTTTATCTCTATTTTACTGTATTTCTGTTTTTCATAGGAACAATACAGTCATGCGTTTGCTGAGCGTAGTTGTGCTTTGCATTGCTGCTCTGCATTGCACAGACGGTATGCATGACTAAATTTTCATATTTTGTAGACAACAAAAAGAGCACGGGCAGTCGGAAACTTTCAAACTCCATGTAATACTTTAAAGCGTAATGAATATTGCTTTTCTATCATTGCAACCTCATGAACCCATCTGCAGTATACGTTATGTTATAAAGTTGAAATTAATTATCTTTCAAGCCCCATTTACCACAGCTCCTTTGGTGCAGCGATTGGCAAACTTCATTTCTTCTTCTTTTCAGCTCTTGCCTTGAAGACATGTGAGCGTGACTTTAAGAAGATCGGGTGTTACGACGAATATTACGCTAAAAAAGGCGACTTAATTTTCTCCCAACGAGACGAAGTTCTATGGGGAGACATAGCGGCATTTATGCACCAGTAAGTTGCATGCCAAAAGATTTTTATTAAATTTTTTTGCCTATTATTGCTCATTGCAACCACAAAAGATCTGTTAAAAATAACATGATGTAAATATGCCTTACTATGCAGAATCAAAATACAATACTGCTTTTTTGAGCTTTCTGAGAGCTTGGCACTAACTTCAGTATGCAGTTTAATATGAACATCAGGGGGTTGAGAGGATAAAGCAAGACCAATCATTGTATAAAGTCATTCGGAAGCCACTGACTGATTCTAAATAGATTTCTAAAAATGAACTTGGCTATGAATTTTGTCATTTTGTATAAATTTGAGCAAAGCAAAAGCGGTTTCTGTTCTTTCTCGACAGCCTGGCGTGTAGATGCAACGAGGAGGTGAAGAAGAAAAATGAGAAAAGAGCGACTACTGGAAAAGAAGCTTATGTTGGATTTGCATTGCATTACTGGGGTGAATGCTTCGGCAAAACAAAGTCGCAGACCGATGCTCTGATGGACAAAGACAAGTCACACCGCTGCACAGGCAGTCAAGACTATGCTGGCTGCGCTGACGAGCACGCTGAATGTGTTGGACATGCCAATGCAGAGTATGTTTACATGCTGCCTTCAAAATCTGAAGAAAGTAAGCAGCTGTTAGTGAAATATCTATTATAAAACATATATACAGACAAAAACGTTACATTTGAAAGAAAAGTGGACTCTTACTGTCTCTCTTCAAAAAGCTAAAACTGGTGGTTGATTAAGAAAGATTTACGTTTATAGCCAAAAATCATTACTGCGATATGCATTCTAACCTCAATTACTGCAGAAAGGTGACGATCTTAGCCAAATCTTTCCAAACCCCTTCTCTCACTTTTACAATATTTTATTTGATTTGCACTTGAGCATTTCTTTAAACTTCAAACCCCTGTTGTGTGTGTGTATAGAAAGTTCTTTGTTTGTTGCTTCCTATACTAAATTTTGAGACATCAAAAATCTACAAATAAGTGGAAATTTGAAATTCACCAGTTTAGTGAGATTTATCGGCAAGATCAAACTCGTCAAAGCAATTCTTCTGTACAGGCTGCATTCAGGCATGTAGTATCTGAAGGATGCTGGACCCAAAGCACACCCTCAATGAACCCCGTCAATAATTAGCTATGGCGTGATCTAGCACGCCGCTTTGACAGAATAATGCAAAAAATCATTGCCCCTTGCTCACACAAAATTATTGCCTCTTTTTACCATTAAAGATCTATTTACCGCCCTTTAAAAAAATATCGTTGGATCATTCGTGTCTTTTTTATCTTTGTGAGAAGTAAATAAGATTAAATCAATAAAATTTCGCTTAGGTGTTGATGGTGGCTATACTGAATGGATGGATTGGACCCCCTGTACTGGCAGATGTGGAAAGGGATACAAAGTTCGGGAAAGAACATGCACAAACCCAGTACCAAAAGGCAAGGGAAAGGATTGCAGCGACCTTGGTAACAGCACAGAAATAGGAGCTTGTGACACAGGAAAACCATGTCCAGGTAATTTTAACTCGTGGGCTCAAACGAATTGAGAATGTCAATACAAGGCCAGGCCAAAACCAATAACGGTTGTATGGTGTGAATATTTATCAACACTTAACTGGTTAATTACGTATATGCAGGGACAACAGAACTACCAAGAAGTAATGGGGGCAAGCTTTAGGAAAAGGGCATCGAAAAAATATTTACCCCCTTCTACTAATTCTTTTGAATCGCCTTTTATTCGATCTGTTTTACATGCTTTGAGAAATGTCGACATGAATAAAGCAATACAATCAGAATTTCATATGAATATGTTTGATAACTAAAACAGGATGATGACAAGAAAACATTTATAAAAGGAAATTCTTGCCTCTTCACCCTCCTGACTAAAGATCAAGAGGGGTGGATGCCCACCGGCATTACACAGTTATGTCCTGTTATTACTATGTGTCGAAAATAGTAGTATGCCAATAAACAAAGTGTACACCCTGAGCTATAAGGCAGTGTGTCTGTTACGTCAACCATATGTATAGTTAATAACATAAAATCGTCAATCAGGATCACCTAATTGTGACTGGTTTAATGATACAAGTTGAACTACTTTTTAAGTGGATGGAGAATATGGACCATGGAAAAATTTTGGTGCCTGCACAAAATCTTGCGGTGGTGGAAACCAAACAAGAACAAGACCTTGCAACAACCCAGCACCAAGTCACGGTGGCAAGGAATGTGAAGGACCTGCATCAGAATCGCGCCCTTGCAATGTTGAAAGCTGTCCAGGTATCTATTCATAATGTGTGTGATTGTTTTAACGTCAATTGGTAAATGACATGATAATGTAGTATGAAGTTTTGTTTGGTAGAGGCAAAAGTGGACTGGCCCACCTGGACAACAAGAAATTTCCGGGTGCACCCTTTGCCTCAAGCTATTTTTCCAAAAGCTTGAAAACTTATTGACAACGGAGGTAAGTTATCTTTGTACAGAACTAAAAATTATTACTAAAAAGCCATCAACTGTCAAAAGTGCTTTTGTTTACCAAAGGTCCCCAATCCCTGTTATTGTAAAATCAATATTAAATAATAATATTTTTTTACACGATTCAACCCTGCAGTTACCCTAATACAATATCAATTAAGTATAAATACATTTGTTCAATTAAAAAAAAGAGATATAATTTCAATCTAAAATGCTGTTCTTCCAGGGAGTCGTGTTTAAATAGACGAATCTGTTTTCTCTTCAAGTACTCCTTTAATTGTTTTTAAAGCGACAAATAGTCGAGAGTCCTCTAATATCAATTGGAACGTCGTTCCAGGTTTTAAGAGCAGAGTAGTTAAACTTTTTTTCACATGCTCTGTATTTGTTCTAGGAATATTCAGATCCCTACAGCAGGGCCTATTTTCGTGTGCAGTATTACACACTTTGTGCAGTATTAATTTAAAAATGTGCAGTATTGATTTCGAAAATGTGCAGTACTGAATTTTGGGATTTGTGAAAATGTCTAATTGCCGCTATCCCAGATTCTCGCTTTGTTCACAAAATGTGAATTTTCCCCGTCAGTTCGATATAGAGGTCATGTATTGCAAATCTCGTATGACCATCGGAAAGACTCCCTAATCAAAACTTAAAACAAAACGAAATGACTAGAAATTTCCAAAAATTGCAACAATAAAATTTCCTATAAAAAATGTAGTTATAAATGTGCAGTGTTAAAAATTTCTAAAAATAGGCCCTGCCCTACAGTACCTTGTTGCATAGTTTGATTGCGAGGATCTTTGCTGAACTTATCCCAAAGACTTTCTGGGCTTAATTTCTCTTAGACTCTTACCAACTTCTTTTGCTAATATTTATTTATATGTTCATTCACACAACTAAAATCAGTACTGTTCTTGTTATGTGCAAAGTTGACATAAAGACCAAAAATTACTAGTAAAACAGCTGATTGGCTAACAGATTTAGACAATTAATCACTTTTCACTTTGCAGCTATGCAAATGGATATATCTATTTTTCAGTTGATGGAAAATATGGACCATGGGGAAGTTTTGGTCTTTGCAGCACGACTTGTGGAGGTGGAGTCAAGAGAAGAACAAGGAGTTGCACTAACCCAAGTCCAAGCCATGGTGGAAAAGAGTGCAAGGGGGCTGCTTTGGAAACACTTTCATGTAATACCCAGAATTGCCCAGGTAACATTTAGTGACAGGTTTAAGCAAATATCTCAATTGCAGTGTCTCTGCCCTTTTTGAAGAACGGGATTGAATGACGAGGAAAAAAATGGTAATTGGGTGGAATTTTTTGCAACTAAAGAATGCAGCCTCAACTAATCTTACAGCCTCGTTTTTTTAATTTTTCTCTTAACCTCGTTGTATACTACTGACATATGCATTATAACCTCCATTCCCTCGAAAAGGTGACGATTCTAACCAAATTTTCCCAAACCTGTATATGCCTTTTTGGCTTAGATTATGGTTAATCATCATGCTTTCAGTCATGATTTCAGGACAATGTAAAGTTTTAATGCGTGGAAGAGATATGACGGGAAAAATCAATATTACGAAAATTTGCATCATGAAAACCTACACGTACACTAAATTATGGCCCTTGATCCAAGTCAAAAATTTAGTGCAAGGAATTGTGAAGCATTTAGGTACATTTAGGTATTCCAGTTTCACTTGTTTTGAAAATGCATTTTAAGAAAGGAATGTATTTAAAAACAAACCTTCTTAAAGGATATCAATGGTTGTTAAGGCGCGTTATTGGATACAATAAAATAGGTTTGAAAATGGTAAACTTTGATAGGGAATTTTTTTAAAAAAGCGATTTGAAATGAGTCGAAAAGGAACTGTAACAGAACAATAACAGACTTCCATAAAAGGAAACCTGAGAGAAATATCTTATTTACTTTGCCTTCCTTTAAACGGTTATGCTCTGTTTCAGTAAATGGAGGCTACTCTAGCTGGGGGAGATATGGCAGCTGTAGCAAGAGCTGTGGGGGTGGCAAAAAGACAAGAACAAGATCTTGCAACCATCCTCCTCCCAAACATGGAGGGAAAGGATGCAGTCGATTGGGGTCTGCAACACAAACCGCCTCTTGCAATACTCATGTATGCCTTTCACAAGAATACACCAAAAGGGCTTGCGAAAATGGTAATGTTCACTTGAGCTGCGGAGGCAGCTCGCGAATAAAGATAACCCATGCACTGTATGGAAGGAAAACAAATTCAATATGTGGAGGAGCCTTGTCGTTTATCTGGAGCACTAATTGTGGTGCTGGCAGTTCGTGGTCAAAGGTTCTTGGGTCATGTGAAGGAAGACAATCGTGCTCAGTGGGTGCGAGAAATTCTGTTTTTGGAGATCCTTGCTGGGGTACACCGAAATATCTGGAAGTCAAATTTAGATGCAAAGGTTAATACTCAGTGAAGGATGTTTGACAGTCTCATGTAGCAGCTAACTTTGTAGAAGGTTTTGAATAACCAGCTACTTTATAGAAAGCAGCCCCTATACCCATAGCCTAATTAGTAGCAGCTTATATACTAGCTGAAAATAAAATCACGTACACATATAACATTGTCTTTAAACTATATTGAATCGTATAACATTGCTCTTAAACTATATTGAGCTCTATAACATTGTCCTTAAACTATATTGACTGAATTTCTCTGTCTGAAAAACATCTCATGCTAGATTACTGAAAACAATGGCGGCGCTAGCTACTAAGCTCTGGGGGGAACAAACCAAAAATATTTAAGCCACGCCCTTTTAATCAACAGAAAACGCCCTTTTACCAACAGGGAACGCCAATTTTAACCAAAGGGAACGCCTATGAATAACTTTTGTTTGAAAATTGGCAGTTTGAAAATCATAGGATTACATCACATAAAGTACGGTGTCAAAATATTACCCCCCCCCCAACATTTTCTCGTCGAATTTAGACGAAATGCAAATCGATTCTGCTGAGAACTGGGGGGGACGTGTCCTCAGTCAGTCATTGGTAAAAACATTAAGCTGCTCTCATTGCTCAAGCATGTTTTATTGCTATAACTGTCCAGTTTCGATGAACGAGTTGCTTGAATATTTTCAAGAAGCACAGCACAGTACATTATAAGCAAAAATTCTAACACTAACAGTAGTTTTCTGTTCAAATAAACGCCCGGTTCGACATTTATTCGGACATGGACAATATTTTCCTAAGGATAGCTTCTTCTTCGAGCTGGGCGCTTATTTGAGTCATGGGTAGTTTACGGAATTTGTAAGGCCCGGCAAGCAGGGGCGGATCGAGACTTTCTCAACATTCTCAATTGAGAATGTCAGATTTTTCCAGTTTGATTATTCTAATTAAAACAGGCGGCAAGAAACAGGCGTTCTGTCTACATGATAGAAATTCAACATGTTTTGTCCTCCATTCGTGAAAATGATGGGCTAAGTATACAATTGGGGCTCGCGGAACTATAATTACAAGAGTAAATGATAAAGTAAAAAACTTGACAACTATTGATGAAGACTAGGTTGCAGCTTGCATCAACATCAATCTTTTGGCATTGAGTCGTTCGGTTCTTTGTCATAGAGCTAATGTTCATTAAACAATGGTGTTTGTTTATATTTAATAAAAAAATTTAATTGCCAAAAAGCGAAGATAAACCGCACATTATTTCAATTTTAATTTCAAATTCTGCTGCACGCGAATGAAAAACCGCATTCCAAATTGAAAAGTCAGTTGCTTTGGTTACAGTAAATGCGGAGGAGATCAGAATAAAATGGCATAACCAATAAACTGGGGTGCTGTTCAAAAAAGTTAGGAAGATGGGCAGTGCTGTAAGCAAATTCAAAGGCCAGACCCATGATCTCACCCTTATCACACCAATTATACTTGCATTTGTGTTTAATACTCTTTGTTCTGTGTAGAATGTTTTGTGTGATGTTTTATGCTTTGCAGAACTTTAGATTCAGAGTTTTCATGGCACCAGATTCAGAGTTCTAATGGCACTACAACTTAGGATCTTTGGGGACCTTTTATAATCCTAACATGTCGAACGGCATTTTCTTGTAAATTTAGTCTATAGATCCTATTTGCACAGAAGAGGCACAGTCAAATTATGTGAGCTGCTTTTTAAAAAAATTAGCAACTATTTGGGCAAAAGGGATGCTCAAAATCTTCGATTTACCTTCAATGTCTTTAGTACGCAATTGGCAAACCATAAAGTTTTTTTAAACGAAAACTATAGAAATGGTACTTTTCTAAAAAGAGTACTTCTATACAATCAAGGTGGCAAGATGGTCTCACTGATGATTGAAGATACTTGACTAGTGATGAATAGAGAAAGCAAACATTCATCAGTTCGATTCCATACTTCATTTCGATTCATTAGTTCCTGGGTCATATTATCTGAATGGGTTCGTTTAACATCCATGAGACTTAAAAATACGAAGAAAGTGCATATTTCTATCAAATTCTTCTGCATCGTTGATTAAAGATATCAAAGTGGAATCAGGAAAAAGATTTCTTTAGTGGGTAATGGTCTCTTTAAAAATTTGACAGAAGTTACCGGAGTTGCTAATGAAAGATTCTTGCAAAATTTGAAAAAAATAGTGCTCTGATCCTTTCATAATCATCCTGTTACGTCATCTGGCCCAGGTCCCAAGCTTTCTTTCTTCGCCTGCATTCAATCATATTTTCATTCATATCACTGAGTTAAGAAAAAAGGGTTTTGTACATTCTTGAGTTTTTCTCCAAATTTCTCACGTCATCAAAGAATTCGAAAAAGGACAAGTGACGTCATATCTAGTTTCAGATTTTGATCACTGACGTCGTTTGAGTTAACTGTGCCTGATGCTAGGATATTTCAATAATTCAAGAAAAAAATTCCAATTAAAGATTTACTTATAGCGGAGAAAGAACAGTAGAAAACATGTTTTCTCAATTATTTGATATGTTCATACAATGAATTAGCCGCAAACAAAATTGGTGATAACAAAATAACTTAATAAGCAGTGCAAAAATCAATAATTAGCGATTACAATACACTGTTTGAACAAAGAACATTATAAATAGATCAACAAGCAGTGGCAATCACATTAGGGTTGATGAAGAAAAAGGCAAGAGATCAATCCAAAATAAATTGTGTCGAGTGAAAAAAGGTTTGTTACCTTGTTTAATTTAAAAATAAAGTCTTTTTTACACTGCCTTATTATTGTCAACTAAATCTCAATATTCACAATGAGCCTTGTCTAAGTCGAATTTATGAAATATCGGAAGAACCATTATTGTCACGTTTTTCTTGTAGATAAAGAAGCTTACAAATGTATTTTCACCTTACATGGTTACTAAACAATAAAACCATTAAAATAAAAAGAACCTTAAACTAATCTGTTTTATAATAAAAAGGATAATAAATGCGCTGATAGCAATTATTTGGATAAAGTGCCATTTATAGAAAATAATTTGCAAAATACATTGAGCAAGCACCTTTAATTTTGATAATGATGCTGCAGGACTTTCAAGAAATACATAGATACTTATATCTCATGTGTTTAGTTGTATAAAGCATAGTCAATTATGTTTAGGATTTAGATTTATTTGAATTTTAACCACCCAAATACTAAATACATTCAAATGTTAAAGCTAAGAGTCAAAAAATCATCCTTTCAATCTTGCAATGTTGTCATATTGTATGTGTTGAGAACTGTACCTGGAAAATGGCTAAGAAAGTGAAATATTTGAACAATTTGTCATACAAATTACACATGCTTTTAGAAAACGATAAAACTTTTTTCTACCATTCTTTTTCAAGTTTCATTCACGTAAACATCAAAAGATTAGTCAAATACGAGTCATCTACATATAAGTGGCAATGAAAGTACAAATATAATATAACTATTTACTTCAAAATGTAAAATTTTATTGGAAAAAAGTTGATAGAAACAAAGATTGAGGTTAAAAACTCTGGAAAGCAATTTTTTGACCATCTTTTTACCAGCTTGCCCGAAAAAATTCAAGCCAAAAATCAACTAATCGAAGTTTTAGGTATGATAACATTTCCTACAAGCTATCAAAATCCGAATACCATCAGAGAAAGATAAAGATCTACCTGTAAAGTATTCTGTTAAGGATTCTCCCTTTGAAAAAAAACATCATAACTGAACAAAATTTTCGCAAGAATAACCCGAATGTAATTTTTAACCAATTTGTAGTTTATGCATATATATAACTTATTCATAACAAAAACCTGTTTTTACTTCTACACCAGTATTCAGATATTTGCCCTGACACGTTGTAAAAGAAACGAAACAGAGTGGCTTTGCTCTATTTACATTGAGCCAATTGCCGAATGCCAAACATTAATGCACAGCGTAGGAATAAACAAAGATGTGTCCATGGGAGCAAAAACAACGTGTTGCATGCTGCTGCGATATTTCTGAACGTGTTTTTTCTTTGTCACTCTGCAGGCAGTATCTAAAATTCAACATTATGAAAAAATATCGAGCAGCTGTTCAAAACAACCCAAATCAACTAAAGTTGATATAACAACAAACTGAAAAACTTAAATCGAGGCAAATCATTTCTCAATTCATACAAATACATAAAAATGCAGCTGCTACTCCTAACTGCACCTTGAAATTTTCACTCCTTTCTGTCAACAAATGACATTCGAATAGAAGTTATATAAATATCGATTGTTCTTTTGATGCTTACTATTCATGCAAAGATCTGAAAGATAAAAGCAAAGAATGACAAAATCAAGGGCAAATCACGCTCATGTCATTTCTATATCACACTCAAAAGAGGTACAACAAATAAAATCCATTGGTTACTAAAACTTGGAAACATGTTGTACCATATTTCATAGTTTAAAATAAAACCACCTCAGGGACTTTGAGATACTCAATGAGATATGAATGGATGTTTCTTCTATAGGCACCAAGATGTTCAGTAAATATTAATGTTAGTTCTTAGTAGAAGAAATAGAAAAACTTTTTTTTAATAGCTGCTTGTTTACAAAGATGCAAAACCATGTAGGTTGCTGGGGTTTAGCACGAGACATAAAGGTAGGAACTAGAGGTAACAGAGGCCACATGCCTCCCATTTTTCAGTAAAAGAGGTTAAGTACTCACCTGCAGCTTACGGTTGTAAAAGGGTATATTCAACCCTTGGCGTCTACACACACAAGCGTAAAAAAGGACAGAGTTGCACCACGCGAGACCATGCTTTGTCCCCATTATTCTTTAAGGAATATTTTCAAATTTCAGTTTATTTCTCAGGCAATGAATATACAATTTTTCTTAACTCTGGTGAAACCCTTTATGAACAACTTTTAAGGTACAACCATCAGTAATTTAGTTTGCAGATGTTTCTGTTCTCCGAGTATGAATCAATTTGAGATATCTTTTTCTGCAATGGTGCCCGAGACAACCACAATATTAATCAGTAATTATGAGCGTATCAAAAATAATTGGACAGATTGATACTAACTTTACAAAACTACCAGCTTTGAGTCATCACGTTGTATTTGAATATGAGCTTCTGCCCCTTTTTGAAGAACTTTAACATTTTTCATTCTATCTTAGAGACAATTCCAATATGAAAGCTATACTTTGCTGTTTGTTCCTAGCAGTTATCTGCATTGAAGGTAAATCAAATCTATTTAACATCATTTCCTCTTCTCTATTTATCTCCTACACACTAGATAAAATTCTACCAGCCAAATGTTATAAATCCGATATTGTATTGTACCACTCTAGACATTTTATCAAATTAGACCACTGCTTACTCAAAGAAAGACAAATCCTCTACAAGGCCTCATGCTGGTTTGAATTTGGAATTGGCTGTTACGATGCCCAATGTTAAGCCTAAATGATCTTTAAACTCGAATGGAGATAGCAGACAATAGTTTTAAAGGCTTAAAAAAGGCAAAAGATAATATCAACTTGAAAACATATGCGATTTTTGGAGACTCTATATCCATAGTGAATCGTGTCAAAAAGAGTGCCTTTAATGGCGAAATCTGTTCTACACATTAAAACTTTTTCCAACGAAAAAAAAGTAAAACCTAGGGTACAGTATATAGCCATGGCTTTCTCACCAGTTTGAGATAATAATTGTTCCAAAGCAACGTAGGTGTGCAATAAAAATGAAGCTTAATTTCTTCTCCACCAACTTATTACACAGAGTTTTTTAGCTCTACACTGTATCACTTTTAATTCAGAATTGAAAATATACTGGAATGTCTAATGGTGGTTAGATCGTCTCTGTTGTCAAAACAATTCTCGTTTCTATTTTCGTTAACCATCATTGGTATAACTATGGTTCAATTTTGCTTAGTTTTTAATTTAATTTCATAATTGTTAAACCAGGCAGGCACACGACTTGCGAGAGGAAGTATGACAACATTGGTTGCTTTAAACAGTACAGTGCAGACGTCAAAGACCTGATCATCAATGACAGGGACTCAATTGACTGGAATAACATTGAAGCTTACATGCACAGGTAAATATTTTTTTTAATCGTTTTTATCTTTAACACGTTCTTGCTAAGGATTTCAATAATTGAAAATTGACAACAAAAGGGGATGAATTTTTACCTAATAATTGCTGTGCCGCAGTAGTTTATAATAGCTTATCAAATCATTGTTATTTTCACTCATTCCAAAGCCTAAATCTATCTATCTAATTCTTCTAAAAATGATAAGAATTACTTGGTTGAATGAATTTCATACCCTTGATGTTTTTGAATGGAAACTAGCATTTAGGAGGGTATTCCCAAAAACAAATTATATCTCTTCATTCTCTTGTCTCTGGTACCACCATAATTATCAGCAGATTCGCATCATACGTTTGATACCTCGAGATTAATGACCAAGATGCCCATCAAATCTGTTCACATTAAACGTCAGCTGTACAAAACTTGTAGCGTTATCATAGTCCTAAAGCCTTAAACCCTTAAATTAGGGTCTTCCGAAACTAAAGGGATTCTTCCCAATGTCGAGATACCTTTCTTTCAAGCTACAAGTGTCTCTAATGTGTTTCCTTTTGTCGTAAGTCTGGCATGCCGGTGTGACGAAGAAACACGAAAGAAGAACCAAGGCAGAACAGCCTCAGACGTGTATGTCGGTTTTGCATTACATTACTATGGTGAATGCTATGGAAAGACAGCGGAACAGTTGAAAAAGCTGCTGGATATGACCCATAAAGGTCACCTTTGCATTGGGGATCAGACATATTCAGGCTGCAAACATGGCATTCACAAAGAATGTGTTGGGGTTGCCAACGCAGAATACATTTACAAGTTCAAAAGCAGAGCTCCTAAAAGTATGTGTCAATATCTCATTCCATTTTGGTCGATTGAATCTAATTATGACAATTTAAGAAAGCTCTATTTTTCCAAAAAAGATAGCAGTGAAAAACCAATGCATTTTTGAAAATATTATTTTATGATAAAAAGCTGGGAATTTATCAGCTAATAATATGTGTCAAAATTATGATAATTATTAAGATTTTCATGTCAAAATTCTATATAGTAGTTCTAGAAAAAGTTGGTAGTGAGTTAATGTAGAAATCGTTATTGAAATGAGAAAAAACCCGAGCCGCAAAACTAGTAAAAAATAACAGATCAGGCCTCGGTAAATAACCTGGTTATCATTGAAAAAGAGCGTTTTTTCAGATGTCGACGGTGGCTTTGCTGAATGGGGTGGATGGACAAAATGCCAGTCGGAGTGCGGCCCAGGGATAAGAATAAGAGAGCGCACATGCACCAACCCAGAACCGCAAGGTGAAGGAAAAGACTGCTCTTCACTTGGCGAAAGCACGCAGAGTCAGCCATGTATGAGCAAAGCATGCCCAGGTAAATAATAAACACTTTTTCAAGCCTGGTACATAATGCTCTTCATAAAGAGGTGAACTCTGAGCGAAAGGTTTTGATTATACCAGAGGGATGTAACGACACACAGCTCATTAATGAGCCTTGAAACTCAGGGAAATTTCGCCAAGTCTAAGTTGCAACTTAGAACCACCCTGCCTTCTATACACAAAGTGTAAACATATGGTTACATACATTTTTTACCATAGTTGACGGTGGCTTTTCCAGCTGGAGCACTTATGGCACGTGTAGCAAGTCATGTGCTGGAGGTGTACAGGAAAGAACAAGAAGCTGCACGAACCCAGCCCCAGCAAATGGGGGAAAAAACTGTGACGGAGAGACAGAGCAAACACGTGTCTGCAATCCTGCACCTTGTCCAGGTTTGTACACGTAAAATTATTACTAAACAATAAAAAAGGGGTTATCTGAAGGGGAAGGCATTTCTAGAACTGGGCTCTCATAACCACGTCAAAGTGAGCTACCTTGAGTTGAGCTTATTTTCAGTTGAAAGCCAAGGTTACAAGCGACGGTTACCATCAGATGAACGCAAAGAAAGAAAATTGCTGCTTTGATGAATAATCTTACCATAAAACTCATTTAATTAAAAGTGGACTTAGATATATCACAATGAAAACTAGAGAAAAAGCAAGTGCTGCAAGCAGTGGCTAAGAAAGAAAGGGAGTATAAAAGAACTAGCGATCGATAATGATCTTGATAACTTATGAAACAATCTAAAACTCATTCCAAATAGAAAATAAAAGGCACGAGCTTTAGACATGACAATTGAAAGTAGAGTAAGGTGTAACAAGGAAATCTAAGCTTATTTTCCACACAATTTGGAGTTAATTTTAATAAGAACATAAGAAAATCGTTATCTCATTCAATACAAAATTATCTAGAGTTAGGTACCTTTTGCTAAGGGCAAAACAAGACTGAATGCAGTTACGTAATAGTTACAGTTCATGGTTTCCATGAAGGCAGTCAAAATTTGTGCAACTAGACCATTATAACAAATGGTGTCTTTAGGCCACTTTAGGCTACTGAAAGTATTCCAAAATCGCCACATTTGATACGTCCTGCAAAAAAATACATTTTCAATACAGTGAGATTCTGCAATCATACACTATCATAAAATATACAAACGATTGGAGTCTTGTAATAATAAGCATTTGATGTTAGATTTTAGTTTATATGATTAGCTGCCAGAAATACATCTTAGACATCTGATATATTCAAGTCAAAGATCATCTGGGTTCACCGAATGTACTTTTCTCGAGTCCACTAACGTGCACCCAAAAGGATTCTGGATAATACTTAGATGACATAAAGGGAAGGACCTAACAGATAAGTGATACGTCACAACCAACTCTGGTTTTAGAGAGTTCAATAACAATAAACAGTCAGGTAAATTTTCGAGTCATAGTAATTCACGTAAGAGTGTCACAATTTGTAAATATCGTTAATTATCTTCCCCTAAAATAATAAACCGAAAATTATTAAAGCAATTTTTTTGACAGTTCATGGTGGATGGTCACAATGGACATCTTTTGACATGTGCACAAAACGATGCGGAGGGGGGAAACAAAAACGTATCCGCGGCTGCACAAATCCACCACCAATGTATGGCGGGAATGACTGTGTTGGGAAATCTGTAGAGACCAAAAACTGCAACGAGAGTCCTTGTCCAGGTAAGCTGCCAGAAGCCTTATAAAGGAAGTAGACTGTTTCTTGATATTCAAATCAACCAAAGCCATAAGCCTTTAAATAGGGAAACTTGAAGCGGGAGCAATAACTTCCACAATAAGTGAATATAGGAGTATGAATGGGGGATGCTTTTGACATCTAACTTCAATCCTATTATGTTTTAGTTCATGGTGGATACACGGCGTGGACTGGCTATGGTTCCTGCTCCAAATCATGTGGAGGAGGCTCGCAATATAGAAGCCGCACGTGTACTAACCCAAGGCCAGCACACGGCGGTAGAAACTGCGATGCTTTCGGGCCAAGAACAGAAGCAAGACCATGTAATCAACAAGCATGTCCAAGTAAGTACAACCTTAGGAGGTGGCATGAAATCCGAAATGGAAATCGGCCACATTGCAAGAGCCAATTGCAGATTAAAGATGAACAGAGAGATATGACATTTAAACTTCATTTACACTCCTTACGGTGCAAACAATCACATTGCAATAAGGCCGTAATGAAGAACTTGATGCTTTGGTTTTACAAAAACTTAAGCTATATTTCTGGTTGCTTCGATACACAGCGATGCGGCCTAACAGAATAGACCAAACTAAACAATAATTGTCACTGCGGTATGAAATTTTCGGAAAAAGTTATTGGTACACAAAAAAATGAGACTTGCTTAGCTACTGAAAACATTATCAAAAATTCTCTCCATCCTTCCAGAAACAAATTTCCCGCTAATTTCCTTCAGGCTCCCTTGTCTTGTTCCAGTACCCATCTTAATTAGAACAGAGGCTTGAACTAAAACTATATAGACGGGCGAATAGGTGTATACCTATGATAAAAAACTAGCCAACAGCGACATAGAACTTACATCAACAAATTGGTTCAGCATAGTTAAGAAAATTAAACCACTGCGATCAACATTATAAGCAATTTGCTGAATTGAACGCTCAAGACCTATAATTGGGCATACCGGAAAACAAGGACCCAGGGCCTTAACGTAGGAACTAGGACCCAAGACCCATAACCGGTATGCCCTTCAATTTATTGTTTAAATAAAAGGTTACTATTAAAGGCAAACCATTGAATAGAAAGTTCAATTAAGTTCAAATCCCCATTTCATAATATTTGTTGAAGAAAATGAGAAAAACGCGGCAATGTTCTAACTGAACAATGATATTTCTCTTTAGTTAAAGAATACAGCAAGACTTGTTGTGAGGGCCATTCCATAGTGGCTTCGTGCAGTGGCAGTGACAGAATCTCTATTCGGTATGCAATGTATGGCAGAAGAAACAAGAGTACATGCAAAAACTGGTTGACCTGGGCGATGCGTACCGACTGTTCGGCTGGTAATGCATACAACAAAGTAAAATCCGCATGCAATGGGCAAAGAAGCTGTAGAATCTACGCGAAAAACAGCATGTTTGGAGATCCATGCTGGGGGACGACTAAGTACCTAAAAGTGACATACCGATGCCAATAATGGGATACCCTGGTACCAGATATAAGTAGTGGAACATACCTTAGAAGCCAAGTATACCTTATTTACAAGTAGTGTTAAGCCGATACATCATTATTTATTGTCCACAAATACTAAAACAAAGACAATTCATGCATGCATATACACTGTTATCCTGAAGTTGGTCCTTCACTGTTTCTAGTTTCTACCTTATTCTAACATCTTCAGGCTGGAAAGGCATCTTTCGGGCTGAAAGGGAGTCCTATCTCATCACTACCCTAATATATCTCGGGGAAAAGGCTTTTTTACAGGGATTGTAAAACTAAGGAAAATTGTCATTTAGAGGAAAATTGTCAAGATAAAACTTGAGGTCTAAATGCACGCACATTTGTTACAAAAGCATTTCTTGCTAGGTATAAGGCTTAGTCGGTGCAACCTATTTCCAAATTTTTGCAATATATTCAAAAATGTTCATTGAAGTCTAATGAAAGTTTAGCAACCCTCGCTATACTATGCTCAACTTAACTAAACAAAAGATGAGTAAAAGATTAGTGAAATGTTTAAAGTTTAGAAAGAGCTTTAACATAATTCTGATATAAACGTTCTTACTCGTTAAGAATATTTAAATCACAACATGTCTAAGTGCCGTTTACGTTTTCAAGCTTGAGAAGCTCTGCGTTAAAAAGCGAGCAAAGCACAAAAAATTGAAAAGATGTCACGTAAAAGAGTCTGTTTATAGAAAGAGAAATCGAAAATAAAATGTTACATACCATATATACGTAAGTATATTACACATTTCCAAATCGCTCCATTCTCTTCTTTTTTCTTGCCTTTAAACGAAAGATCATATCATACACGTAAAACCTCAAAAAGTGACAGAAAAATATTGAATTGGTTAATATCAGACTATTAACAAACTAAATAAGACTATTGAATATTAACAAATGCAAAGCACAAACATAACCTACAAATTGGTTTTCACTTTATTGAGAGCATGTATTAAAGATTTTCTATGATAGCAATATCTTCAAAAAGCAGTCAACTCACATCAAGATTGTCTTTGGATGGCACTGTGGACACACTCGTTACAATACCAAACCTTTGCTGCCTTTTAACTTTTCGTTCATTCTCACCAAGCTGCCATAATTACAGATAAAATACACATCACTTAATTAATGTTCAAAAACAACAAGTTCAATGATATCGTTCTCAGTTTGAGGCCAACAAAATCTTAAAGGAGAAACGAGCGTCTAAGTGATGAGGTCATAAATATTTGTATTTAGAAAAATCCTGTATAGGCTGAAAAAGTAAAATATGATGCCTCCACATGTGCTATATCAGTTAGCTGCCTAAACACTGGGATTTAACCAAAGATAAAAGGAAGTTTACCAATGAATACCTGTTGTGTTGGCTGTGTTATTGGAAGATTTTAGAACTAGGACCAAATCAATGAGATGGCTCTTGCGGCTATATCTTGGCCAATTTTGCAAAAATTATACGGCTTTTTATACGTAGAGTTACAACTATCCACCACATAATATATTCAAAATCAACAACACTTTTAAATGATGACGTCATTACTAGCCACTCTGTTATCTAAAAGGATATAAATTCGTGCTAAAATTCGGTTCAGATTTTGTGAAAGGTAAAGGCGTACGTAAACTTGACTTTTTATGCTAGCTGTTTAGGTAAGTCGAATGTAAACTTCGTGCAGGATAGTCGTAAAACAAAAACCTATTAGAAATCTTTGCAGCGAGCCAATGGTATTGAAAAAAGATTCAGCCTGTGTAGACTTTTCAGTCAAAGACATGTAATAAATTCAAGAAATGACTAGGAAAAGTCATGTC
The DNA here is from genome assembly GCF_057945365.1 of Rhopilema esculentum. Classification (NCBI taxonomy): domain Eukaryota; kingdom Metazoa; phylum Cnidaria; class Scyphozoa; order Rhizostomeae; family Rhizostomatidae; genus Rhopilema; species Rhopilema esculentum. The sequence continues at coordinate 6,000,830 of NC_142830.1, read as the reverse complement.
TACCTTTTCTATGACGGGTGACACAGCGCCAAAACGGTTAGCTCTTTTCTTAAGCTTTTCCAGCTCATCTCCCTACAGAAGTTCACAAACAATCAACATCAGCTAACAAACACTACGATATAATGAGGGGCTTAAAAATATATACCGTAATGAATATATATAAGGTAAAGGCTCCATTAACCACTTGAGGGCTTATTTAATTTTTGAGGTCCTAGAGGGGGGCTTAATAGAAAGGGGGACTTATTGGTAAGGGGGGCTTATCTTAAAAATCAAGATACAAAAATGATTTTTATCTTCCTGTTCTTTTCTTGTTTATATCTAATTTCATGTCTAATTTTATATCTAATTTTGACACTCAAACACATGAAATTAGAAACTGGCAATATTATGACCAAATACATCATGAGCTATTACTAAATCATTGCACTTTACTCTGTAGTCTTTCTTGTATGATAATGGGAGGTGGCTTAATAGAGAGGGGGGCTTATTTCAAATTTCTGCTTAAAAAGGGGGGCTTAAAGAGAGGGGGGCTTAATAGAGCTTTTACAGTATGTATATTCATATCGATGGGATAATTAAATATGTATCTGGATACAAGTCACAGCCTCCACTAATCTTAGCATACAATACATAGTCCAACCTGTATTTCAAAAACAGTCGGTGGATGGCAAAACAAGTTTGCCACAAGTTTGCCACTTGACAGTGCTGTCCTGAGGGTTGTCATGATTACTCAGATATAAACAGAAGCAGGAAATTCAAATTAAGTTATCAAAATTCAGTTTTGCGACAAATTATTTGAATTCTTACAAAATTCAAGCAGATATTTTTCCTTTCATCATCATTCCGTTCAAGTTTACTTTTAATGACTCGAAAGAATTTTCTTTTCACTTGACGATTCCAGCTGTTGGAGGCCGACTGTGTTGGAGGCTGAATTATTGTAAGTCAGAAATTCAATGGATGTGCCGTCATTCAAGCACAAAGTCACATTATTTCATCTAATATTAACTTACAGCAATGTGCTTCCCTTTAAAAACAACCTCTTCAGCGCCACCTGCTTGAAACCTAAAAAGTGATAGTGCAATGAATAACAAAGTATTTCAAAAAAATATTTTCATTTCCTCTTGAAATCCTATAAGCAGACTACTATTTAGTAAATTCACAGTGAAAAATTCATCATGCTGAAGTCCTTATTACAAATAAGCAGTTTATTTGTACAGCTAACAAAAGGTATATAAAAACAAGAAAAATAACAAATATTACAGTATCCTTACTATCAAACTACCACAAAACATTAGGTTTCGATTGGGAGTCTGGACAAAGGACTTGAAGGCTTGCAGTAATGGAGCTTCTTTGGCCTTAAGTTATCAATTATTACAGAAACCAGGTCTTTTGTATCAAAAGTAATTTGACCAGTTACCATTTTAATAAACGTGAAGACCAGTTACTCAGTTTTTCAAACTTTGATACCAGATTCATTTTAAATGCAGCTTGTCTAGAGGTCTTCTAATATTGAAGATACATTATCATTAAAAAAAAGAGAAAAATATTGACTTCAAGCAAATAAAGAACATGCCAGACAGACCATGTATTGAACTGAGTATTTGAAGTTGTATGTTGCAACACATTAAACTCAGAAAATGATATTAAACATTCATCCTTTAATATGGAAACAAGAATTTTATATTGTCGAAGAATATTGCTTCTGTTGACAAAACCTATACATCCTTTTCAAAAGAGAATCTTAAAATGTTGCTTTTTTTATGAAAACCAAAAAACTAACTGGGAGAAGAATTTTTTTATATATTTATCAATGCAAACCTTTCAGCCCTCAGTTTTTTCTTGTCCACTTCATTTGAAATCTCACCAAATCTTTTTCCTCTAGCTGTTCTTTTCTAAAAAAGAAGTTTATTATTCATATGGAATATTTTCAAAAGGCATGCATAAGAATCTGAATAACATATAACTAATAATAGAATTTTTAGAGAAAATATTAGCAGCTTAGTAACACAACAAGTAACAAAAACTCCAATATCTAGAATAATCATAGCAACTTACCTCCTCTTCTGTCTGTGGAATATTCTTTTTTACAACTGCGGGTTTCACTGCTTCATCCCTAAAATGATCCATGTGTATCCGTACAATTCTAAGACATGCAACTACACGACTTACATCAACATTAAAACCTCTGTTTAGTACATACTGTTTACAAAAATTAAATATCAGTTTGCAGTAATATCGATAAAGAATACTAAGGTAAAAAGGACTCTCAGAATCACATACTTTGGGTATATCTGACAAAATAATTTTTGCAGTGGAATTTTATGTTTCTGTAAATCTCTGAAAGTTAGAAAATCATCCAATGTGCTATTATGGAGACAGAAAATATATGGCAAAAATTGCCAAATATATGGAATAAGTAAATAAAAGCCCTGTTGAATAAGACAAATTTTTCAAGATGTTTAAATGCAATGAAACCAACATTTGTGCTCTTACTTCTGATCTGAAGTATTTTCTTTTGGCTGCACATCCTTGATTTCAACTTCTGGTACTTTCACCTCAAGGACATCATCAAGCTTAAAAAAAGAAGTTGATAATGGTTGTAAAAAAAGATGACAGCTTGGCTTCTTGGTGGCTTTCAGCTAGCTAGAATTTATGACTTTTTGCATTTAACCCATTACTTTTACAGTAGTCTATTAGATTTGTTATGAAAAAAGCATACAACTGTACAACCAATATCAATACATGCAGCAACAAAGGTAAAAGGTTGGAAGAAAATGCTTACTTCTTGCACAGTGGCAACATCAAGATCTTCTTCCTCTTCAACAGAATGCTCTAGCTCATTGTTATCCACATCACTGTCATTTTTATCATCACTTCCATCTTCACTCTTGTCATTATGTTCCTCAGAATCCAGTGCTACATCTTCAAAACAGCATGGAATATAGAAATATTTTACTTTATAAATTCCAGAAGAAAAGAAGACTAATTTTACTAAATACATCACTACTAAATGGCAAAGCATGGCTTCTAACTAAAAACTAAACCTAAGGTAAAAAAGCAACAAAGGCCAGTTTTATTTCTACTGAAACGACAACAGAAGATAAGATTGATTTGAATAAATTACTATTTAGAAATACTTGAAACTTGACAAATACAAAAAGGTACACAAGAAACACACTTTTTTCTAGGGCCTCAGTGTCATAGAGACACATCTCATTTTTCTTAGATTTTATACCTTTTTTAAGATACTCTAGCAATCTTTCTTGAAGTTCTGCCTTGGTGCCTTTGACTGGCAAACCTCTCTTTTGAAGCTCTCTTTTCAAGTCATCGACCTTCAAGACAATGTTGATTGATATAGAAAAATGTATTAAAAGACAATAAATATTATGTGTAGTTTATAGGCCTTGTTACACTGAAATAGTATTAAATATCCTCCATCAATAATTTTGAACATTTTTATCATTCCTGAAATAATACAACATTAGAAATTTAGTGCAAAATGTTTATTTGGTTTTATGCATTTTTGTTGATTGCAGCTAAATGACAAGTAGCACTGAATTTTGTGAAAAACTGTGGTTTGAATTTTAATTAAATAGAGGGTATAACACATCAAGTTTACTCAGTGCCAATAAATTGGTGAACTAAGTTTCAGAAATCTGGTTTTACTTTACCAGTATCTATCTGATGCCTACACCGAAGATATTTTCAATTAGGCCCACAGATAAATCCTCCCTGGATAATAGACACTGTCTGGGTTGTAGGGCATCAGCAAGACAATTTTTCGGCAGCAAAAATTTGGCACAGAGCCGTGCATTGATTGACATTGGCAGAAAATGTTGGTGTTTCTTTAGCCATACAAGTCATTTCATCACCAAAAGTAATTAATAAGTCAATATCTATCATTATAACGTAGCGTAGTCGAAAATTCACGTGGTTTGTTAGTTTATCAAAACCCATATATCTGCCATCGTTGCATTTTCAGATCATGTGTTATTTTCAATAAAATATATTGTACATTAACGATTATTTTCATAAAGATAGAGCCGAAAATCCTTTCTTCAAATAAAATCCAATCAATTCTTCGAATCAAACGTTACCTTCAACTTTGGAAATCCTGCAATTTCGTCAGCCATGTTTGTTGCCGCGCAGCATTTGCATTACTCGATGTAAGTCCGTCAATGTAAGACTTCTCGACTCTCGTATTGAGGTCGAGTCTGATTTTACGTCGTGAAGTATACTTAGGAAAATAACTAGAAATTTCTATACGACCTGCTGAAAGGGAAAAGGATATGAACTTACAGCACTAAAAAGTCACCGGGTGGACATTTAAGTTTGGAATACCTCAGGATTTGATAACTGTGGGATAGATTGTAAGTACAGCAATTGTATTTTCTTTCAAACTTAAGGATTTTGCATGATTAATCGGATCAATTTTTGATGCGACGAATGACTTTATTATGTTTTTTAGATCCTCTCTGATTTAGAAGTGATAATCCTCTGTTTGTTTTAGCAAATTTGTTCCAACATTAGAGAAAATGTAAGGTCCTACGATGAAATATGGCCAAGATTGCAAATATTTTGTGAGACCAAACGTCTGTTATTTTTGGAAACGCTCGTTCTTGAATAATTTAATCTTGCAAACTGAAGAAACCCCCGCATTCATTTACTTTCAAGTCTCCATACAAGTTTTTAAGTTTTTACCCTAGATTTCTTTGTTTTAACAATTTTATATAAATTTGATTACAGTGAAATTGGTGGGTTTTCCCCATATTTGTTGTAGTGCTAACATAATGGTGGGCTTGGTCCTTTGTTCTTTAATCGAAGGTTTGGTCCTTCGTATCATGACAATGTGTGTTTTAGCATGTTAGTTTCTCTTTGAGATTTTGTTAGCAGAATAAAAGTATGTTAAGATTTATGAATGATTTGGTGCTATATTGTCAATGATTAGTGATACTTGGTCTGTGATTAGTTGCAGCTGCAACTGAAATGAAATGCAGGTAATTATAAAGTATGGCCTGTGTGCAATATAAGCTCAAGTATTGTCGTTTTAGTGGTCATGCCTGCAGATAACCACAAACCTGGCCATTTGGCTCACCTCATTTCCAAAGGGACTCATAAAAAACTCACAAATGGGTAAAGAAAAATGGAGAAGTTTCCATATGAAAGTCACAACCACTTTGACTTTGCAAACTAATTTAAAAGTAAAAAGGAAGATAATGCAAATCTTTCAGAAGTTGTCACTGCATCATTTGTTTAGCTTTGTTTTCTTCATATTTGGCCTCAACATATTTGGCTGTAGTATCAAGAATTAGGAACTGCCATGAATTGAGAAAAAAGATGAGATGAAATGACATTACCAAAGAATGAGCTGTACTATGATAATCTAAGACCTATGGCATGATCGGTATGACCTAAGGATAAACTTGGCCCATATGACCTGGTAAAAACACTTTGGGCAAGATATTGACAATATCATTTCATTGATCAAAACAGCTCAGCCTCTTTGACAGGCCCTTAGAGAGGGAGGTTTTTAGTGTAATGACCCCCCCCCCCCTTCCCAGATTGTGCAGAGAAAGTAATTTGGTATAATGTTTACAGCAGCTAACATAATATGAAACAAATGAATGATTTTGGCCTTCAAAATAAAAATTCTTCAGCTTCCAGTGAAATACTGCCAGTACAGTTCCCAAATATTTGAAAATAATACCATGCATTGAAAACTACAGGAGCGGCTGGGGGTGGTATTAGCTTTGTTAGTCTAATCTGCATTCATCTGACGGCGGCAAACAAATACAAATACTACAGCCACAGTCCTGAAATTTTGCTATTAGGTTTGTGAAACCTAATAGCAACTTTTTTATCCACCTTTGTTTGTGTCTTCTTGTGTGACTTAAAGTGGTCAATCATGCTGTTATGAAAGATCTAATATATGCGGACTTGCTATTAGCTGGGTCACTTCTAATAGCAAGATTCTTTCATTCATCTTTCCATTCCTCTGGCATATTGTGTCTAAAATAAATCATATGGCTGTTTCTAGTTTACGTTGGGGGTTTTAACAACATACTGACAGACAATCCTTTCTCCACAACAATAATAAACACACCAACAGCGACTATGTTTAAATATATGAAAGAAAGCGTTATCTAATTATTTTTTGGCATAGTGATATGTAGTTTATTTGCAAGCTATTTGTTAGTTTCATCAAAAATTTAGATCTGCACTTATATTGAATTCAAAAAGGGCCCTTTGGTTTTGTATGTTAAGTATAGTATTTGGTTTTGTATAGGTCCTTTGGTATAGTATTTCAATGTACTATACTTGCCGATATGATTTTGTTATTAAAAGAGGGTCTTAAATAGCAGCAAAAAAGAGGCTACAGCTACGAACAGAGAGCCTTTTTACTGTAAACTGATAATATTTTTCTGCATGCCGCAGACCCTCAAAGCCAAAGCCTACAGTGGTAATTGAAAGACTGAATGTGTAGCCATGACTTCGGATGTATTCCAATTAAGGTCGTTTTAGAAAAAATGGGGAAAAAATGCCTCTGACTGTTATTTACAACTAAGAGACATGTTGCAACTTTACAATTTTTTTGGGATTAGTATCAAAATCAAAATTATAAGTCTGGTTATTCTGACAATGGGCCATATTGCTCTGGAGATCAAATATACCTCCGACCATGGCCATTATCCCCCCCCCCCTTCCTGGTTTTTGCTTTCTCTTTATGACTATGAGATAGAGAGCTTTAAGATAGAAAATAGAAAGGGGTCTTTATCTTGCAGCCAAGAAAGTCAAGATACGACCATGAGGGCCTAGAAAAAGCAGTGCAATGTTGAAAACAACCATTGAAGAGTGTGTGGCTGGAAGTAAAAACAGTAGCAGCCATGCCCTGATACCACAATTTTCTCTAATAGCAGTTAAAAATCTCTCCCAGCCACCCCAGTTAGACTACTAATAGATTTTTCCTGAAAACACAGTTATAGCTTACTACCCCATGACATTCAAACCTTGTAAAATTTCTGCATTTAAAGAAAGGAAGGTAGGTTGGCAACTTTCTTTTGAAACTGGGAAAATGAAAATCTAAATTCCCTTGAAAAAGGCAATATTCTCTTGTCTAATGGGATTATTATTAGATGTTTTGTCCGTAGGGGCCAATTAGAGCTGATACAATATTATGCATTTTAACTACTAGATACTTTATTACATTTGATATCATTTTCTAACCACTTTTCTGTGCATCAGCTGTGTTGTACTTATATTACACTTCCTGTAAGGTATTTGCTGTTCAGGCTTCCAGTACAATATTGAGCAATGGATGAAGATTACTATAAAATTTTGGGTGTTTCAAAGGATGCAGATGAAAAAGAAATAAAAAAGGCGTAAGTGTATTTTTGGCAATAACAAATTATTGCAAATCATCATTATAAATTAGTCAGAGTAACTTTTAGAGGGCTATACCTCTTATAACCTGAAAATTCCTCCATCATTGGAAATTGCCATATTTTTATATCTCTATATAAGCCTGTATCCAAATCAAAGCAATATTACATTCTTTATTTTGCATGAATGTTATTGATTTTAATAGCATGATTTTCAACCATGTCCCGATTCTTATCCTGATTCTTGTCAAATTCAAATTTGACTCTCAACCAATTAAGTATAGCGCTATGTGCTGAGATATTTTTTATAATTTTTGTTACAATTCTTTTTTTACCAAGAACTTTATCTATATCAGTTACAGAAAGCTGGCACTGAAATGGCATCCAGACAAAAACCCTGATAATGTCAAGGAAGCTGAGGAAAAGTTCAAATCAATTTCTGAAGCATATGACATTTTATCAGATCGTATGCATTTCTATTTTTCATTTTTATCCATTTTTTTAATAAACCTTCAAGTACCAAACTGTTTCAATTAACCTGGGGGAATATTTGAGATGCAAGATATAAATTGCATTAATTCAAACTAAGTTAATGAATACATCCTCTATTGCAAAAAAACCCTTAAAAGAAGCATTGATTATATGACCACTTTTTTACAGCATCTGGAAGCAAATTTTTATTTTAGAGAGAGGCTTATTCAAGAGAGGGGCTTATTAAGAACTTGAAGCCAGCCAGTCTATTCAAGAGGGGGCTGTATTGAATTATCAATGGTAGTAGTGTTTCCTATTTATAGTTATTGTTTTACTGGTGTGTTTTAAAATTCAAAAAAACACTTTAGCAAAAGATCAACTAAAAATTAAAAAATGGAACCATTTTTTTATGTATAAGCATTGATTTTATCTAGAAGTTTGTAAAAAATTTCTACACCAGAGACATGATATTCAATACCTTGATGCCAATTGTAGAACTATTTCATTTTCTAGATGTTGTACCTATTGTTAAATGTTTCTTGCTCCTTTCACTTCCTCTCTTGGTTGTGCGTATGCCTGTGTGTTAATTCAGTGATCACTAATTCTTTATTTCAGAGGAAAAAAGAGCTGTGTATGACAGATATGGCAAAGATGGACTAAAAGGTAAATAGGCAGAATGATACAATATAATCAAGTTTGTTAAAAAGTAAGATCTAGATTCTATCTTGGGTGAAAAAAAATTGAAAAAAAGATATTGGTATTTATGTTTTTTGGGTTTTAAGACTTTCAGGCTTGAAGTAATGGTGACATGAGATATTTTCTTAACCCTATTGAAGGGGCTTTCAGAGAAAATCATATTCTGTTTTTTAATTCACAAAAAACACAGGCAATTTGTCACCAGGGATTGTGGCTTTTGTTTTTTGCCACAAAAATTGAATGTTTGCAGAGGCCAAAAACATGAGATTTCGTTGCATGTGATAAACAACCAATTAGCATGTAAGATATTTGTGTTTTGTACATGCTACTAAAAATGCTCTAAGAAAACATACATCACAATTGCTGGTAACAAGAATAGCTAGATTGTGCTATGCGTGAGCATAGAAAACTGCTCTGCATACAAATTCTCTATCTCCATTTCTTTATTATCAGCCGGTGGTGGTGGTGGTGGCCCTAGTGCTGCAGATTTTGGTGGTTTTCATCACTTTACCTTTCGCAGTGCAGATGACATATTCAAGTGAGTTTTCATTAAGTGTAATTCTTTGTTAGACAGGAAGCTTTTTGTATTAGTCAATGGGATAATGTATACTGTAGCAGTGAAAACAATTGATTTGTTTTTCAATATTTTCACTCCATTTTGATCACTTTTTGTGAGACAATCTTTACATTTTGTGTCATTTGTGAGCACTTTCAACATACTATTTGTTTTCTTTGATACTGATGGAAAGCAAAGCGTTCACTAATGCTAGCTACTTTGGTTTTGTAACCAGTTTATCTTGAACCATGCCAAAGAGATGTGAAAATGCTTATTAGCTATGTAATTTTTCCGAATCACTCGGTGTAGAAGCTCACAATATAGGCTACATTGACATTATGGTAGTAAATAAGGAACACCACAACGCGACGAGAATAAACAACAAAAAACACACAAATTGCCTCATTCTATGATGATCAAAAATTGATTTTTTGCTGCGTTTATTTTTAAAACCACCAAGCCTACTTGTTATATTGTGAATGATTATAAAGCAATATGTCATATCAATTCCTGTGTAAGTGCAATGCAAAAGTTAGAAACTTGACAAATGCTTGATATAAAACTGGCAATATTAACTTGCTTTGGCGCTGTTTCTTTTGGCAAAACTGAGCCCTGCTATCGGTTTTGAAGAAAGGTTGCTTCAGATCCTATAAATAATGATATGAAACTGCCCATTGGCTACAGACCAAAACAGTGGCAGTTAAACGCCAACATGTCAATGTTTTATTGTTGAGCTATAATTGTTGAATTTGTGAATCCTCACCGTTAAGAATTATTATTTAAGTTAAATTTCCCCTTAGGGATTTCTTCTCTCACGACCCGTTTGGTGATGACATCTTCCGAGAATTTTTTGGAGGTGAGAGTTATTACAGCCTTATATATTTGTTCATTTTTATTTGGTAATATATATAGACATATTTGTTTGCTAAGATGGTGGTAATCGATACATTCCTTTTCCCTTAAACTTAATATTAACATGGTGGTAAAACTTAATATTAACATGGTGAAACTTGTAGCTGAATAGTTTCTCTAAATTCTTAAACAATTGAAAACTTTGAACAAGTCTATCGAAGACCGCTTTTTCAGATGTGCCTGCAGAAGTAATTTAATCGGCATGGTTTGCCTGCAAGGGCCGCTCGCGTGCTCGCACACTTTAGCGAGGCCTGCCTCTGGATTTCCCATTGGAACTACGTTTCTGGATCATAAAAGTGATGTTAACACCAAACGTTTACCTTTAAACAGTGTTTTGAAGCAGAAATTGGGTTAATGTGTGTACCGTTTCAATTTTTCAGTTAATGGATGTGTGTATCATTCCACTTCAGGCCCTCTGCATCGTGGTGCTAAAAGATCTAATGGCGATGGAGGTGGCAGACGAACCCAGAGAGGTGGAATGGATAGTTTCTTTTCGCAACCATTTGGTTTTAGCAGCTCGTTTGGCTTTTCAGATGGATTCGCTGATGGGTTTGCAAACAGCAGGTATAGCTACTGAAGTTTTAACTTGCTTGTTGTTTTGGAGATATCATAAACTCGTTACAAAGGTGCCTTGCACAGTGTAGGCAATTGCTCATTTTCGTTGCAAAATTGGTCGCGTTCATTCTAATCTGACACTTTCTACTAGTGTCAAACACCGTAAATTTGCAAGACCTATATCTTAACTAATTTGTCCGAAAATCTAATGCAGTATTATTTTTGCAGTTTTAGTTCGTTTGGCTCTGGGTTTGGTGGTGGCTCAAGTATGTTATTTTTCAACATATCAGATAGATTCCTTTGCCTTAAGTGTTAAGATCGCTCTTGATATTCTAATGAAAAAGTGCTCTTTTATTTTTATACTAAATTACTTTTTGCTGGGTTAGACTTTATCTGTCATTCCCTCTCCGGGTCTGTCTGTAACAATCCACAGCAAACCAAACCTCCTTAAACACGTGAAAGAAGATTTTTCAGACTCTCATCTTCTTAGTTTTGTTAGATGTAGACTAAACTAATAACGTGAATGATATTCTATTATCTTTGTGCCGTAACTAAGAATACAACGAATTTTTGCAGCTGCTGAAATTAATTGTACCATGTTTTGATAATCATGTTTAATTTTACAGTGAGATCAACCTCTGTCTCAACAAAAACAGTCAATGGGAGGACCGTAGAGACAAAAAAGTTTGTGTCATTTTCTCACAACATCTAATTTTTCTTTGTTTTAATGACACTGCTAAAAGATCCTCATTAAGTGTGCTGTTGTCTTTCAGATATAGCTTTTTAGGGGATATTTCTTAATAAATTATCTCTGAAAATTGTTTTTGACAGTTTCAAATTTTTAGTCAATTGCACAATATAATGAAATATGGAAGTCAAGAAGGTTTTGAAATGATATCTTTCAACAAAAGTGGCTCTTAATTTTGCAAAAGATGGTTTATCATTTGATGTAATTCATGGCTCCTCAAGCTCTGTGATGATTCTAAACGAGCTAATCTTTTGCAGAGTTAAAGAGAATGGAAAGGAGACGGTGGAGGTACGAGAAAACGGGAAGCTTATCTCACGAACTGTTGACGGTGCTCCGCAGCTAACAAATGAAGAGAGTGAGAAAAAGCGGTTAAGGCACAAGTAGGACTGGGCAGTTGTATTCATTCTGTAAATAACTCTAGTTAATCATAAGATGTTGTAGAGTATTACTTAGATTGAGAGTATAGTTACAGGCTAATAAATGCAAAATAATGTGTTCTGGATTCTTGTATTGTTTTAATCAAATATAGAATTAACAAGCTTAGAAAGTTAATTTGATTATTTTCGTTTAGCTTGTCATATGTAGGGCAAAAAATGCATATGTTGTTTGTAGAGCTCAAAATGTACATTTTAAAGGTGGTTAGCCTTCTTGTTCACCTTGTTTATTTCAAGTCAGCTGAAACCTCATAATCGAAACTGTCATATGTTGTGCTATTGCGCGATTTTAAATATTTCTCCCTGGTAATTACGGTATCAACTGATTACTATATATCTTTCAGTTTTTGCCTATAAAGGGTTTTACTTCCCTACGTTTTGCTCATCTTCCGTCCTGCAGGGCAATATTCTGTTGTATAGGTTGTAAAGCCAACTAGCACAGTGCTAACAGTCAATCGATAATACCCTTGTCTTTTGAAGATGTATTATATTACTGAAAAAACTCTCGTTATTATTGGCAACCACTTATATGCTGTGTCGATAACATCCATAATGTGTAATCAAAAGGAAAGTAAAATTATCTCCAATGAAAGTTTCAGCTTGAACTCAGCACATGTATATCTTATTAACTTATTGATTCATTTTACTTTGTGTTTTGTTTGCTAAATGTGATTTTTATTTTGGCAAAAGTTTATATTTATGTCCTATTGCCATATGCCGTCAAGACAACATGCTAATGGCCACATATTGTTCTCTTGTGTTGTCTAAAGACCATAGCCTCGAGAAGTAATCCATTAACCTTTCTGTAGCATTTCAGAAATCCCAACAAGTTTTTACAATATTCTTTTGCACCGATATATATATTACATTTCGAATGCTTAATGTAATGATTCAATTGGTTTTGGTTCTTTTGCTACTCAAACTGCCCGTTTAATAGCTACTTGTCTCCATTAGTTCACTGCAAAATGCTTATGGAAATAGGCCCTCAAATTCCTAGTCGCATTGATATGTTTTAAATGCCAAATGCTATTGGGACAAATCACCAGTACGTTTTAGCGGTATACCGTTTGCCATGTCTACGTTGGTTTTGTGTGTATCGATAAAGTCTTTCGTGCAATAGCTTGTCGTTTTTAAGTATAAATATAGTCGTTGTTAGAATGCAGTCCTTTGCAGTTAAAAGTAAGGATTTTCCTTCCACTTATTCGTTGCATTTAGATCAAATTTCTCGTATTATCACGAATAGATTGTCGCAAAGCTTCTGGCTGAAAAATAAAAGCTGTGCAATGCATCAAATGTCAGTTGAACCTATTGTGCTTTTGTGTATTTCATCTGATTATATTAATTATTTTCCATTTTTTTCATAGATTTTCCTGATCTTGAAAAATAACAAGTTGATATTTTTCTGATAAATACAAAAGACATTTTTCATATTTGCAATTAAATCTTAATTCCTTTTTATGGTGTGAAGAGCAGAGGGTCCTAAGCTTTGAAACACTAATGATTGGTAAAATGTTTAAAGTATAAGTTGATCTTGTGCAACTCACAGTCGCTTCAAGGCAAGAATCTGTAAGTATTATTTGAATTAGAGATTTTGGAAAAAATTAACAAATTAACAAATGTTCCACCTAAATACACACTTAGGTCCAATGACATCGAAACATCTTTTTATTTCTCAAAACCAAGGAAACTGTTTCCAATTTAGCACTTCAAATTTTGCACCGGGTAAACACACCTTTTTTATAAGAGTACCTAATTCTTTTCTGTGTCTCAATATTCTTAATTTTCTTTAATTTTAGGCTATGATTTTTTTTAAAATTATTCTTAAGCTATAACCGGGTTGTATTCTATTTTCAATGACTCCAAGGCCAGATAAATCTTTTTCAAGACAAAGCGGACAAATTGCATTTGTATTGCTTTCCAAAAAACTCAAAGAAACAAATTCTTGGCGAAGCTTGAGCCTTGCATTATTTTTAAATTTTTCGTAAATTTCAGTTATTTTGAGCTTCATTATTCCTATTGAATATAGTCACTATAAGAATATAGTCATATTCTTATAGTAAAAAAGTGTGTTTCGCCTCTTTTCGAAGAGTGGTTCATATTGACAAAATGTCATGACATCAAAGAAAGCCAGACAAGGCGAGAGGTTGACTGGAGTTGAAAGGGCCTATCAGTGTGGTGGTTATGAGGTTGACTTTCCATTGCGCTACTTTTACATGCATCCAGTAAACAAAGGTGTCGGATTCATAGAAGCCCACACACCCCTTAAAAACATACTCTTTCATAGGCCGAAAAGTAGAACAGGCTAATTATAAACAGGATATTCCTATGTAAAAATTAATTGCGAGGATACTATGTTTTCCCTTTCGTATTATAGACAAGGGCAAGTAAGTCAATAACAGAAGGAGATAGGAAGAGGTTTCAGGGGCGGCCTAGGCTAGGGTCTGAGTTTCAGGCCTAGGCTAGGGTCTTTCAGGTAATGCATTGATAATTGTGCCTAAGACAACATTATTATTCACATTTTTGCATTTTGGTAAGGGGGGGGGGGGGTTAGTAGGTACTAGCCACTCACTAACTCTAGATTGTAGATTTTTTCCCGACTGAAACCAGTGCCCCTGTGAAAATTTCTGCAACCCCCTCCCTTTCAAAGTACCCTCTTGTTTGTCTTGGGTGCCACAGAAAAGTTTTCCCTTTTGTTTTACTCGCACTTTGTTGTTTTGCCCATGTAGACACCAGCCTATTTTTCAAAATATGGTGTTCCGTCTGACCATAAGTCTCTCTTGTCATCATCGACTGCAATTTAAAATAAAGGTAGTTAATGCTCCTGGAAAATTAACGATACTTCCTGGTTTTATCTCAAACGCTTAATAATCTGCTAAAATGCTGCGAGGGTCGTGAAAATAAAACATCTGCAGTCGCCATTACGAATTCAAAGTTTTGCAGTTCTACAAGCTACAACAGATTAGAAACAACAGTGACCCGCAAGCCCTCCCCAACCCGAGCTGCAAATTAGCAAAGAACGAACTAACGCCATCCCAAACACATAAAACCCCCCTCGCACAAAACCCCAACACACACGACCTGCCCCCCGCTGAGGCGTGCCCCCAACAGAGGCGTGGCTGCCGCCCAAAAGAGGCTCCCACCAAAAAGAGGCTGTGGCGTGCTCCCCCGCAGAGGCTGAGAGAACCACGCCCTCTGCCATCACAAAATTTTCCCTCAAAAAAATGTGCAAAAAACACTCGCGCTCCTACGCGATTTTTACTCGCACGACTGTCAGAGGGAGAAAAGAAGCAAAATCCCAGACTCCCACCGACGGACGGGGTCGAGTGGAGAAAAGAGCGGGACGTTGGCAGGGCGCCTTTAAACCGATCTCACACGAACAGGGGTGAAGTAGCTGCGACCGTGATCACCGTTGCTTGCCCCTTATTTGCATAGTAGCATTTTAGTACATTGAGATAGGTAGCCAATCAACTACTGGCCATCGTACAGCTCTCTTACAAATATGGTATCATTTCCGATTTCCAGATGCTGTTTTGACTGAGTTCCATCCGTGTTCCAAACAAAAAGTTTATTGTTTCAATTTATTCACTTCCGAGGCACAAATGTTTATTTCCGAGTTCTAGGATTTGACTGCTGTTGTCCTCCACAGCGTCTGGAAAATCGTTTCAAAATAACGACAGAGAAGAAGGAAGGAAAAGGGCGAACGAATGACATCAAACTGGCAATTTTAAGATATTGAAGAGACTACGATAAGACTTACAATTTCTAGGTTTCACTTTTTTAGCCTAAATATTACTTATTTCAGGCAACACCATTTTTAGCTATATGTTGGAAAACTGACTGAGTTCTGTGCACCAAGGAACTCACTCTGGATCCGCCTCTGGGGGGGGGGGGGGGGGGTGTTAGACAATAATTGGACTTTGTGCCATACCCCTCGGGCGACTGGAAACAGATGGAGAAGCCTTTTTTAAAAATTCACCTGTTAACTTTAAGATAAAGAAGATATGTCGCGGATAAAGCAACTTTTCTGCATCATTTTGTTCCAGCTGACTACCAAAATCTGCATTTTACCGAATCAAAGAGAAATTTATCGAAGTGCACAAAAACGCCTCCCAAGAATTTGTACTAAGGATGCTACCTGCCCAATATCGTCCGGGGCTTGTTTTTTAAAAAAATTTCAACAAGTGGAACCTGAAAACCTCCAATTAGCACATAAGCGTGTGACGACCCGGACAGTCGGTCAGGAACAGGAATGACAGCATATTGCATCTGGCTCCATTTACAAGGGGCATTGCCCCTCAGTGGCGGGGTGGCTATGTTTTCCCTGGGGTGGCCAAGTCGATTTTTGCGCCCTATCTATATATCGTCACAGAATATCGTGGTTATATAAAGCATGTGTTTCTAGAAGGGAAATCGATTTTTGCAACTTGAATGCAAAATTTCATAAATAAAGTTTGACTAAAAATGCGAATATGTATGGAAAGGTAAGTTATCCTAACATTTGACCTTCTCGATCGTGGTTCGGTAAAATATCAAGCTATTTTGAATTGGCTTATAAGCGTGTAATCGCATATATGATGTATGATATACAAACATGGTTCAAGTTTGTTATTCTTTAGTAGTTATTAAATAGTAGTTTTTTCAACAACTTGAAAGTTTCGAGCATTGAATCGCACCATTGAATCTGACAGAGGTGGCGGCCACAAAATTGAATCTGGGGTTGGGCTAAGGATCAAGTTTAGTGACAAAGGAGGACCCACCATGGTTGGGTCCGACGCGGAAGAAATTTTTTGAAATCAAGCCCTCTAGAATGGCTAAAAATGTATCTCCCATAATAAAATTTAACAAATCACTACACCGCTCAGAATAGACAGTTCAACGATGCTCAGAAAGACATGGATTTTTTATTTTTTTAAAAAATTTGGGAAGGGAGGATTCATGCGTTGGAAAAAGAAAGAAAGGGTGACCTTTGGTTCACATCGATGTTAATAACAAGAAGCTGCTGTATTGATTGCCAGGGTGCATTCCATGTACTTAGGCCCGAAGATCTGTGGCGTTCACTCAGGCTTTTTTGGCGTTCCGAGTACGAACTAATAAAAACATTTTTGGCATACGTGAAATCTTCGTTAGTTGGCGTGCTAAACATGAAGCCACGTACATAGTTAAAACGAAAACATATGAAACAAATGTTGATTGGGTCATAGCAGCGCAACGTGCTTCGATTATAGAATCTCGCGTTATTTTAGATTGTTCACAGCAAGTTATAGCGAAGTGTTCTACCCGTGTACGATCACTTTTGATGTTACTAGCCAAATATTACAAGCAAACAATTTTGGCGCCCCCTTAACTCCATTTGCGCCCCTATTCAGGGGGGGCCATGGCCCCCCTGGCCCCCCCTGCCACCACGCCACTGTTGCCCCTAACACCCTCTTTTTATTTGCGTCTATTTGCAAGGCACAAGATAAAAGAAATATCGCTGTAGAATGTTGTCTAATGAATTTGATTTAGACGTCATACTCCAAGGCGCTGCTTTATGCTAAGTATTTGCTGAATGTGAACTGCCAAAGTATATAATTTTTCCGCATGTTACTGCGTTTTTCGATTGTCTTGCATCAGTGTCCCTCATGTCATGTGTTTCAAGAAACAATCGCTTTTGTTTCAAAACTCAGTTGGTTTTTGTGACTGTATTGAATTGTATAGACAAAAGAAGACCGCAAGCGAATTTTACATGACACTATATTAATCTCACCCGCTGAGTAACTGAGGTTCAATGTTTGGGATGCTAATAATAATTTTTGCGACGAGTCTAGAATAGAGACAGGGGGAATCTAGCAACACCATACGTCTGAAAAGGAAAAATCTGCAGATTCACCCATGATCGTAACACGTCATTTCACTGCTGCATAATTGATCTCAGGAGAGGAAATAGGTGACACCAGAGTATTGATTCAAACACGACACACTTTTGTCATGTTGGACTTTGGGAAAGCTTGGAATGTCAACTAATTGTTTATTGATTTGATAGTAGCAGAAGTTAGGTTTAGCACCGAGATTTGAGTCTCGACCCAATCAAAACAACTTGGTAATGGTGAATATTTTGGTGCTCTCGCCTCTTCCATGGCTCATACATTTTAGAAATGGTTAAAGACTTCTAATATTGTCGGTTTAAAGCCAACATGGAAAGGGTCATTGAGGCTCGGCGGCCAGTCCTAAGTAAATCTGAGGGGCTTTCAAGCACTGCAAAAACATTTTTCGGCTTGAACATCTTTCAAGGTACGTTAGTTACACATTGATCATATATTCGAACAAGTCTTAATGTCTATTTAGTTTTTTTAAATGCTGTTTATAACAATAAATAACCGCTAAGACAATAATAACAATATTGCATAAGAACCTTTGTTTTGTTCTCCAACTTAATATTTACAGCCATAGGTGTATTTCTCAACATGTAGCAGGAAGTGTATTTCTCAACCTCCCTTTTTCGTCAATTATATTCGAAATCCGCGTCTGCATTTCCTAAAAAACGTTTTTGTAAAGTTGTACTTCAAATGTGCGTTTTTTGTGGGAAATGTAAACAGCGGCGAAAACACGGATTATAAGGGAAACTGGCCAGTAATGCATTGACTGGCATTTTAATTTTTCAACTAACGTTGTGCCTTGTTGACATGAGCAAGCCAAATAAGTCACCATCATAATTATCTTTTGTTGTTATTTTTCATATAGAACCTCATTCATTTTCCAATCACATGCGGCATTTCGTTCATCAAACGATCAACAAAAACAAAACATCGGAAATGTCTCAAATCAAGTCATTGGGACCGGGTCATTTATGACACCGGGACCGTTTATATAATGTGTTAGAAGGAAGAACCGCAGGATAGGCTGTCCGCCGGATTCTGTGAATCTTGCAATGAGTAATAATACGTAATTAATAATAAATAAATTAAATTTGATTTATTTTGAAAATCTTAACTCGTTACATTGGATTCTCGTCGTCGTATTGCTTTGTTCCTGAATATCCACCGTTTATATAGATTGTTTTCACTTAGGCCCCAGAAATTTCACTTTAGAATTAAAGCGGGTTACCCGGCGAGTTAGTTACCTGTTTATCAGAATCGATTAAGCAAAGAACGGGGTGAATAATACAGATTAAAGAAGAATCTGTTTTTTTAAATATTAACCCTTTATTTATGTATGGAAGACCATTATTAGTTAGCTTTTGTTTTGATTTTTTTAAATCTAACGTTTTACTGATGAATACAATGCTTTGCTTGATAAATAACCACCACCTTTTGCAAAATTTTAAAAATACCGGCACTTGCTGCTCAGAGGTATTTTCTATAGTATAAATTTTTGAAAGTAAAGATTCAGGAGAATAATGAAATTCGGGGTTGACATGTCCATTCCAGTTTTCCCGAGGTCAATTTTCTAATGTCTCGAAATCCATTAAAAAACTTTTTTCTGGGCAAGGGGGGGGATTTACCAGATCGATTTCGATCTTCGTTCCGGAAAAAAACACCCTTAATGAACAATTCTGCTGAAAAAAGTTGCTTTTCCCAAAATTTTCGAAATACATGAAAAATAATAAGAAAATTTCCCACATTTTCCGAAAGTTTGTCGAGAAATGTTTTTGTCCACCCCAGTTTTCTCGGGCTGGCAACACGACTAGGTAAATTGAGATCTAGAATATTTGGAATCTGAATATCGTCTATTTAGATTTGTACAGGGATTTAGTTAATTCCCCCACAGTGACCTGCCACGCCCGCGCGTATCTCTTTCTTGGTTGAAATTTTGACAGGTTCAGATTCTTTCCAAAAAATGTACACGCCCAGATCTATTGCAAGATTAAAGAAAAATTTAAGTATTACAGCACTAGAGAACACGTGCACTCGTCCCTAGAAACAAATTTTCACACAATGACTGTGTACATACATTTAAAATACTTGTATCTTTTACTTGTTTCTGTTTTTTTAAATAGATAGAATGATCCTATTCTTAATGCTTTTAAACATAAAAAATGGCTCAAAACGGTGCGTTTTCGTCTTCGGTTCTTTTCGTACTGCAAAAGACCCATATCGTATACTGAAAATTTCAAAAATACTGCCTAAAATATCGTTAGGTTAGAAATTTTGTATTAAATATAAATTTTTCGTCTTCGGAAACGTTCAACTTTATAAGTAATAACAAGGAGGAACTGTGGATTGGATAGGGCAATTGTGTAGTGACTCTGCGTAGGCCTGTTTACATCGATTTTTTCTTCTCATTCATTCCATCACATTCCCTTATTCTCACATCGCAGCACAGGCATCCTCTACGTCACTCTCATATCACGCTTTCGCTAATCCCTATTGTTTATTTAATCTTTGCCACGCTATTCAATTTACTCATCACCTTTACTCGCTCTTCCTATCCTTTGTTTTTCTCACATCATTCGTGTTAATTTTAGATATTCATTTCTGTATATAAGTATGTTAATTTGTAAATAAGTTCAGTTCAGAGTTCAGTTACAATCAAGCAACACACTGTCTCTCTCTCTGGCTCCGTGTTCTCTGCACGTAAAATAAGATGCGACGCAAGTTGGAAATGAGACGTTAGTCGATGGATGGAATTATTAGTGAACGAATCGCACACAACAATGCTCAATTCTCGTTTCACTAAAATAAAACAAACCATTCAAAAATTTACGGAATTGTTGATAGCACACCCAAGCTCTGGCATTAAAGGTTTCTGCACGGTGTCCCTTGTTTATAAGGACTTGTGGTTTGGCACAAAATGCCGCTGATTAAAAATAAATTGAAGTTTAACTATTTGTCGCTTTTTCCAGCCAATGATTTTGTACTTTCGTCAGATAAATGTTGGAATTTAATGACCTAAAATCTTAAAGCTTATAAGAGTAACTAGTACATTGTGGATTGTCATCTGCATTTGCTGGCTCACCTTAGCGATAATTCCGTGCTCTACATGCTGCTCTATCGATTTTCATTTTTGTTGATATAGCGAGTGGGCTATTACTACCAATGACGAAATTTAGACCCCGTTTACACGAGACCGGTTCCAAAAAGATCTGTATCCATTTGAGTGAGACCTGAACTCAAGATCGTTTGTGAAAGAAAGCTCAAAACACTCGAGTCGAAGGCCCCTATTACCTTGACAACAAAAGTGAAAAGGCGCCAAATTCGTTTCGCTTTCGCTTTATTTCTAACGTTACTCCACCAGGTTTCTGTTCTCCCAGGCCTCATCCAGAAGGTTCTTCTCTTCTATTTCTTTTCAATTCTCAGCATGTGCAAAACGATCATGTCATTTGGAGCTCTGCTCTGCTAACACTAACAACCTGTTTTGTCGAGTTCGATGAACCTTTGACATTAGGGTTGCGAACAAGAAATCACAAATGATCCAGTTTCGAGTGTTTACACGAGACCAAATGAGACCGGCTCCAAATAAGAACGCTTTCGTAGGTGAATTCAAATGAGTACGGCTAGGTGATCTCAAATTATTACGGTTAGGCAGGTCTCGTGTAAACAGAACGCACAAGTGAACTCAAATGGATACGGATCTTTTTGGGACCGGTCTCGTGTAAACAGGGTCTTAGGCACGTTCCTGAATGTGATGACAATGCTAGGTTCAGGTCTTCCATAAATGGATGAGCACAGGATAGTTCCACTCAGAGGTCTGTGCACTGATTTAAAAAGTTATTCATTCTGAATAGTGGAGCGACATGAAGGCGAAACGGATCGACTCTATAACGCTCTGAACTGAACAACATGACTCCGTTTTCATTAATATCTTCCGCGTTCAAAAGATAAATTTTTCAACATTAAATAATTTTTCAAATACTTCTTTGTATCTTCTAAGTCTTTATCCTAATTTTTTTCAGTTATTGCTATTGGAGGAATTCAAAGTGCGATGATTGCATGTGGAAATTTTAAAGATGTTCAGGATGGGGTAATTTAAATTTTCAGTGTACATTCAAGCCTTAATACTCTATCTTTCTTAGGGAGCTGAGAACATGCAACGTGTTTGAAGGAGATTAGACTGTTGAATTTTGTCCTAATCGAGAAGCAAACACTGCTTTTTCTGCAAAGCATTTTAAAGCTTGCTATCGAGAAAAGGGCTACACACCAAAAAGAGATGTTTTTAGAGGAATTTGTTGATTCTTTACTTGTTTTCATTAGCATCTGAGACACTGAAATTCTCTGGTAAATGTCAACAAAGTCGTCAAACAAAGTTTGAATGTGATATTTCATTGAGTTAAGTCCGATCTTACTGCATCACTGTACGAATTACCTTTGAATTATGAACAAACATATAACTTGAATAGGCCTAGGTCTTTTGTACCACCAGGATGATCTATTACCTGTGTACTGCAAAGCTTTAAAATAACATGAAAAAGCGAGCAAACAACATATCATATTTGAGTCAACATGAGACAAAATGAAATGTTGACAGTGACAAAATGAAATGTTGGAAGTGACAAAGTGAAATGTTGGAAGTGACAAAATGAAATGCTGGAAATGACAGAATGAAGATGTTTATCATTTTACACAGTTATCCCTCAGTTCATTATTTCTATGTCCTTGCTGTTTTGTGGCTACTTGATTAATTTATTTTGTTTTAGGGACTTGGACCGGGTCGAAGAATTTACATGGCACTCTTTCTTCTGGCTGTCTTATACTCATGCTTCCTCTGTTTATTTGCGGTAGGTATTTTCGCAGTTCTCAGTGAATGAACAGCTTCACAGATACAGAAAAAAGATCATTTTATGGCATTTGGGACATTCTTAAATAACACGATAATAAACAATGGTATTTCTTTCTATCATGAAAAATAACCCGAACCAAATTTTCCAGCAGCTAAGAAAAGAGTCGACAGTTAAAGGAAAACAAATCATCGATTAATACTTTTTGGCTACTCCAATCCCCTCCTCTCCCAAGTTATTTGGGCTTATGAGTTTGAGCCCTCTTGTTAAATGTCAAAAGTAACCTGTCCTTCTCAAATTTCTGCCACTGTCTTTTGCGAATTTTTCGTGAGCCCCCATCCCCCCCAATTTATTCTTTACATAGCAATATACCCTTTTTAGAAACAGTTATTACGTATATGTGTAGCCTTTATAGTTGTTAGTCTAGTTGTATGTAATGGCCATGACGTTGTCATTGTCCTTTGCTCCCCATGGTATCGTGCATGTTGTATCATAGAATAATTAGAAAGTATAGTAGAATATAGTTTGGATTGTAATATTTTATCTGGATATATAAAAATACCTCCCCCCCCCCATGTTTTTATGAACATAATCTCAAGGGTTATCAATGCTAAATACATCTTTAGATGATTGAATACAACTCTCTTTTGTTACAACTTTAAATTGCCTGCTTCTTTTTTCAGGTTAAAAAGCAAAATTTTTTGGAAATCCTTGCCTTTGTGTTACAAAATTATGGATACATTAGTTACAGCTGTATACAAGGCAAGATTTTTATTCTTTTGATAATAGTTCCCATGTTTTATTAGCATAGCAGATTGCGTCTATGTATTTCCAAAGTGAGCAGTCGAATTTCAACATAGAAAGGAAAACCAAGCCTATTCGAAGTATTCAAGGGACAGTATACATACGGGTTAAAGGTACTCGCAGATGTATGCACCACTTTGTAAAAGTATTAGAGCCATTTCAGCCTTTTACAGAAAATCACAGGCTATTTTATTTGGATTTTCATTGCATGGTAGTAGCGCTGTATAATGCCATAAGTGGTTAGCTACCTCTCCAAAATTATGCTAGTCGTATGGCAGAGAATGTTTAATTTGACCGTTTTTCACAAATTTATATAGAAGATGTCTAGAATCCATGGAATTCAACATTATCTCAACAGAGGTTGATTTAGTAGAGGAAAATGGCCTCGAGATATCTGCCTAGAATAAAGTACTTGAGCAACCTTATTTTAATTGAAGTTACAGCTAGATGTTCCCTGCCTCCAGTAAAATCACCAAAACCGATTTAGTTCCTCGTTGCAACGTATTTTTATGTCAACTATTGAAACTGGTGTGTCATCAATCATGTCGCTTCAGTCTGATATTATAAATAGTTTAATACTTTGCTCATTACTGTTCCATTCAAAACATGTTTTGGTGAGACGTAGTGTCAAACAGATTGCCTGACCTAGACTTTTTGAAGTCTGTCAAGTGTCTGCTACAAATCTTTTGAAGATAGTAGAGTTCATGATTTTCTGCAACAGGCGCAGAGTGCACAAGGAAGTAATAATGGTGTTATAATGTCACGCGTAATTTTTATAATATTCCGTGGTAATTTGCACTGCCTGTTAGAATAAATTTACTGTTATTGATTCAAGATTTCGTTCCAACTGTTGTTGCCAACCTCAGTTGTAGTTTCCAGTCTCAGTACTAGCTAAGACCAAGAGGAATGGAACCCAGACCACAAATGGAATTTGAAACCTTAATTGGCTAACAGGTTTCATCCTCTAAACATTCGATAGCACTCCATAGCATTATATTTAATTCTTTATTTCCTCCGTTAATCTATTTTCAACCCAACGAAAGCTTGTAAGAGTTTAACAGGAATCGGGTAGCATTTTATAATCCCTTCATGTCACAACTTGAAACACCGTGTGAACAATACTGTTGACATCTTCGAAACCAACTTCAACTTCTTCAACAATGGTGATGCTCATGAATTTTAACAGAAAATTCATAATTTAAAACATTGAACTTAATCTGATGTCATTCAACCGATCTAATATAGTTTCTTAGCTTGACAAATTCTACATGATCCATCTCTACTAAGTTAACAGTCGATGAAAGGAATTGTAATCTCAGAATTTGCTGTGACCTAAGAGACTCACTGGCACATCTATTAAATGGGCTAGCATATTCAGCTCAGGAAGAAGGTAAAATGGAAACAAGTCTATCAAAAGCTCTATTTTAATCATTTTAAATCTCACACATCACTTTTAACTCCTGATTTCTTCTTTTTAGTCTATCATATCAGCTTCAAGAATTACCAGAATCAGAAGTTGGAAAGACAAACTCTGCTAGTCTATCTGACAATTATTGATGTATGTAGATACTTTATACTTGAAACATTTATGCACTTAACACTCTGCATCTTTAAGCTTTAGCATTTTTTTAAAGATCGGAATGTGTGTAACATACGGAATTGTTAGATTATCTATGCGCATCTTCATCAAACTGATACCATTTATTTTGTTTTTGATATAGCATGTTTCGGTGAGTCTAATTTTAATCTGGTTTGGGCCCTAACACTTTCATTGATATAAACATGAGGTTATTCATTTATTTCACATGGATATCAGGAATACGAATTGAACAAATGTTGTCAATCTTTTTTTATATACTGTCCTCTTATCGACACTGATTTATACTTGACGACCAAGACTAACTTATAACCGAAATTTACATGCTGTTTCATCAATTTTCAGTCAATTGGGCTTTTTATCCTGAATATAATTTTCACATGGCTTGCAATCAAGTTGTATGGAGAATATGGCTGGAAGATATACAAACGAGTCCGATTCAATATTCGATTACGGGGTAAGTACGATGCTATTCAAATTGAAGCAAGAATCTTAGTCCTTATAGCTTCTCGTTGGTATGCAGGTTCGTTATATCCATGTTCAATAGACGTACGAGCTATAATCTAATTAATTAATTTATCTTAACTGAATTTTTTGCTCTCTGGTTTGATAGCAAACATATTGTGATTCTCTTATAGCTGCCTTCCATGTATACGAGACAGTCGTGATGCTACTAAAAATGCAGTTTCTTTTCATTGTAAGTAAAGAAGATTAAATTTTCAAGTTAAAGTATTTAGAGTTACTGGTTCTGCTTTTTTCGTTTGTTGTGAATGTAACTTGAAATTGTGAATATTGCTCAGAATTTTAAGACACAAGCTTAGTGCGAAGTGTGAGAATAGATTATTATATCTACAGTTTTGGTACCTCATTATCATGATAATTTTTTTTCTCAAAGATAATGTTTTCAATATGCCTGAACCAAACCATGCACCATGGTGACCTCAGAAGTTTCAGTCACATAGCAAGCTTGGTTTCCATACCAACGTGCCTGGTGTTTTCGATTATTGGCGTCATAGCAGTGCGTATATTAATACATTATCGCGATATTCACATGCCTATTTTTTGTTTGTTGATCATGCCTAAAAATAGCAATAGCATTATAAGAAATTGCCTCTTCATTTAAGTATAAATTTCTATACGTTATTATTATTCGGTTTTCTGAATTATACAGTTAAATAAAAATTCTTTGTTGATTTATACCTCAAAATGTTATTATTTTGAAATCATAGCCTTGAAGCTTATAGACCTAAAAGACAAGTAGGGCTATAAACATTTGAAAGGTTTTAAAAGTAACATATTCTTGATATCCTGTAATCTTAAAAAAGTGACAAAAAAGATGCCACTGTTAGTCCAACAAAAAATGCCACTAGAATCTCTAAATTCCTTTTTGCATCGCAATGCTCATTATTTCGATGGTTTTACGTATTTCAATTTGAAGCAGTCTTGTCATCTGTGCTTCATGTCGGACTCTTGTATCATTTCAATTTCTTTTTAATAGATTCGACGAGAAAACAAGCCAGTCTCCTATTTCTTCATATTTGGAGTTTTAGCCGCAATCTTGTATTTTATTTACAAGATCATAAGGTACGCCTCTAAACAACAATCATCATTTTTACCTCTTCAGTTTTATCGGTTCTGGATAAAAAAATTGATGTT
This sequence comes from Rhopilema esculentum, assembly GCF_057945365.1. Taxonomy (NCBI): domain Eukaryota; kingdom Metazoa; phylum Cnidaria; class Scyphozoa; order Rhizostomeae; family Rhizostomatidae; genus Rhopilema; species Rhopilema esculentum. The sequence continues at coordinate 5,974,329 of NC_142830.1, read as the reverse complement.
GAAGAATGAATTGAAATAATATTGCTTATATAACGATTACTTCAATAGGAATGGGCAAACCTATTGATAAAGATTTTTATATTTATTACCATTGGCTTCTGTATAGCTAACTTCAAGTGCGTTCTAAAGATTTAATACGTTTTATTTTTGATTCAATTGTTTAGCTCATTCTAAAAGTCATCAGTTCTACAACAGGGTTTAAAATGGCGAAAGATGAATTCCATTGATGTCGTGTTGTCTTCTTATTTAAAATGTTTGTAACAGAAATTGTTGTTTTCCTCTACAGTGTTGCTACCAAAACATGTGCAGGTTGCAGTTCTTTACAAAACACGAAACGAGACATTCCGGGCGAAGTGGAACTGCACTTATTGTACTTGGGTACGTGTAGTAATCAAAGATCTAATTTGATTGTCATCTGGGCTAAAACAATAACGTTTTAAGTGACGCCAAATTTTAAGGGAATCTTAGTACTAAGCTGCAACAACCAATGACTTTCACTGCCATATCTTTTCTTTCGTATTTTTTACTCGTTACTATACTCATTTTATAGCTAAATACATTGTAATAAACGCAATGAAAAGCAGTTTATGATTTTACACTTTTCTTGTATGTTTAAAATGACTTTTAAGACCATTTAAGCCCTTGATATTGGTATTTAGAAAATGAATTTCAGTGATATTTCCACGCGACTCTTTTTACCATGCTTTTAAACTCGTTGATTTCTTGAGACTCCATTGTTACAAGGAATCTTTGTACTAACAAAATCATATATTTTTGTAGCGTCTGTCAATTTAATTTTGTTGGGTGGACTTCTTGTGGCATCAATCAAAGCCATCAGAAATTTTGCTATTGGCCTGGCTGCTCATTGTAAGCGTTTCATTTCTTTTTTTTTCTTATTTCGAAGCCCTTATCTTCATAGTAAAAGTATTTAACTTGTCAATGTTTCAGCAATGTGAGATCTCAATGATTCTGCACCTTCGACAGACAGGGTTATGATTTTTAATCACCCCCAGCACGATGTTAGCCTCCCATTCAAGTAGAAATGCTCAAGCCTTGAAGGAGGCAATATTTTCGAAGCAAGACATCAGCTGAAATAGGCCAAACAAACAAAAATGTTTTCTATCAGAGGCAAATATAAACCGTATTCTTGATATTCATATGTAGTAAAAATGGCTAAAGACAATACTTAAATCTATTTTTTTAAAAAAATGTCATGTCCTACTAAGCATATAAATTAATACATTTATAATCGCTAGTTGTAGGATTTTGCATGGCCAAACCTTTTCTTTGGTCGCTTGTTTTTCAAGTTGATACTATACACGAATCAAACCGTCCCAATACTACTCCAAACATTAGGTGAACCAGAATCGGACGGGATACCAGAGACACATGCCGCCTATCTTTTTTTTGAAGCATTGATTTCCTCTCTCCCTTTCCCCTTTTTCGATACCTCTTTCCAGGGACATTTACAGGAACTTCTGTAGTTATTTGATATGTTTCTCATTATCATCACGAACCAAGAGGCCATGATGAAGAAAATGGCGTATCCCCGGCATATCACATCCCCTTATGTTTGGTGTTTTGAATTGTACACTAGTCAATTGTTCACTTAACGTATATGTTGATTCTAAAGTTCTAAATAGGCTTAAATAGATCGGGCTTTACCAATAATCCGAAACATGTGGCCATTATATTTTTTTGCACAATCTGGGTTTGCCAGTAAATGCTGCCCGATAGCAGAATCGCGTGTCTTTAGAACTAAAATGTTTTAACACTCTGAAGATTGTCAAACGAAAAGCTTTAGTTTAATCAAATGTTTGGTTTTTTTCAAAGCTATTTACATATCTTGCTCCTCACGTTGATTGAACCATTTTTTTCACAGTTAAATCGGGCATCGGCTCAAAACTTACAGTCCTCAGCCTTTCAAGAAACATTTTGACTTCGATTGTTACTTCATCAGCTGAGGAAAATGGAATAAGCATGGACCTTGAGAGCCCTAGACCTAGTGTCTCAAATGAACCCAGACCATCGATCTTCCAGTATCTCCCGAAGTTCTTGTCTTCAGTAGGAAACAGCAATGTTGAAGAAACAGATCAGGCCAAATGGCTGTCGTTGCCTGCGCAGCTTCATAAGGGAGAAAAGAAAGTGAAACACATCGGAAGTAGTGCCAAAAGCAGAATTAGCCAAATATTTTGGGAGAATGACTTTGCTGCATTTAACAGTCAACGGAGTAGCATGT